>NC_090924.1:781280896-781610210 GCF_040938575.1 Ambystoma mexicanum | reverse complement strand
ATTACCAAATACTTACCAATAATACTAATAACCTACACAACCTCCAACCTACCATAAACATGACAGTGCAGTCTTAAAAAAATTGGTAGCCTCACTACCTGATAATGCCAGCACTTCGAACACTTCCAACTGTACAGTGTTAGCGCCACACAAAAGTGTAGGTACACTGCTTACAACATGGACTCCATTTCCAAAGTAGACCGCCTTGTGAAGACATGACAAATGGACCTGCAAATTAGGAGGATGAGATGGATGCAGAGGCACATATCAATACACCATGCAGTGTACAATACAACAACAATATGCACTAGGAATGTATACACAGTATTGACTACAGACTGCCCACACATCAAATGGGAGTCCAACGTCACCGTGTAAGTCAATGTCACTTGGGCACACCCTTTGCAAGCCCATGGAAACTGGAAGCAGGAGGGGTGTGTGTCACACAAACCCAAGCATCTGACCCAAATTCAGGACAAGCCTGCATGTGCCCAGCCACAATACAGCGTATGCCCACGGGAGCCACACAAGGCAACACACTGTCAAAAAAATCAAAAATCAAAAATCAAAATTCAAAAATCAAAATACAAAAATCAAAAATGGCAATGAATGGGCCAGGGGGCGGTGGGGGAGGCCACCCAGGTAGTACGAGGACAGGGTGCACACCAAAACCCACCTGTGTGGATCTTGCGGAAAAAAAAACACCTCCATGGGCTCATGGCCTGCACGGCTACCCGATTGTGAGAGATTCGCTGCTGTCGCTCTCCTCACCCTCTGCAGCTGCATTAGGAGGTGGTGGCACTATGGGAGGCATCCCACGCAAAGCCCTAGTGTGGTCCTCCATGGCAGCAAGCATGCGGGTGTGGAAGGTCTGGTTGTGGAGGAAATTCGTGCGGAGGTCCCCATGCAACAACTCACGGGATGCCCGGACCTCCTCCCTAGTTGCCTGCATCTCAGCTGAGAGCGTACGTGTGAGCCGCTCCAGCTGCTGTTCTGTCCTTGTGTTAGTTGAAGCCTCAAGCTCAACAAGAGTTACCCTGAGCTGACGGAGTTCCACCCTCAGGGCTTCTCTGTGGCCCTGGGACTCAATAGAAATGGCTTCTCGCTGAGTCTCCAGTGCCGCCCGCCTGTCCCTGTTGGACGCCAACATGTCCTCCCTGTGTGACTGGCAAATGGAGTCTGTTGCCTGCTGTAGTTGTTCAATCAGCCTTTCTTGGGGGACAATGGAAGTGGCCAACCTATCCATGGCCTGAGCCATCATCTCAGATGATGCTGCTTGTTGGTTTGCCATACCGTATATGGATTGCTCCCATGTGGTATTGCCAGGTGGCGTACGGCCACCGCGTCGGCGGGCACCACACCTGTCTGGGGCAAGGCGAACTGCGCCTTGCTGTGCCGGCACTGCCTGAGGCTGCAGGACTGCATTCCCCCTCTGATCTTCTGGCACAGGAACAGGATCAGATGTTGCGGAGTGTGACCCTGCATCCGTAACCACCAAAGGCGGACCTACCAACACTGACATCCCCATTGAGGGTTCTACCCCTGATGCAGGTGGGTTGGACAGTACAGAATCCCTCCCAGAAACACTTACCTGCGATGGCACATAGGCCTCATCATCCGAATCGACACCTGAATAGAGCTCGGGGGAGGTGCACCCAGGGACACCCCTTGCGATGATGGTCTGCAGCAAGTGTGGGTTCTCACCCACCACCACACCACGTCCCTCACTGGTGCCCGGTTGGGCCTGAGACCCCTCCTGGGTCTGCACCATCTCCACAACCCCAGCAGTATCAAGTGCGTCATCCCCTGCAAAGACATGAAAGAAAAGAAATGGGAACAGGCATTAGCACCATGGCACACAATTAGGGCTGAGAAGCAACAGAAACAGTACTTCATTGACACATGTCCCACATGACTATAACCCTCCCATGCATGCACCGTCACTGCGTATGAAGGGGAGGCAAATGGCACACATTGATGACACCAAGATGGAAGACCAACACATTTGCTGCATGCTGGCTAGCAGTGCCATCACACATTGGCCTGTGATTGGCATGTCCAATACACATACATGACACATGCCATCACACAGATGGCATGTACCATAGCCATGCCACACATGTGACAATAGGACTGAGAAATGCCTAGTGAAAGTGGTGGAATGCAGACAATCAGCCTGAATGAACACAGAATAATACGCAACTATGTTGTGGCAAGATGACACTTCAAGGGCAACTGGCGTGAGGTTGGACTGAATGTCTACTGTTGCCAGAGGGGATACTGCAATACCCAAATCCTGGTGCGCAGAATGTATTAGATGAAACACATGGGTGACCCAAACCACTCAGGCACACACACCCTCACCTGGCACTCAATCAGAAGCCCTCGCACACCATGCACATGGATGACACACACATGCATGTGCACTCAATGGACAATGCCTCGTAATCTGGCAGGTCTCCCACGCCTTGGATCTGTTCCTCCGTGAAGTAGGTCTCAGCAACATACTCATGTGGAGTGAGCTCTATGTCCTCTGCTGGAGACCCACCTCCAGTCACTAGAGTTGCGGCATGACTTGAGGCCAGCTTTTTCTTTGCCCTGCGCTTCAGGTCATTCCAGCGCTTGTAGCAATCATTAGCTGTGCGCCTCACGAATCCAAGGGCACTTATGAGGTCCGCAATGGTCTGCCAGTGTGCCTGACGTTGTGCAGGTGTGGTCTTGCATCCTGCAGTAATCACCATTTCGCTGTCATGTGCGGACACATACTCAACAAGTGCATCAAGTTCGGCCTGATTGAAGCTAGGCTTCCTTGGTGGGCCGGACTGTGTAGCAGTGTCTGGGGCATCAGCCTGTACTGGACGAGCACTCTTCCTCTTCAGCTTGGAAGGTGGTGGGGATTCTGAGTGTCCTATGCCGCTCTGGACACTAGGGACAGGAGCCCCGGTGGACTGTAGACTAGGAGTGTGGGAATGAACACTTACCATGGGACTTGGTGCAGGCATTAGCTGGAGTGTGATGTAGTCAGGGGGAACGTCAGCAGGATGGACTGGGACCGACACTGTCCTGCTGGGAGACTCAGAGCTGGGGTGGATGGAGCCGCAGCTGCCCCTGCAGCCTCCCCACCCTGCCTACTCGGGGCAGCAGATGACATAGCTGCCCCTGATCCACATGGCCTGGTGACACCAACATGCACCGCCACACATGGCCTAGACCTGCTGACCTGGAAGTCAGCCATGGAGTCACCCTGTGCCAGGTCTGGTGCCACAATGGGCTGGTCCAACAAGGGCTGAGCAGGGATGGTGTCAGCCACGTTACCCTCAACCAGGGGGGGGGCATGGGTGTCCCTGACTGGTCACCCACACATGGGGGGCTAGGGGCACCCTGCAAGTCCTGGCCACGTCCCCTACCGTATCCACCACGGCCACCTCTCGTGGCTCAGCCACCTTTGCCACCCTTACCGCGTGCTCGCCTCCCAACCATGGCACTGATGTTGCTGTGCGTATGGGAGTTGCAGTAAACTATTGTCCTGGGCAATTGGGGGTCTAAGGGGTAGGGTACTAGATGGAATTCGTACCCTAGTTCTCTAGCAAGGCTGTATGTGACCCCTGGGGGAATTTGGCGGGTCACGCAACGCACAGGCACCCCAAAAAAGGGAGATAATGTGCACGCAACCCCTCCTAGACCACGTGTGTGGAAAAATAAACCTGCACTACGCTGTGGCACCCAGAAACACAAAAATGAACGTATGCGTGTCACACGCAGCCTAGACTGACCTCTGAAGGGATAGGCAACACACAGGGCAAGCACAGATGTTAAATATGTGCGTGACTCACCGTCTGCCAGGAAAAATCGTGTGAAAAATATGCACGTGTGCGCGTTGGGAACACCCCCGCCAAAAGAAGAATTGTACGCTGTCTGAGGAGACAGGACAACAGGAGAAGTGAACGCTGTTTGAGGAAACAGGCCCAGGAAAAAGACAAAAAGAGAAAAAGCTGTCAGAGGTAACAGGGAGTATGAACTTGGAACGCCGTGAAGTAAATCGCGTGTGAACCGACAAGAAGTACAGATTTCACCCACTCGCTCTCCACGAAAAGCACATACAAGGAAATGGTGTTCTACACATACCTTTTAAACATGCCCACACGTACAGCGTCACTTCCGAATGTACGCGCTAAGGCCCTATCCTCCAATTACACGAGCTGACACTCTGATGTGCAGTCATAGGGAAACGCCCGCGCACGCACGTCACAGATGCGCATACGCACTGAGTCCCTTTCCACCAATTGCACGCTATGACACTCTGACGTGCTTATTTTTTCTATGCGCCATGGAAAACGCACATGCGCGTAACATCATAGACGCGCCTACACGCTGGGGGCCTTTGGGCCAATGAATTTGTGTACGTGTGCTGACGCGCTTACGCGCTAAGGCCCTTTCCTCGAATTACATGCAGACGTGCTTCATTTTCACGTGCCAAATCACTCCGTATCAAGCTGGCCACGCGTAAGCACACGGAAGACCACGCTCCTGCCCAGAAGGCTGAATTACTGCCCCCCAGAGCCCCGAGCACGCTCCCACTTGTCATCTGCTGCTGCCTGATTGCCTACTGCCCATGTGCCCTGCCATTTGCTTCCTACACATCAGCCAGGGGTGCTGTTGCTGTGACCACCCCTGCTGGAACCGAAGACTCCCGACTGGGATTCCATCGCTCCACAGACCAGCCCAGGACCCAATTGCCCACCCACTCCTGCCTCTGGGGTTGTCATGTCGGGCACTGCAACATCTGACACCACTGGTAACCCCCAGCCAGAGAGGCAGAGGGCCACCAGCTTCACTGCCACCGAAGTTGGTGTCCTGGTGGAGCAAGTCCTGGGGCAGTATGATGCCCTCTTCGGAAGTTTGCGCGCCGACAAGGAAGGACGGACTCGGATCTGGACGGACATCGTGACTGCCATCAAGGCGGAGGGGGTGGCAGTCCGACTATTCCATCATGTCAAGAAGCGCTGGGAGGACTTCAGGTCCAGGACCCTCAACAAGGCCCGGTGCCTCTTGAAGGCAGCGGATGCTAAGGGGCACCGGGGCCACTTGTCGGACGATCAGATGAGGGTCCTGGAACGCATATCCCCAGCGCTCCACGTCCAGGTGCTTAGGAGGCAGACCCATCTGGAGTTGAGCGGTAAGTGTACATGCATCATGATTGTAAGCTGTGCGTGTGGTGGTGTGCCAGTAGTGTGCAGGTTGCACATGTGTATTTATGGTGCCAAGTATGGGGGGGTGTACAGGGCAGTGAGGCTAACACATGCGAGGGTTCTCATGTGTGAGACATGGATGGTGCTTGTGTGTGTAGGCTTGCATGCCAAATGCAGATGTGTGGGCACACATGTTTGGATGAATGTATATGTAAGTAGGCATGTTCGTGATGTCACACCTGGATGTTGGTTTCAGCTGCATGTATCAGCACTGTGTACATGTGCATGTGTGTGTATTTGACAACAGTGATGCAACATGGATGCATGTGACAGCGGGATGTGGAAGCCTGATTGGCAGATGTGACATGGATGCCAATCTGAACAATGCAACAGTTGGCAGAGGCGTACAAATGCATGCAAGTGTGGTGGTGTGTGTGCATGTGTAGTGCTCTCCCTGTGTTGCATGTGATGTCTGGCTCACCTTTGCCTGCTCATGCTGTTGTATGTGTATGGATGGTGCTGCCTGTTGCAATATGGCTGTGTATGGCTCATGTGTGCGAGTTGAAATTGCATGTGTGTTGGCGAATGTGATGCCATGTCTGAGGTTTCCAAATGCCACTCATGTACAACTGTCATGTGTGTATGTGTCCATTGTACAGTGCCCTGATGCCTGTGTTTTATTTCTCCCTGTCTGCAGAGTCAACTGATGAAGAGGGCGGAGAAGGTGCTGTGGAGCACAGCGGCAGGGATTGCACCGCCAGCCGTAGACGCAAGGCCCGGCTCCCCTCCCAGGTTGTCATCTATCTCGTCGGGGAGTGAGGAGTCCGGTGCCGCATCCCAGGCCGCAGCTGCCGGGGGGAGGTCCAAGAGGCAGAGGTCGGAGTTGGACTCCTCTGCAGCAGAAGGGGCAGCTGGGACCCCACAGGGCCCAACGGGGGAAGATGGCACAGAGTCATCCAGGTTGGTGGGGTGTTTGGTGGAGGAGGAGGCCGTGCAAGCGACAGAGACGGGGTCTGGAGGTGGGGATTCCACTGGTGCTAGTGGTGCATTGCAGGACCAGGGACAGGAGGCAGCACAGGCCGCCGCGGAGGTGCCTGTGTGCAATCCTGTCCCTGATCCTGTCACTGCATCATCTTGCACCAGCAGGGATGCCTACGTCCAGACCCGTTTTCAGGCAGGGGATGAGCTTACAACAACTGGACTTCCTCTGCCTGCGTACGTGGCTATCCAGGTACGGGTTGAGCCTGTCCTGACTGGTGTGGCGTTGCGTCAACAGGCCATGCGAGGTGACCTGCAGTCTTTTCATGAGGAGACTGCACGTCATCTCGAATGGCTCGTTGACCGCGTCGGCCTACTGGGACAGGTCACCCAGGCCGGATTCCTCCGTTTGCTGGAGCTTGTTCCGACCCCCTCCTCAACTGAACACCTTATGCGCCAGTCGTCCTCAGTGCCATCTTTCCACCTATTTGTCACCTGGGTGCCCTGTGGAGCTGCCTCTGACGGTGCGGCCAGGCTGGTGGAGGACACATCCCTGCCACAGTCGGGAGTCGGACGTCCAGCAGGGGTGGCCCCATCAATGACTGCACCCCGGCCGGTGGAGGATGTGCAGGCAGCAGGAGCCAGGGCACGGGCACAGCAGCAGCAGCAACGAGGTGGGAGCCATGATGGCTCAGGGCCTTCGACATCGGAGCGGCAGCCATCGGCCGGAGGGCAGGAGGACCCAGGATGGGAAGTGTCTTCCATGTGGCAGCGGTTGGGCCACGCCATAGATGCAGAGCGGCAGCGGGCGGAAGAGGCACGGCTCATGATGGTCAGGGCGGAGAACTCCATGCGGAGGGCCCTGAGGCGGGCCGAGTGCCTCGAGGCAATCCGTAGGGAGTTGGAGGAGAACATGTCGTCGGCCCTGCGGACCCTCGGGGCCATGGAATAGGACCGCCTCTGGGACATTGATCAGGAGTTCGATGATTCCCTGGCCCGGAACATCCAGAAGTGAGCCGTCGGACTAGCCCGCTGCCCTTGCAAATAGTTCTTTAGTGTTAAGTTTCCTTTCGGTTTTGTTTTGTTTTGGGGCGCTTGGACAATGCCCCAACTTCTTGTATATAGTTCTTCATTAGGTAGTATTTTATTTTATAGGTTTCATTTTAAGGATTGGGCACATGGACCCTGGATGTTCACCTTGTACATAGTTTGACAATGGATTTGGAATTAATTTTTTTTTTTATTTCACATGGATCAATGGTTTTTTCTTATTTTGGAACATTGGATTAATTTTCTCACACTAACACTTTGGAGACTTGCTTTTGGATTGCCTTTCATTTGGATTTCATGCATCTTTTTCATTTATTGGACATGCTTGATTTAATTTATTATTTCCATTTTCCTCTGTTCCATTTCATTGCCTTGCTTTTCTGTTGATGGATATGTGTTGATGTGCAAACTAGCCATTTGGGATGCTTCATGTGCTGGTGATTTCTTTGTCGGGTGGATGTCATACCTGGTGGTGAGTTCCGACTGGGGTGGCATAGGCAGTGTATTGAGTGGGCATGGGGGCCATGATTATGGATCGTCATGAGGTGTTGGGGGGACATGGATGGGGGCCTGGTGGAGGCTGCCCCACAGTGCTGGGGAGGTGGGGGTGCTGGGAGACATGAGTGGGGGCCTGCAGGCAGGTGCCCTGCACTGCTGGGGGGTGGGGGTGCTGGGAGACATGAGTGGGGGCATGGTGGAGGGTGCCCCTGTGGGGTAGGGGTGGTGCAGGGGGACATGAGTGGGGGCCTGCTTGCAGGTGTCCCACAGTGGTGGGGTGTGGGGGTGCTGGGAGACATGCGTTGTTGATCAGTAGTGCAGGGTGACATGTGGCTTGGCTGGGGGGCATGCCCATGGTGGATGGGCTGCCTGTGGGACATGAGCAGGGGTGCAGGGTATTCCCCTTTGGTGTGGGCTGCCTGCAGGGGCCATTGAGGGTGTAGAGGGAACACCTGGGAGGACCCACACGGCCAAATCACGTGTAGTACTCCCCGTGCACCCCTGAAATACACGTACCCTGCTGAATTTGCATGTGAAACTTCCCGCGCACCCCTGAAAGACATGTACCCTGCTGAATTTGTGTGTGAAACTTCACGCGCACCCCTGAAATACACATACCCTGCTGAATTCACATGTGAAACTTCCCGCGCACCCCTGAAAGACACGTACCCTGCTGAATTTGCCTGTGAAACTTCACGCGCACCCCTGAAATACACGTACCATGCTGAATGTGCGTGTGAAACTTCCCGCGCACCCCTGAAAGACACGTACCCTGATGAATTTGCGTGTGAAACTTCACGTGCACCCCTAAAATACACGTACCCTGCTGAATTTGCGTGTGAAACTTCACGCGCACCCCTGAAATACATGTACCCTGCTGAATTCACATGTGAAACTTCCCGCGCACCCCTGAAAGACACGTGCCTGATGCAATCGCGTGTGAAACTTCCCGCGCACCCCTGAAATACACGTACCCTGCTGAATTTGCGTGTGGTACTTCCTGTGCACCCCTGTAATACACATACCCAGGACAATCGCGTGTGGAACTTCCCGCACACCCCTGAAAGACACGTACCCTGCTGAATTTGCGTGTGAAACTTCCCACGCACCCCTAAATGACGTGCAAAGGGGTACGTGACAAACACGGACACCCGCTGTGTGAATAATAGCGTGTGCGTGTATTTCGTGGGTGTGCGGGAAGTTTAACACGCGATCGGGCATGGGGGAGTGTGGTACGTGTATTTCAGGGGCTTGCGGGTGGTTTAACACATGATCGGGCATGGGGGAGCGTGGTACGTGTATTTCAGGGGCTCGCAGGTTGTTTAACACGCGATCGGGCCTGGGGGAGCAGTGTACCACTCACCGTCTGCCTTGCGTGTAGAAGAACGCATAGCCAACACCCGTCCGCTGTGAAGTAATGGCGTATGAACCCCAACGCCTGCATAACACACGCACCGCACCCCACGAAAGGCACGTACTGAGCAATGGAAATCCACGTGGGATCTTCAAGCCCTGCCAGGGCAACGCCCATGGGCGATACGTCAAAGACGCGCTTACGCGCTAAGGGCCATTGGTCCAATGGAATCGCGTATGCGTGCTGACGCCCTTACGCGATAAGGGCCTTTCCTCGAATTACACGCTGATGTGCAGAATTTTCACGTGCCAAATCACTCCGTATCAAGCTGGCCATGCGTAAGCACACGGAAGACCACGCTCCTGCCCAAAATGCTGGATTACTGCCCCCCAGAGCACCGAGCAGCCTCCCACAAGCCATCTGCTGCTGCCTGCCTGCCTGCTGCCACCGTGCCCTGCCATTTGGTGCCTGCACATCAGCCATCTGCAGGGGTCCAGTTGCTGTGTCCACCCCTGCTGGAACCGAAGACTCCCGACTGGGATACCATCGCTCCACAGCCCAGCCCCAGGACCCAGTTGCCCACCCACGCCTGCCTCGGGGGTCGCCATGTCGGGGCAAACACCATCCGAGACCACTGGCGACCCCCAGCCAAAGGGGCAGAGGGGCACCAGCTTCAGTCAGAAGGAAGTTGGTGTTCTGGTGGAGCTTGTCCTGGGGCATTATGATGCCCTCTTCGGATCATCACGCACCGACAAGGAAGGACGGACTCGGATCTGGACGGACATCGTGACTGCCATCAACACGGAGGGGGTGGCAGTCCGACTATTCCATCATGTCAAGAAGCGCTGAGAGGACTTCAGGGCCAGGACCCTCAACAAGGCCGGGCGCCTCTTGAAGGCAGCGGATGCTAAGGGGCGCCGGGGCCACTCGTCGGAAGATCAGATGAGGGTCCTGGAACGCATATCCCCAGCGCTCCACGTCCAGGTCCTTGAGAGGCAGACCCGTCTGGAGTCAAGCGGTAAGTGGCCAAGCATTGCTGTGTGAGACAGGGTATGTTGCAGTGTGCTGGTTGTCTGATACTTGCCTGTATGTGTGACATAGGCCATGTACGTGTGTGTGTATGCAGGGACATCATGGTCATGCTTTTGAGAACAGTAATGTGTGAAGCACACGGTTGGTGTATGTGTTTAAATGCAACATGGGGAGTCCTATGCGGAATGGACACATGAGAGCATGCCAGTCTCTGTTCCTGGACATGGGTGGGGGTGAGGGATGGGTGCTGATGCCATGTGCATGTATGGTGTCCATGTCTGTGTGTCTGACCTGCGTGTCTGTGACTTGTGAATGCCATGGATGCATGACACATGTCTGTGACAATGTTCAGAATCACTGATGCAGCCTAGTTATCCTTGCATCCACTGTGTCTGGGGTGTACAAGTCCAGATGGATGAAAGTAGGGTGAAGTGTGTGCATGTGATAGGCATGACCCATGATGCATGTGAGTTCATAAACAACATTGTATGTTTCAAGAGTCCCTTGGACATGTTTGCTAATGTCCATAGCATGCGCCATGCCTGTTACTGCATGTGTTTTGCCTGCACTGACCCATGTGTTGTGGAGGGACATGATGGAAGGGATCTTTGAAAGTGCCACTCATCTGCTATTGCTTCCTGTCTAGGGGACCATTGTACAGTACCCTGATGCTTGTGTTCTATGTCTCCCTCTACACAGCGCAAAGTGAAGAAGAGACAGCGCTGTGGAGCAAAGCGGCGGGGATGCCTCCACGGCTGCAACGGAAGGGGTGGTGAGCCCCCACAGTGGCTTGCAATGGCGGAAGACGGGGTGGAGCCATCCAGGTTGGTGGTTTCCACAGAGGAGGAGGAGGCCGCTACTGAGCCGCACATGGGGCCTGGTGGGGGCATCCCTGCTGGTGCAAGTGGTGCAGTGCAGGGCCAGGGGCAGGAGGCAGCACAGGTCGCCGTGGAGGTGCCTGTGCATGTCAATGTCCCTGACACTGTGACTGCACCACCATGCACCAGCAGGGATGCCCCGTCCCAGGCCCGTCCGCAGGTAGGGGGGATGTCCATGTCATCTGACTCCCCGCCACCTGCAGACGAGGGGACACCTAGCCATATAGAGAAGGTCCTGATTGGTGTCGCGCTGCGCACGGGTGTCATTCGTGATGAGGTGCGTGCTTCCCGGGGGGAGCATGCACGTCATCACGAAGAGCACCGTGCCAACGTGGCCCAGTTGGGAGTGGCCATGGTCGGGGGTTTCATACATGTGTCGGGCACTCTGGCGACCCTCTCCTCCTCTGTGGAGGCTATGCGCCAGTCATTCTCCATGCCGTCTTCCGGCCCAGATGCCACCAGGGCCCCCTGTGGACCTGCCCCGACCAACGCAGCCAACTCGGTGGGGATCCCATCCCTGCCACAGTTGGGAGTCGGAGGTCCAGCAGGGGTGGACACACCCGCAACTGGACCCGAGCAGATGGAGGATGTGACGGCATCATCGGGCAGGGCACGTGCACGACGGCATCGGTGGATTCCATCAGCCTGGATGCCGTCGTGCTGGCACAGGCAGTTGCGTCGGAGGCAGCGGCAGGCTCGACGTGGGAGGCATCATGGCTCGGGGCCATGAACATCAGGGGTGCAGGCATCGGCCGGAGGGCAGGAGAACCCTGGAATGGGAGTGTCTACGTGTGGGAGCGGTTGGGCCAGCAGATAGGTGCGGAGCGGCAGCGGGCAGAGGAGGAACGGCTCACAATGGTCAGGGCGGAGAACTCCATGCGGAGGGCGCTGAGGCGGGCTGAGTGCCTCGAGGGTATTCGCAGGGAGTTGGAGCTGGACACTGCATTATCCCTGCGAGACCTCGGGGCCAGGGAACATGCCCGCCTCCAAGCCATTGAACAGGAGTTCGATGATGCCCTGGCCCATGACAACAACCAGTGAGCCGTCGGACTAGCCCGCTGCCCTTGTAAATAGTTATGTAGCTGTTGTTAGGTTTCCTTTGCTTTTTATTTTTTTTTTGACCTTTTGGACAATGGACCTCATTTTTGTGTATAGTTTTTTTATTAGGTAGTATTATTAGGTAGTTTTCATTTCTTCTGTTGGGATCATGGACCCTGGATTGTTTATCTGTATATAGTTGAGTGTGGAATTTTATTTTTTTATTTGGAATTTACCCATGGAGCAATGGTTTTCGGTTTGGATTTTACATTGGATTTACTTTTTTGAACTGTGACTTTGGACACCTTTCCTTTGGATTATGATTTGTGGATTTATTTTATTTTACAGACATGCTGCTTTTGGTTTTTAATTCCCATTGTCGTTTGTTTATTTTTTATTCCATTTATGTTGCTTTTAATACATTTTCTTCATCAAACTTCAATGTGTAGTATCATCTCATTGGTTTCATGCATATCATGATATGTGTTTTGACAGTCACTGACACCCATTGTGTGTATGTGAGAGACATGTGTTCATTTACATACTTGCCATTGGGGTTGTATCATGTAATTGCCATTTCTAAGTGGGTGGATGCAATACTTGGGTGGGTGTTTGGCATGTGGAGGCAGCCCATAAGTGCCAGGGATCTAGATTGTGATGACGTGTTGGCTGGGGTACATGAGTCGGGGCCTGGTGGAGGGTGCCCCTGGATGCTGGGGGGTGGGGGTGCAGGGGGACATGAGTTGGGCATGAGTGGGGGCCTGGTGGAGGGTGCCCCTGACTGCTGGGGGGTGGGGGTGCAGGGGGACATGAGTGGGGGCCTGGTGGAGGGTGCCCCTGGATGCTGGGGGGTGGGGGTGCTGGGAGACATGTGTGGGGGCATGGTGGAGGGTGCCCTGCACTGCTGGGGGTGGGGGTGCTGAGAGACATGTGTGGGGGGCTGGTGGAGGGTGCCCCTGGATGCTGGGGGGTGGGGGTGCTGGGAGACATGTGTGGGGGCATGGTGGAGGGTGCCCTGCACTGCTGGGGGTGGGAGACATGAGTGGGGGCCTGGTGGGGGGTTCCCCTGGATGCTGGGGGGTGGGGTGCTGGGAGACATGTGTGGGGGCCTGGTGGAGGGTGCCCCTGTTTGCTGGGGGGTGGGGGTGCTGGGAGACATGTGTGGGGGCATGGTGGAGGGTGCCCTGCACTGCTGGGGGTGGGGGTGCTGGGAGACATGAGTGGGGGCCTGGTGGAGGGTGCCCCTGGATGCTGGGGGTTGGGGGTGCTGGAGGCATGAGTGGGGGCGTGGTGGAGGGTGCCCCTGGATGCTGGGGGGTGGGGGTGCAGGGGGACATGAGTTGGCCATGAGTGGGGCCTGGTGGATGGTGCCCTGACTGCTGGGGGGTGAGGGGGCAGGGGGACATGAGTTGGACATGAGTGGGGGCCTGCTGGGGGGATGGGGGTGCTGGGAGACATGTGTGGGGGCATGGTGGAGGGTGCCCTGCACTGCTGGGGGGTGGGGGTGTTGAGAGGCATGAGTCTGACATGAGTGGGGGCCTGGTGGAGGGTGCCCCTGAATGCTGGGGGGTGGGGGTGCTGGCAGACATGTGTGGGGGCATGGTGGAAGGGTTCCCTGCACTGCTGGGGGGTGGGGGTGCTGGGAGACATGAGTGGGGGCCTGGTGGAGGGTTCTCCTGGATGCTGGGGGGTGGGGGTGCTGGAGACATGAGTGGGGGCCTGGTGGAGGGTGCCCCTGGATGCTGGGGGGTGGGGGTGCTGGGAGACATGTGTGGGGGCATGGTGGATGGTGCCCTGCACTGCTGGGGGGTGGGGGACATGAGTGGGGGCCTGATGGGGGTTGCCCCTGGATGCTGGGGGATGGGGGTGCAGGGGGACATGAGTTGGACATGGGTGGGGCCTGGTGAATGGTGCTCCTGACTGCTGGGGGCTGGGGGTGCAGGGGACATGAGTTGGACATGAGTGGGGGCCTGCTGGGAGGTGCCCCACAGTGCTGGGGGGTGGGGGTGCTGGGAGACATGTGTGGGGGCATGGTGGAGGATGTCATGCACTGCTGGGGGTTGGGGGTGCTGGGAGACATGAGTTGGACATGAGTGGGGGCCTGGTGGAGGGTGCCCCTGGATGCTGGGGGGTGGGTGTGCTGGGAGACATGTGTGGGGGCATGGTGGAGGGTGCCCCGCACTGCTGGGGGGTGGGGGTGCTGGGAGACATGATTGGGGGCCTGGTGGAGGGTGCCCCTGGATGCTGGGGGGTGGGGGTGCTGGAGACATGAGTGGGGCCTGGTGGAGGGTGCCCCTGGATTCTGGGGGGTGGGGGTGCAGGGGGACATGAGTTGGACATGAGTGGGGCCTGGTGGATGGTGCCCCTGACTGCAGGGGGGTGGGGGTGCAGGGGGACATGAGTGGGACATGAGTGGGGGCCTGCTGGCAGGTGCCCCACAGTACTGGGGGGTCGGGGTGCTGGGAGACATGCGTTGTTGATCAGTAGTGCAAGGTGACATATGGCTTGGCTGGGGGGCATGCCCATGGTGTATGGGCTGCCTGCGGGACATGAGCAGGGGTGCAGGGTAGTCCCCTGTGGTGTGGGCTGCTTGCAGGGGCCGTGGAGGTTGTAGAGGGAACACCTGGGAGGACCCACACGGCCAAATCACGTGTAGTACTCCCCGCGCACCCCTGAAATACACGTACCCTGCTGAATTTGCATGTGAGAATTCCCACGCACCCCTGGAACACACGTACCCAGGACAATTGTGTGTGGAACTTCCCGCGCACCCCTGAAAGACACGTACCCTGCTGGATTCGCGTGTGAAACTTCCCGCGCACCCCAGTAATACACTTACCCGCTCGCACAGGGCCAATCGCGTGTGAGACTTCCTGCGCACCCCATTAATACACGTGCCCCGCTCGCACAGGGCTAATCGCGTGTGAAACTTCCCGCGCACCCCAGTAATACACGTACCCCGTTCGCACAAGGGCCAATCGCGTGTGAAACTTCACGCGCACACCAGTAATACACGTGCCCCGCTCACACAGGGCCAATCGCGTGTGAAACTTCCCACGCACCCCAGTAATACACGTACCCCGCTCGCACAGGGCCAATCGTGTGTGAAACTTCCCGCGCACCACAGTAATACACGTACCCTGCTGGAATCGTGTGTGAAACTTCCCGCGCACCCCAGTAATACACGTACCCTGCTGAAGTCGCGTGTGAAACTTCTCGCGCTCCCCAGTTATACACGTACCCGCTCGCACAGGGCCAATCGCGTGTGAAACTTCCTGCGCAGCCCAGTAATACACGGACCCCGCTTGGCGTTTGCTGTTTGGCAGCCCTGTAAACTGGTCCAGGGTTAGCGAAGACATTTGAAATGATTTGGGGATTTTGATGGATTTTCCTTGCGCGAGGGCGTTCTTGGGGGCGTAACTGGCGCTGCTGCAGGGTCGCTGCGCCACTCTGCGCCACGGCTGGTTTTGAGGGCTAAAATCCATGAATACGCTGTGCGATGAAATGGATTTTATCGCATGCGGCTGGCGTAGTGTATCACACGGGGACACTGTGCGCCATCCGCGTGCGCCACTTTTGTGCGAAATTCTATGAATTACCCTGTCAGTCTCAACTTGTGAAGGAAGCCTAGTAAATCTAACCAAGCCCAGTCTGATTAATCACGTAAAGTTATTGTTTAAATCTCCACAACATAGATAACTTTATTACATGGCACTACTGAAACTTTTTAAAACTTGGAGAAAAGAAAAATAATGATTAGGTGACAATGACTCATTTGAATCTGCATTCACTGCAAATGAAAGCAGTATAACAAATGACAATTTTAAACAATACAAACAAATGTTGGCCAATGAACACCAACAAGAGAAAAAACAATGGAGCTCTGCTAGATAAAGACACGCCTGAAGGCAGTCAACATTCTCTTACAGGAAGCCAAGAACCACTTGGAGAACCACTAATTCTAAAAGAAGCAGAAATAGGCATGTCCAAGGTAGAAAATACCTTGTTTCAGTCTAAACAATTGGAAGATGTGTCACTGCTCAAATCACAGCTAAATGATGATCAACTCACCATTTATCTAGCAGTCAATGAAGGAAGTGAACATGGTTTTAAACATGCAACTAAAACTTGTATCTGTACACATTATAAACCTTAGCTCCTGTATTTAAGTGGTGAAGCTGGTTCTGGCAAAACGTTCTTAATTTTAAAAAAGCAGCACATTTCTACAAGAGTTAACCAACAACAAACATTCAACTGTTGTACAGCCCCCACAGGTTTAGCGGCCTACAACATACGAGGTGTAATTTTACACCCACTACTGCTCCTCCCAGTAGAACACTAAAACAATTACAATACTACATATTATCAGCAGAAGTTGCTTCAGAAGTATGCAGAATTCTGAAACAAATGAAAGTACTCCTCATAGATGAAGTAAGCATGGTTTCTAACCTCATGTTGGCTTTAATTTATTTGTGAATGCAAGAAGTCCTAAAAACAACTATGAAGAAATGTTTAAAGGAAAATACATGTTGTTTCTGAAGACCTCCTACAGTTAACACCAGTAAAAGCTCAACCTATTTTCAAAACATTATGACACAAACAATGCCGTAACACAGTCAGCAGCATTGGAAATGTAAATCTCCGGCAACATGGTTGCTAAAGAGAACTAACTCACAACATGCATCAGTGTGCAGATCTCACCTATGCTAACATTTTAAAAAGCATTAGAACTGATCTGCTTATTAAAGATGCAAACTCCATCTTAAAAACTAGACTAATCCATGAGCTATATGGGCAAAACACATCTGCCCCTGATGTCAAGAAACAATTAACTCAACACAATATAAATTCATGTCCTTAAAGCCAACACTTGCCAGCAGTATTCATTTCAGTGATACAATGTTGAAAAAAGAAATGCAACCCATAGTGAATATCAGCTCCATAGACAAACTAGAAGTGCATAACACAACACCTCCTTTGTGTCAAAAAGTAACAGCACGACTAAATAGCTCAGAAAAAAGTATTAACTATTTGTCTAAACTGCAGAGTAATCCTAAACGTAAGCTTGACCTAGAACAAGGTTTATTCAATGGAGCAATAGGTACAGTTGTTGACTTCCAAACATATCCACATGACAACAACATTCAGTTTGTCAACATCCACTTGGACAAAATGTGCAGAAGTTAAAGAATAGACTGCACAATAGCATGTTTGCTTCTTTTCAAAGACATGTATGTACGCAGAGAACAATTCTCTCTATCTTTTGTATAGGCTGTCACTATTCACAAATCGCAAGGTTTAACACTAGATCACACATTGATCGAAATTGGCAGCACAGTCATCAAAGAAGTTATGAATTACGTACCACTATCACATTTCTGTACACTCAATGGTCTATTCTTAGCTAACGTTGATGCAAACAAAGTCAACGCTGGCATACCTTGCATCCTAGAATACAACAGGCTACATGTGCTGTACACTCCCCATCTAGCTATGTACCCTGTATTTAAAAAAAAACTTTAGAAAGAAAACTCATACAAACAGAACCTATAGCAGATCACCCAGCAATACCACAAGAAAAACAAAGAACCACTGCTAGGCCATCAAATAATACAACCACAAAACTCTGTAGTCCAAAAACAACTGCACATCCATCAGAAGACAAAGAGAAAAATGTATTTTCTCAAAAATCAACTGCAGGCCCATCAAAGCATACAGAGGCACAATTCTCTGGTCCATTTAAATTCAGCAACACAACTAGAGTAAATTGCTATGCAAATGTAGCAATCAATCTTCTATTCCAATTACCACCAATTGTTTATATTTACTGAAATGTCTCAGACCATTTGTGTTTGGAAATGCTCGTCCTTCATAGAAATGCCACAAATATTCCAGACAGCACTTACAGTGTGTAAGGAAGCATGGTTATCAGAAGCATGACAGACACAAGGAGTACAAACCAAGGGTGTTTATTGAACAGTTTATGGGTGAGAAAAATGCCTAATCTAAAACTAAGATGGGAGCAAGCTACAACCATCAACATAAATAAAATGCTGTCCTAGTGGTGTTGTGTCAAAATAAATGGCCTATACTAATACACCTATTGCCAAATACTAACTCTATATAACAAAAGGGTATTGGACAATGATATGTATAACAAAAGAGTGTAGTGCAAACAGAAATGTCCAAAAGGGTTTTGGTAGTTCAGGACTGCTGAACTAGTACATGTTAGGGAGAATTCTCAAAATGTGCTAATTCCTCCCTACCTTAGAGACCCCAAGCTCTTTTGCTGAACTTTGGGACTCTGTACTTTTTGAATTATGTGTGTTTTTACATTTGTGTTCTTTAACTTTGGAGTTTTAAGATAACTCTATAGGGATCTTTTCATGTGTGTTACACAGCATCCTCAGTACAGTGACACAGGGAGGTCCTTTTAGACTTCCAAAAGGTTTCAATACCTTCTCTGGGATAAACTACTCTTTCCTAAAGAATAAAAAAAATGAAATTGAGTGCTGGAGGGGTTACATAGTAAACACTCATGTAGCAGTCAAATGCTACCCTTTCCTATTGGAAAGGTTGGTGGCAGTGGTTTTACAATGAACTACCATGATTTTTCCTGACCGCGAACAACGGTAGCTACAAATCACGGGAGCCATGTTTTTCAAGATGGCGCCTTAAGCCCCTTTGCTTAAACGGGTCCCAGTCTTCTTTTTTCACCATTTCTTTTTGAAAAGGTCCTTCTAGTGTTCGTCTCTGCGCACCAAACCAGGTTTGGTCCCTTTGTCTGTGTGTCTTTGGTGGGCTTTAGGACTGAAGTCCGCCCTTGGTGTCTGAGTGTCTGGGGTGGGCAGAAAGTGAGGGTGGTGCCAGAAACTCCCTGTGCTTAGTCTCCTAGGAGACCCAAATGCACTCTGACGTGATTGGCTGGCTGACTGTCTGGCAAGGACAGCCACCCTGCTGGGTGAGTGACAACTAGCCTGGAATGAAAGGGAGAAAACTGTTTAAAAGATGAGTCTTGTGGGCTGGAAGGCAGAGTCGACCACTGGAATGAAAGAACCGAAGAGGAGCTGGAAGAGGACAGCTGCTGCAACCACTGGACCGTTGGTTTGCCCGGTGGAGCCCTGCTGCAAATCCTTATCGCCAGAACTCCATTCGACAGAGAAGCTCCTTCAAGGACGGCTTCTTCCTTTGAGTCGGTGAGACCAATTAGCTCAGAAGACACCTGGATACCACTCTCAATGCTGGTTAAGGTTTAGCCAGGGAGAGGTAAACCAGTTTGTGTCTTGAAGTAATGGCTACTTGAACCGAAGTGACTCCATTTTGTTTGCTCCGACGACGATCCCATTGTCACACTCACCTGTGTCTCTGCAGGAGCAATGGACGAGCCTCCCTTGACCCAGAGTCTTCACTTCCCCTGTTTCACCCAGAGGAATACCTGTCAAATACAAGGTGTACACTCAGACCTGAATTCACCCGATTCCCCTGGGCCCTTCCCTTCTCTTTACTGTTTGCTGTGATGTCCCCCTATGGACTTACCTTGATCTTTAGTAGGGTGTGCACTCCATCCTACATTTGCAGGGGCGCGATTCACTCATGTGATTGGTGCCAATGTCTGTAGGCTGAGTTCCGATGCCAAACGCTGTTTTATGCCTTCACAGCGAGGCAGAGAATTCAAGGCGCCAGTTTCATCACTGGCTAGAAAGTCCTTCCCACAAGTGAACATTGCGCGGAGATTGTTGAGTGTCCAAAATTGTCCATATTGTCTTTGTTTTCCGGTATTTTTGTGGGTGAGTAGCGCTGCGTGTAGAAACTAGCTGCTGGTAGGTTTGTGCAGCGCCTTAAATTCGAGCGCGCCTCGTAATATGTGGTATTAGCGCCTCGAGTCCGGGTCCAGCGCTACTGGAGACTTGGTGGTTAGGTAAGTTTGCATGGAGGCGTTTGGTAAGTATGTACCGCGTAGAGAGAGAGAGCGCATTGAAATAAGTGTCTGCGTTATTGGAGCAAGCGCAATGAATAATGTCTCTTCCTTCTTCCAGGGGTTTGCGCACCCGTGCAACTAACCTGGATTCCAGCGTCGCGGGAAGATTCAGTGAGTATGCGCAGCGTTACTGATGTGCGCGTGTTAACACTGTTCTTCTTTGTTCTTACAGGTGCCGGTGTAGAAGTCCCCACTTGACTGGAGATAGCTGCGGCGTGGAGTAAGAACCAGGTAAGCTGAAGCTGAATGATCCAGAGCGGGTAAGCAGAAGTAGGATGATCCGGAGCAGGTAAGCAGAAGCATCGATGATCCGGAGCAGGAAAGCAGAAACAGGATGATCTGGGGCAGGTCAGCAGAAACAGGATAATCCGGAGCAGGTAAGCAGATGCTGGCTGATCCAGAGCACGGCAAGTGTGTTGCTGATACAGCTCACAGTAAGCAACACAAAGCACTGGAAGAATCTTGGGTGTGGATTATATAGCCAGCCACACCCAAACACTAGAGAGCTCACGAGTTATCATGCACTTCCTTTTTGCAACAGGAAGTGGTAACCAGGAAGTTACTACAAACACTAGGAAGAATGAAAGGAGGGATTTGTTATGGGTTCTTTGTGTGCCCATGCCAGGCCTGCCAAGCCTCCATCCAGCTTGCCCCAACTACCTGCCTGATACCCATGACACCCGTACAGTGCAGGAGTCCCCCGATGTCCTCCATCTTGTCTCCACGACTGAGGCCCAGGAACAGCAAGATCTGCAGGAACTGCCAGGAACCAACATTTCAGCTGCATCTTTTTGCTTCCCTTTAAGGTACTGTGCCATCCAGTTGAGAGATCCTAACTCTCACTGTGAAAGTTTGGGAAACTTTCCCAATTTACAGGCCTAATCAGCTTGTGACCCCACAAATGATCCTTTTTTGTCTAAACTACTTCTAAGAACTTTTGCAAATGTTGGATGTATATCTAACGCCACACTCTCACTCAAAAAATAAATAAACACCACTATCTCCACCAGCGCATACACCAATAAACTTATCAATGCATGTAAACCCTTCTTATCCACTAACAGCTGCCTTACTCTAGTTAGAGCCCTGATTTTCTCAAGATTGGATTATTGCAACACACTCTTCCTCAGCACTACGAATCTCAATCTGAACAGATTAACGGTGCTCCAGAACAACGCCCTTAGTTGCGCCCTCATCCTTCTGCGTAGGGCCCATATCTCCACCATCAGAAAGGAAGTACACTGGCTCCCCATTCGCAACAGAATTAAATTACACTCTCTCGTCATTGCACATAAATGCCTCTCCTTAGCTGAACCACGCTATCTATCAGATAAATTCTCCAGACAAAACTCAACCAGACCAACCAGATCCCCCTATCTGCACCAACTTATCATTTCAACCTGAAAACTGCAGGGGGAGCAAGTTTCCCGGTGCTTGCAGCAAAATGTTGGAACTAACTCCCCACAGACATCAGAGCTGACTCATCATTCTGGTCATTCAGAGCTAAGGTAAAAGCTCTGCTCGTGACTTAGTTTTACTTAACTACCCGCACCGACACCACGGCTACACCGAGACCCATAGAGCTTGATGTTGCCTACATCAACTGCTCATCAGGTATTACTTGTGCTATACTTTGACCCGGACCACTCTGTAACCAAGTCCTGTCTCTAACTACCTCTGATAGCTCTGACTTGGACTACCCTTAACCTGGTCCCACATGTTATGTATGGTATTTATTATTGTCCTTGAATTATATGTTGGTGTAACCCCTGTAACCTATTTTGTTCTACAAGTAAATGCGCCCAGTTACCCTGGGGTTCGGTTGCGCTATACAAATAAATAAACTAAACTAAACTAAACTAAACTAAAGACTTGACCATTTGATACCAGAACTGCTCCTTCCTATCCAGAACACTAGCCCATTGACTTTGGCCTGGCCTATTGACTTGAATTGAACTATTCTGGTGACTAAACTATTTGCACTGCTTGGAAGTACATATGGGACTCATTACGACCCTGGCACTGACAGAATGAAGGGCCGATTACGAGGTTCCCTTTGCGAGACCCGGATCAGACGTCTGGTAAAACCCGCGAGGGGAAGAGGGAGGTAACAATGGGACACTTGTAATGTGCCCATTGTTATCTCCATCCCCATTCCCCATTGAGCCCTATGGTGGCTCAAATGGGAATGGGGAATGGTTCCTGCAAGGAGGAATTACCGGGTCCTCCTATGTCGGAATAACCAGGTTATTCCTCATTGTAGGAACCCGGTAATGGAGCCCGGTTTGGAAGCAGCCATGGACCTACCTCCAAACTCGTAATGAGGCCGATAATCTGTTCAACTTACTTTTGTCCTTTTTGCTCACTGCTAAGTGAAATGTTTTAAAATAGATTGTGTAAATAAATTAATAAGTGTTTTACCAAGAAACCTTGAGTATATGTGTCTACTTAAACCACTGTGATTGAAAGTCCTTTGTGTAAGTACTTGTACTGCTCACATTCACTCTTGAGATAAGCCTGGTTGCTCAGCTTGCTACCAACAAATTGTGTGGAACAGACTTATACCAAAGGTTGGTCTTGCTTACACCTGTAGTCGTAATTGTGTGTGGTGGTCCAAGAGGGTACTGCATGCAGTTCTGCCTAACAGTACACTCCCTTCCCCATGTCATATTACGGGACAAGGTGGAACAGTGGCATGACTGTGAGCACCCCTTGAGTCTGTAGGCACCAGGGGCCTCATTACAACCCTGGCGCTCCTGGATTGATTGCTGTACTGGCCCCCTTCATTCCAGGAGCGCCGATTACAAGCTTCCCATCACGGGAACCAGGTGTGCTTTCTGGGTCCCACGAGGGGAAGAGGGAGGGAAGAGGGAGGCAATAACGGGCCAGATGTAATCTGCCCGTTATTACCTCCCTCCCCATTCCCATTGAGCCCTAGGGGGGCTCAAATGGGAATGGGCAAGGGTTCCTGCATGGAGGTCTTACCGGGTCCTCCTATCTCGGAGTAACCCGGTAAGTCCTCATTGCAGGAACCCGGTAATGGAGCCCGGAACGGTGGCAGCCATGGAGCTAATAGCTCTATGGCTACCGCTGTTCTCGTAATGAGGCCCCAGGAAGCAATCTGTTCCAAGCCGGCAGGGCTTGGAGGGAAATGTCCTTCACAATGGTGAATTCTCTTCTTCTTTCTTTTCTTTGAGGCCCCAGGTCGGGTTCACCGTTGTCTTTGTAGCACTATTTGTCTGAATCAATATTTATCACAAGATGGGATTCCCTTTCCCTTGATTTTATTTGGCATCCCTCTGTCGGGGTTCACTTCTGCCCAGGTAACACAGTTTTCTCAACTTTAAGCATATGCAGGATTTACTTTCCCGTGCTTTCCTTTGGCATCCCTCCATCGCATTCACCGTTGGCCTTTTAACGCAGTTTGCTCTTTTAACAGAATTCCTTCAACTTGTCAAAGACCTTCAATTGTACAAGCGATTTGTCTTGACCCTCGTATGACCACTTTCACTCTTTTTTCAGCCTCCTCTCCAGAGGCCTTCTGGTATTTGCAGTTTTAGATTCTTTAGTTTCACAATATTTCCTCAGGTTAGCTTCATATCTTGTTTCTCATTTGCCAAAGATGTTCGACTGTATAAGAGATTCTTAAACTCATTCCTTCTCCCTCGTATGTTCACTTTGACTAATCATACCCACTTTCAAGGCTTATTTATTCCTCTTGTTAATCACAAATTGCTTCAGGCTTCTCTCACAGGTTCTTGTCACACGCGCAGCCCCTGCATCCTTCACACTGGTTACAATGTCTCTCACTAACCGGCTCCATGAAACTCAGTGAGTACTTCAAATGCTTATTGCATCGTACATTCATGCAAGCCGGCTTTTCCTCTCACTCTCCAGCATCATCTGATATTCTGTTTCGAATACTCTTTGTTCATCAAGGTTTTCAGTCAGGCCCGGCTCACCTCCTTTAAAGCTTCATCATTGTATGAAAGGGAGGTGCTACCATTGCCTTCTGCATTCGCAGTAAGCTGCCCCTCTAAGGATTTTGTAGCAACCTTCACTCTGCAGCTGTATGGACCACAGTCTATCATCCATCTCCTGGTCCTTGCTGCTCTGCTTCCAGGTTTGCGACACCTTCCTGGGGTTGGTCCTGCCGCCCTGCCAGTCTCGTTCGCCTTGCTTGCCTTGCTCACTTTTATTCGCCTTGCTCTTTTAGGGTCTCCCTCTGCTGGGTTTGGGCCCCTCTCCTCAGGATGTATAGTTCAAACAGAAGACTTCCCTCCGCTGGGCTCGAGCCTCTCCTCAAAAAAATTCAGTTTTCAAAATATTTTTGGGGACTCCCAGTCCCAGAAGTCACTGTGACAATTTTGCTCCCACTTCACAGCTCCCCAAAATGGCATTTCATGATTTTAGGATGATCCTGCCCCTCAGAGACATGGGTTTGCCTGCCTGGCCCAGGGGAGGAGTTCTGCTGTGTGTACCGCCAGGGAACACCAGCTGCCCCTGGTTTTGCCTTCTGGAGGTACAGTTCTCTCTCCACACTGCAGTCTCCTCTGAACTTACAGGGCCAGTGTTTGGCTCTTATTTTCCTCCTCCAGGTCTCCCAGGGTCGCTTGGTCTTTCTCTGCCTTCCCGCCACCTTCCGCAATCCTCAACTTGCTCAAAATGTTCCTTTGTTTTCCACCTTTTGTACTTCCTGAGAGAGGTAATTAGGCTCAGGTGTTCACAGTTGTAAAGGGAGGCCTGACTTTGCCTTGCCTCATTACTGGGACAGTCTGTTGTCACTGCTGTCACAAGGAAAGGGTCTGTCTTCTCTGTCTGAGCATGTTTCTTGTCAGTAATCTTCATCCTCCCAATCCCTCTCCTCCTCAGGTCAGTGTTTGAATAAAAAAGTTGGGATGTCAGTACAAGTACATTCTGTATAGTAGGATGGGAAGTCAAAAAGGGAAGGGCGATACCGCAAGTCACTATCAGGTGCCCCTACCCTACTGCCCGATGATTCCTCACCCAGGTGATCCTCATGCACTGGTCCACCCCCAGGAACTGGATCCAACAGCGATGGCCGTGTCCTGGCCACTTGGATGACTAATCCCCGGGGACAAGTACATAAGACACCTTCTGGTTTCTCACAAGTGTCTGCAGTCAGCAGCGTTGTCCACGGATCCAACATGAGGACTGTTTAAAAAAAATCTGACGCACCTCATATGATTTTGAACATTCAATCAGTGTTCGTTTTTGGTGTCTGTGGATATCGAGCCATCACATGATTGGCTCAGGGGTGTCCAATGACATATTTACACGAAATTTACAAAAGGCC
Source organism: Ambystoma mexicanum (assembly GCF_040938575.1). Lineage (NCBI taxonomy): Eukaryota > Metazoa > Chordata > Amphibia > Caudata > Ambystomatidae > Ambystoma > Ambystoma mexicanum. The sequence goes on along the minus strand of NC_090924.1, from coordinate 781,584,898 downwards.
GCTTTTGGGACAAAGTCACCAGTCCTGGAGCAAGTTTGGTCAAAATCCATCGAGCGGTTTGGGCTGTATGTGGGAGCAACTTTTTTTTCCATTTTGTCTATGAGGATTTCAAAAATGTTGGGACACTCCTATAAATTTGCCCCCCTTGACGAAACCGCACCAAACTTCACAGAATAATTCCAAGGGGGCCATAAACTTTTTTTGCAAAGTTTACATTGTGACCAGTCATCAAATGATTTAAGAGATACATAGACGATGTCCTTATGATTTGGGACACCAGAGAGGAAAACATTGAAGGCTTCTTTAATAGATCAATGGACTTAATCCCAACCTTAAATTTACAGCATTTTGCGATCCATGGATCAGGACATGTGAGGGTAGACAGCTTGTACCAAAGGGTATGAACTACATCTCTGAAAGAGACGTGCAAGACCAGAAGAAGTGAGTCCACGCAGAGCTCAAGAGCCAAAGAGACCATGTATAGGATTTGGTGTGCCTGGAGCTCGTCAAGAGATGCTGAGTTGCGAGTTGACAGGAATACAAGACCCTCCACTCTCAAGCCGAGAACCAGAAAAGAACAGGAGTGTGGCAATGCCAATTGAAGGGGAAGACAGCCCACTTCCAAAAGCGAGGAGCTGCAAACAAAGCAGGAAACCCCATGGCAATACCTTGATTGATCCTCATTGGAGCAAGGTTGGCCACACCACAGGTACGCTGGTTGCCCAGGTGAACCGGAGAGAGAAAGAGAAGTAACAAGCAAGACAGGAACAGAGGGTTACAGAGACACTGAAGGGAGAAAGAGAGTGCAGACAAGTGGTTGAGGGAAACCCCTGAAGCCTGATTGGCTCACCACAAAGAAGTGGCACAGGGACTCGAGAGAGACAGAGAGAGTCAGAAACCCAGAAGGGTCACAAGAAGACCCCAATTGAGTAATAGGGAAAGTACCAACAAATGTGACCTGGAAATAACATGGGGACACCAGAAACCCCGGAAACTGGTTGAAGTGTGGAAAGAACTGACAAGTTGGCGGAAGGGGATCATGGAAATATCCCTCCACATAAAGAACATTAGTTTTGCTGTCATTTCAGGAACATGATATTTGTATGTTTTTGGCAATCTTTAAGGTACTTTGTGATAAGAGTAACACAAACTTTTTTCCCTTCAAAGGAACATTTGGTTTAATATGTAATTGTGAAGACTAAGAAACCTCTATGAATAACTGATTGTGCAAGACACTCTCCATCTTTCTGTTACATTTTTGATAAGTGGTAGGGCCAGTTTAGGGGATAGATGCAGAACGAGGACTATTTTTGCTTTGGACTGCAGATGAGCAGCTTAGTTTAGTTTGAATAGGAAGGGAAACCCCCTTGAGCAAGAGAGCTAATAAGGCATTTTCCTTTTTATTTAAATGAAACTATGTGTACCAATGTCCTATGGTCCGAGTCCTTCTTCTGGTTTGCCACAGCACACTTACAGTGTATGTGCGTGTATGAAGGAGAGTGAAGAGTGAATGGTGTGTATAGGTGTGAGTGTGCATGTGAATGAGAATGCAGTCTGAATGTTCTTGGTGCAGAAGGACTGAAAGAAAACTGTAAAAATGCATGACTGGTTGGTGAATGGGTTTGTATGTGTGCAATACCTGCAAGGCTGGGGCATTGGAGGACATTGCATGTACAGTTTCTTCCAGTGGCGTGGGGCCACACTACTTCACCTCTCAAATTCACTTGGACTTTCAGTCATACGGAGGATAGCCATATTTTATTAATAACCACGATATGGCAACAGATGCTGTCCCATTGAAGAGACTTTCATTTTGTAGGGGACGTATTGAACATTCAACCTCCTCTTCCTATTCTGGCGGCATATTTATTTTGATGTACTATGGGATCCATGCTGGGACAATACCCTGGGACACAAGCCTTGCTTCTGCAGGGCGCACAGTAACAGTGCCGTATCTTTGCACACAGACCTTGACTGTGTGTTTTGAAACATCACCAGGTTGGTGACATCAACTTTCCGTGCAACGTGTATACAGCACAAGACATACCAGAGGCAATGAGGAACCTTCAGCACAATTCACGTCCTGATGAAGTCTGTTAGATTGGGGGCCACCCAAAATGCAATAGGCTGAAACAGTAATGTGTCGACTTTTGTTTGTCTTTTGTATGCCAGTGTGGCAGACAACATCTCTTGTTTAAGTCTTTATTGTTTCACTGTAACCTTATCTAAAATGACAAAGCTGTATATGTAAAAAATCACCAGACGTTTGAAAAATGTACCTATGATAGGTTGTTTCTTTTTTTTTAATATGGAAGGTTCACTATATATGTTTTCCTGGTATTTCATGCCTATGAACTTACTTGCAAAAATATAAAAAAATTACATGTTATGTTTTAAAACGACTACTGAATAATCAGTGGGTTATTTAATGTAGTTCTGTTCGGGATCACCCTGACCAATTGCTTATATATACTCCAGAGGTGTGGCACATTTCACTGGCATTTGTGGGCAAATTCAACTTTAACATCAATAAACTGTATAAGGTTAATGCGATATCCATCAAAATACAAACAATAATAATAAAAAATACATACAAAAATAAAACTGAGTAACTACAATACAAAGTAAATATTATTATAAAACGGAATGGTAAAATCAGATGCCAAAAATTGAGTTCATTAATATCTATCTCAACTTAAATGCATGCAATAGATAAATGAGCAAGGACTAGGCTACTAAGGGAGCATTTACCGACAAGATAAAAATCATTGCCCATCGGCATTGTATAAAGTGTATATTGTTAAGATGGATTTCTGAACTCTGACCTGGAGGGGCAGAGGTTCAGAAGGCCAGCCTAGTTTCTTGGAACAGGGTAACCTCTGGACAAGCCAGACCAATCAGGGTAGCTATGGCGGCAGTCAAGACTAAGGGCCTCATTACACGTTGTGTGGTAAAAATCGGAATTTAACGGCATGGCGCTATTAGCATGTCCGCCCTCGCTAAAGACCGCTAATAGCGGCCCATTACGAGTTCGCGGACACGAGCATAGGGCCATGCCGTAAATGCCATTACCGCCATGCCGCAAAAGTCCACAAAATGCCCATTACCAGGCTCGACCACATTGCTGATAGCACCTCCACCCTCACGCAACATGCTAATAGCGGTCACCGCTATTAGCGGACACCGTCAAAAAGCGGAACCGGAAATAGCGTCATCGCACAGGAACGGGAAAGAGAACGGCGGCCATCTATAAAAACACAATCCAGTGCCATCCTCTGCATCCAGGACATCTTACCGGAGAACTCTGACCAAAAACCATCCAGGACTGCCTGAAGATGTCAAAGGCCCCGAACAAATCCTCTGACCGACAGCGGAAAGAGAAATTCACACCAGAGGAGCTCATTATGCTGACTAGCACACTTGCAGCCAATGTGGAGGCCAATGATATGCGCCGTGCGGCGATCATCAAGAAAAAGGACATCTGGGACGAAGTAGCCCGCAAAGTAAGTGCAGTGGGCACTACCACCCGCAGCGTGAAGGACTGCCGCAAGAGGTGGGACGACCTCCGGCTACGTGTGCGGAATATCCTTTCAGTTAACCGCAACCTTGCAATGGCCACAGGAGGAGGCGCAGAATCACCTCTGAAGATGAAGGAGTGGGAGGAGACATGTGCCTCCACCATCGGAGTCGAAGCCATAGAGGGGGTCGGAGACATGGAGCATGGTGTGGCCATCTCATCTGATGGAGGTGAGTGAATACATCAAACAATGCACAGTGAAGGGTGAGGGGGTACCCCAAACACGTGTCGATGACTAGGCCATTGGTCCTGCCACACACATACATGCATGCATCACCATATACACGTGCAATACTGACCCTTCTATGCATGACCAACCCGACATCCCCATGACAAGAATCACTGATGAATAGGCCCCAATGCATAGAGCAGCATGACGTGAACATTCTGCATGAGGCACCTAGACCCATTAACGATGATGTACCCTATTCATGTCCTCCACAGGATCACCGACGGACACTGGAGAGACAAGCACCGCAGCACGTACTCCCCCAGCAGCCAAAAAAGCCAGAATGCATGAGAGGGGTGACACCGCCACCACCTCCAGTGGAAGTGGGAGGACAGTCCATCTGCAGAGGGCCAAGGGCAGCAGGAGCACCATTGCATCACAGCCTGAGGGCACGGCTCCTGTTGTAGCCGGACCCACGCAAGTGTGCCCCATCACTGCTGAGATGAGCACGGAGGGCACGCACTCCACAGCCACCAGCTCCACTGGGGAGGCAGCAGCCACCGCACCGGCCAGTGACGAGGAGGACGCAATCGACGTCCTACAACTCATCCATGACCCCAGCGCAACATGGTCCATTGAGCGGAGTCTGAGGGCAACATCCAGATCTGCTACCCAGGGAGCACATGACACCCTCACTGTAGAAGGTGCATGGAGCCCTCAGCTGTCCTCACCGGATGCCGGGTGCATGGACCAGGGCGCGCCGTCCAGCCCAGCGGCATCTACCACCCTGGAAGACCTTGCAACCATCAGCCGGAGGCAGGAAGACATGGCTGCGCTGGTCGCCCAGCATGTGGCGGAGACAGTCCGTCTAAGGGATGACCTCCAAAAATATGCTGGACAAACAAAGGAGGCCATGGAGGCCTGCACTGACAGGATATGCCAGGAGATGGGCCAACTCCGCCAGGCCATTCTACGTATTGGGGACATCATGGAGCAGCATCACCGACCCCCAACACAGGATCGACCGGGAACCTCCTCCTCAGCAAGTTCCCAGCAGACCAGCCCCCTGCGCCGCTCACTGCGCAACCTGAGGCGCCCCGCATCACAGCAACCCGATGTTGGTGGGGGCCCTGATGCTTAGCTCCACCAAGGACCAGGTGGCACATGTGGTGCAGGAAACATTATAGACACCATGAGACTCACCTGGGTGTTTTGGGGGGAGGGGGGTAAGGGTGCATTTGGGTGTTTTGGGTGGGTGAGGGGGGTAAGGGTGCATTTGGGTGTTTTGGGGAGGAGGGGGGTAAGGGTGCATTTGGGTGTTTTGGGGTGTTGCATTTATTATCACATTCTGTCCAATACACAGTTGTTCTGAAGTTGAAACCCAAGCGTGGTCTCCATCATTGCGTATGTGTCATTTATCTTGGACAGGGTCCTTTATGGTACTCCAAACATGCGCCAGGGCAACAATATCCATCTCCGTCCATGCTTTTTCACCTTTGTGCCTGATGGGATTTCAGAATCAGATGCTGACGCACATCGTTGTGCCCTCTTGGCATTGCCTCTTGCATGTCCTGCCGGGGCATTCCACCCGTACTCATCCACATCCCCATCATGCTCTTCTGGTGGTTGCATGTCAATTTCAGGTGGCATTGGCACATTCCGTCATTTGCACATTTTTGGTGCTCTACACATGGCTTGGTTATCTTTGCCACTTTGACACGGCTGTACAGGAGTGCCTCACACCGGCTGCTTAGGCAGCGGAGCACTGTCATTGGAAGTCTGACTGCCAGCTCTATCACGATGCAGGTACGGGGATGTGCAATATTGTTGTCCTCTTCCTGCTGGTTCTGTGGGTTCCGTACAGGGGTTGGGAGCCACCTCCTCAGTGGATCGCTGGCATTGCCTGTATGGTGTGAGGAATGGGTACCTGTTACTGGTCACCTCTGGTGTGGCCTGTTGTTGTTGGTGCTGCACTGCTATCATGTAGTCAAGGCTGTCATGTCATGCTGCTGCTATTGGGGCCATCTTGGTGTGGGAAGGGGTGTGGGTAGGGGTGTGGTGTGCTCTTTTGTGCTGCCTGTCTCCATTGCATGCACCTGTGCTGTTTGTGTCCACCTGTAGTTGATGGGTACACTGCTCAGGTCTCTTAACGGGTGCTTTTCGATGCCGTTATTAGCGCCATGCCGGTAGGGGGTTTTTGGGGGTTTTACATGCCGCTAATACCATGTCCGCATGGCTTGTGATGGCCTGGTATTAGCGCCATGGTGCTAATTCCGGCCTGGGGGTCGCGCGCCCGCGCCCTTGCCGCTATTAGTGGCACCGTAATTAACGGGTGCGTAGATAGCGGTGGGTCCGGGTCGTGATTGGCTTAGGGAATTAACGGTACCGGTAAAACTTTACCGGTACCGGTATTCCATTACCGCACAACGTGTAATGAGGCCCTAAGTCTCAAGAGGGGTGAGGGTGACTGAAAGACCTCAATGAGCACACAAAGCAAGGATACTTACAAATTACTCCAGACAGGTGTTATATTAAAAATATAGACACATTTATTACAAGGCCTTTGTAACATCGACCATAGCAAAGAATCGCAATAATACTGAAGTAAACCAACCCATCACAATCAATACAATATATATACAAGACGAGGGGTCTAAGGAGTTAAAAGCACGAAATATGTAGACCACCTAGATTGGGAGGAAAACAGGCAGTGCGAGTAATCATTAGACCCAGTTCAACATCAGGAATACACCTAAGAGGCAATCCAAGGCCTACAAAGAGAAGAGCCTTATGCTCAATAGTACATGCACGCGCTTGTGCCAATGGACAAAATAGGGTCTCTTCAAGGGTCTCTGACAGTTCAGGAAGGTGGATGAGGCGATGAAGAACAAGTCCCCACTACTCAAGCAAGTCCTCCATTTGCGGCCAGAGGCAGGGTGAGAGTGAGCAATGGAGCTGCTATTTCGCAACAGCGGTAGAAAAGAAATGGGTTCCTGCGCTAGAGGCCACCAGTTGGGTTATTACTACTCACTGGTCCCCGAAGCAGGCAGACCCAGACTTCGCCAGTTCAGTTCACTTTGCTGGCAGGTGCGGATGTGACAATCAGGACGTCTCGACAACGTGTACTTTCTGCGGTAGCAGGATTTAGGGTCATGGGGGTGACAGGTGCAGCGAACTTGCACAGGACTTGAACTTGCCACAGCAGGGAAACACGGTAACCGCCTTTACTCCGGTCCGGGCGCACTTGTCTCACTTCAGACCTGGGAATGCCAAGTGTACGAAATTCGGTGTGAGGGTGCCGGGGACAACGAGCAAGCAGGATACCAAGTTTCGAGGGCTTCCTCGAAACGGCAGCGGTGACAGAGCAAATGTCCCGTGTAAGCTGGTCAGCACACTGGTTGGCCCAGGGACACTTCCGAAGAGGATTACTTGCAGGGTTTGATGAAGGTGCCGTGAGTAGTTGGTCCCACTATTCCAATGGGTCAAAGCGTCTTCGCAGACCTTCTAGGACGATCAGATGCAGAGGGGTCTCCCAGGACGACAGCGGGCTCAGGGTTCCAAACCTTCCAGCGGGTCACCAGCGGTTCCTCGACTCAGCTTCTTGTTGCAGGATACTTGGCTCCTTATCCTTTGTTCTTGTGAACTCAGGAGATCAACATGGTAGTGGTGTTTTCAGCCTCCTCTTTTCCAAAGTTCCCTTCATGCCAAAACGGAGAGGACCCAATGGGAGATCTGCTCACAAACACTCACTCCATACGTGGACCAATCACGGACTACGGTGGTCCCAGGCATTCAGGACACTCCAGACTCTCTGGCACCCAGGATGTGTTTTGGGAACAATCATACCAGCCCATTTCCTGGAGGCACACACACAAGGCATGCAGAAGCCCGCAAAAGCTTTGGGTTTCACAGGAAAGTGCATGACCAAATATGGACTGACCCGGGTCGGCTCGACCTGGGGAAGGTGAAGGGGCACGATGGCCAAAGGACAGGACAAAGAACCGTATGGCATGGCCATTTTGGAGCCAGGCCACCTATTTGTGCCAAACGTGGTAAGCGCGGATAACATAGCAAAAAAGGGTTCAAAACATAAGATAAGCAATAGCTGCCACCAGTCCTGTCCGTGACACACCTGCACAGTTCATAATAGTTCCAGCGAGAGTTTCTAGGGCCTTTGGAATGACTAGAGACCCAAGGGTGTGGTAAAGTAAGTTACATTGCACTCTTGTTACATGTTGCACAAAAGCTGCAACATGAGGAAAGGACTTAGGGAAACAAAGTCTCGCAGTACTGACTGTCTTAAGGGCATGTCAGTTTCCCCATAAGAAGTGAGCGAAAGCCCAGAGGAGTGTGGCGGAGGGCTGCGCTTCTCTGGCAAAGGTTAGATCAGGGTGTAAAACAGCAGCAAAAAGTTTGGGCGTTGACACATGGAGGGAAAATTACATTCAAATATGAAATCTTTCCTAAAACTCGCCCCTCCCAGACTAAGGACAGGGGGAACTAATCCACCCCTGGATGAGTTTCTTGTTCAGGTCAGACAACCCATCAGCATTGTTATGTTGGACACCTGGCCTATGCTCAATAGTGAAGTCAAAGCCTTGCAGACTTATGGACCACTTACACAACTTTGGATTCTCTCCCTTCATGTTCATTAGCCACTTTAAGGGATTATGGTCAGTTTGCACAGTGAAGTGGGTCCCATAGAGGTAGGGCCTCAGCTTCCGTAGGGCCCACACAACAGAGAAACATTCTTTCTCTACTGTGGACCATCTGAGCTCTCTGTCCTTAAACTGGCGACTAATGAAGCCAATGGGGTGTTCCTTACCCTTCTCAACTACTTGCGATAGTACAGCTCCTATCCCAGTGTCAGAGGCATCTGTCTGCGCAATAAAAGGTCTTTGGTAATCAGGGTCCTGAGCACAGGAGCCCGGCACAAGGAGTCTTTTAAGCCATGGAAGGCCTTCTCAGACTCTTCAGTCCAAGTTACCTTCTTGGGTTTCTTTGGAGTAGTGAGGGCAGTCAGAGGGGCAGCTATGGTGCCATAGTCTGCCATGAAATTTCTGTAGTACCCAGTGAGTCCTAAGAAGGCTCTCATTTGGGTCTGTGTAGTTGGGGAAGGCCAGTCTTGTACTGCTTGTACTTCACTGGGTAGAGGTTGTATCCTCCCTTCACCTACTTCATGTCCAAGGTAAACCACTGAGCCTTGTCCAATCTGGCATTTACTGGCCTTTATGTTCAAGTGGGCCTTCTGAAGAGCCTGTAACATAATCCCAAGGTGTTTCACATGGTCTTGCCAGGTGGCACTGAAAACTGCTATATCATCCAGATATGCAAGACAGAATCCGTCCAACCCATTCAACACATGATTCACAAGCCTCAGGAATGTGGCAGGTGCATTCTTCAACCCAAAAGGCATTACCCTGAACTGGTAAAGGCCCTCTGGAGTTGAGAAAGCTGTCTTCTCCTTGGCATGTTCTGCAAGGGCCATTTGCCAATAGCCTGCAGTGAGGTCAAACGTGCTGAGGTACTTGGAGGCGCCCAAGGTATCCACCAGCTCATCTGTTCTAGGCAAGGGGTGTGCATCTGTCTTGTTGACAGCATTCAGAGCCCTGTAATCCACACAGCACCTCAATTCAGAAGTACCTGCTTTTTTAACCAAAACCACAGGGCTGGACCAAGGACTACTAGAGGGTTTCAATCACCCCAAGATCCAACATTTTGTTGACCTCTGTCTTAATGTAAGACCGTACTTTGTCTGACATTCTGTATCCCCTACTTTTGGAAGGTACACTGTCTCCTGTGTCTATGTTATGTTTGCACCAAGGGGGACTGAGAAAACAGGGGGGAAAATAGCCTAAGCAAACTTCTCACCTCGGCCTGCTGATCAGAAGTCAGGTGAGGAGCCACTCGGACACCCTCAATGGAGTTATCTGAAGGACTGCTTTGGAATAGGTCAGGAAGAGGTTCATACTCCTCTTCCTCAACATCTGAAGCCAATAGCAGTGCTGCAATTTCAACTCTTGGGATGAAAGCCTTCAGCCTATTTACATGGAACACTTTTGGAGCCTGTTCAGGCCTTCCAAGGTCCACTAAATAGTTGACCTCACCCAGTGACTCCACCACTGTGTAAGGGCTGGACCATTTATCCTGTAAAGCCCTAGGCCTTATGGGATTCATGATCAGGACTTTCTGACCAGGTGTAAAGTTAATGAGGGAAGCCTTCTGGTCATACCAATGCTTCACCAGAAATTGTCCTGCCTTCAACTTGTCACTAGCCAGACCAGTCAGGAGTACCATCCTTTTTCTGAGCCCTAACACATAGTCTACTACGTTGGTAGTAATGGGGGGATTGGGCATCTCCCATCCCTCCTTGACTATGGCTAAGGGTGACCAAAGAGAAGTTCAAAGGGGCTGAAGCCAACACCCTCTTGTGGTACATCTCTGTAGGCAAACAGTAAGCATGGTAAAAGAAGATCCCATTTTCTTCTTTGAGGTTCTTCCAGGGCCCCAATCATACTTTTCAAGGTCCTGTTAAACCGTTTCACCAGACCATTGGTCTGGGTGGGATGCGGAAGAAAACGTATAGGTGACCCCACGTTCCTTCCACATAGCCTGCATATACTTTGACATAAAGTTGCTGCATCTGTCAGACACAACTTCTTTAGGGAAGCCAACCCTAGTAAAGATGCCAAGTAAAGCTTCTGCAACTGACTTGGCAGTCACAGTTTTCAATGGGATGGCCTCAGGATACCTGGTGGCATGGTCGACCAGCACCAGGATAAACCTATTGCCTGAGGATGTTTGGGGTCAAGGGGACCAACAATGTCGATCCCTACCCTCTCAAATGGTACCCCCCCAACTGGGCGTGGTACCAATGGAGCTTGGATTGTTGAACCACTCTTACCAGATAACTGGCAGGAGGCACAACTCCTGCAGTGACTTTCTACTTGCACCCCCATCTTGGGCCAGTAGAAGTGCATGGATAACCTTTGCTTGGTCCTCTTAATACCAAGGTGACCAGCAAGGGGCACTTCATGCGCCAGCTGCAGGAGGAAGTGTCTTACAGCAAGGGGAACCACCAACCTCCTATGGTCTCCTTCTGTAGACTCTGTAGGCTTACTCTACCGGAGCCCACCTTCCCAATAAATCCAGTGTTTCCCAGGAGGTTCACCCTCAAGCTGGGAGCAGGCCTGTCTCCTTAGGCCTTCCAGAGATGGGCACTCACGTTGGCCTTTACTGAACTCTTCCCTGTCAGGACCACCTTCTACTAACAAGTCTTTTAGTTCAGGATGGTCATTGGGGTAAAAATACTTCGGGTATCGCCGCCTCCTCGTCAGGTCCGGGCGATTGACCAACTTCCTCCACCGCAGTGGTAGGTGAGTTCGGGGGAATATTTTCTTTCCCTCTTTTTGTTTTTTTGACTCCTTTAGCCTTGGGTTTCTCTTTTGACTGGGGCAGGGCATTGGTCTTGACCAGTGCTGTCCTCATTTGAGACCTCGTGCAGGGTCTTTCAGCAGTGTCTCGGAGATCATTGCCCAACAAGACCTTTCCTGGGACACTCCTCTGAATACTCACTGGAATCCTGACTGCTGTACCATTGATAGTAAGATTTACAGGGATTACTGGGAACATGAGAGGTGGGCCGTCAGCCAACTTAGTGGGCATCAGAGTAGCTCTGGCAACTTCCTCTGGGTCTACCAAGGTAGAATCCACTATGGTTAGACTGCACCCACTATCCCTAAGAGCTGGAGTATCTACTCCATTGATCAGCACACTGTCCTTAAAGTAGTGCTTGGTGTTAACTGGAATCCTAGCATACGCCTCTGAGACTTTAGGCTCCCAGGAACCCAGGGAAACTAAAACTACCTCAGCTTCTATCCCACTGGCGAAGGAGTATGAGGAGAAGGATGCTCCGGTAATCTCTTCTTCCTCGTAGGAGGAGAAGGCCAGATTAGCAGAGTGGACCCCCAAGGTTTTGACCTTACATCTGGGATCCCCCTTCGCGTGGTCAGTTGATCCACAAGCAAAACAAGATCCATTGGGTCTGGTCACATAGGGAGGCTTACTATAACCAGAGTTCGGTTTTGGAGGCTGGCCTCCACTACCCTGTGGGTTCTCTTGTGTCTTACCCTTATTTTTCTTTTTGTGGCCCTTTTGGGAAGAAGATTTATCAGTTTCCCCACCCTCCTTATCTTTGGACTTTTTCCCTTCCTCCTGGTTACCAGGATGAGTCTTGTCCTTATGGGACACTCCATGTGACACTCATAAATCTGCTTCAATGCTAGCTTCTTAGGATCTATCTCCTTGGAATAGGCCAAATGCTGCTTAAGGTCAGGGGAAGAAGATGCAAAAATATGTTCCAGCATGACAAGACTTATCATACTTCAAAGGTAGAAACCTTATAACCTTCGACCCAGCCAGTCAATTTTTTAAGGATTCAGTTACATAAGATACCCAAGTACCACCTTCTTTTTTCTTATAATCTCTGAATCTTTTTAAGTATTGGGCAGTAGTCTTTCCAAACTTTAAGATGAGAGTTTGCTTCAACATTGCAAAATCTACTCTCTCAGCTTTCAACATTTTCATAATGGCACTGCAGCCAGAATGGGTAGTATGCTAAGTAACCAGGCAATTTTATCAGCATTGTCAACTTGTTGAACTTCACATGCATACTCAAATGTATTCACCCAGTCCATAATGTCATTCTTTTCCTCATACACACTGAGCAGATCTTTTGGAAACCTTGGATGAGAAGAGGCCCCAGACCCATGTCCAGGACCCTTGGATCCATTGGCAACTTGAAGCTTGGCCAGTTCCAACTGGTGATCCCTGTCTTTTTGTTTTTCTGCCTGCTCTATCTTTAGTTTGGCCATGTTGAACTCAAGCTCCTTCTGCCTAAACAGCAGCTCTTGTTTCTTGAATTCAAGTATGGCCTCCCCATGAGCACTGGCAGAGGAAACATTTGACATTTCATCCTCCCTGTCCTCATGGTCGCTGTGGATCAGTGCAGCAGTAGAACCAAGTGTTTTACCAGTGAGAGCAGCCCCACCTCCTTCTGCACTGTCCTCGGAAGCTATAGCTCTAAGCTGAGCTTCTTGCCAGTCAATGATTCTCTGGATCATTTCTCCTTTTGTGCCTTGCAAGGAAACACCTCTCTCAGCACACATCTTTCTCAATGTGTCAGATTTCAAAGCATTTAAAGTTAACAAGGTACTTGTTTCCATACTGTTAGATAGGACTATGACCTTTTAAAAGTTATACTACGACAATTCACTATATGTCCTGGTAGAAATAACTCGAAATGCCTTCGCTCGTGCGCAACACTGGATTCCTTCAGTCCTATCCCACCGCTGTACACCAATTTGTTAAAATGGATTTCTGAACTCTGACCTGGAGGGACAGAGGTACAGAAGGCCAGCCTAGTTTCTTGGAACAGGGTAACCTCTGGACAAGCCAGACCAATCAGGGTAGCTATGGCGGCAGTCAAGACGTCTCAAGAGGGGTGAGGGGGACTGAAAGACCCCAATGAGCACACAAAGCAAGGACACTTACAAATTACTCCAGACAGGTGTTATATCAAAAATATAGACATGTTTATTACAAGGCCTTACTAACATCGACCATAGCAAAGAATCACAATAATACTGAAGTAAACCAACACATCACAATCAATACAATATACATACAAGACCGAGGGGTCTAAGGAGTTAAAAGCATGAAATATGTAGACCACCTAGATGGGGAGGAAAACAGGCAGTGCGAGTAATCATTAGACCCAGTTTGACATCAGGAATAAACCTAAGAGGCAGTCCAAGCCCTACGAAGAGTGGAGCCTTATGCCCAATAGTACATGCACATGCTTGTGCCAATGGACAAAATAGGGTCTCTTCAAGGGTCTCTGACAGTTCAGGAAGGTGGATGAGGCGATGAAGAACAAGTCCCCACTACTCAAGCAAGACCTCCACTGGTGGGCAGAGGCAGGGTGAGAGTGCAGGATGGAGCCGCTATTTTGCAACAGCGGTAGAAAAGAAATGGGTTCCTGCGCTATGGGCCAACGGTTGGGGTATGGACTACTCACCGGTCCCCGACGCAGGCAGACCCAGACATTGCCAGTTCAGTTCACTTTGCTGGCAGGTTCGGATGCGACAATCAGGACGTCTCGACACTGTGTACTTTTCGCGGTAGCAGGATTCAGGGTCAAGAGGTTCACAGGTGCAGCGAACTTGCACCGGTCGTTGCCACAGCAGGGCAACATGGTAACCGCCTTTCCTCTGGTCCGGGCACACTCGTCTCACTTCAGACCTGGGAATGCCAAGTATACGAAATTCAGTGTGAGGGTTCCGGGGACAACGAGCAAGCATGATACCAAGTTTCGAGGGCTTCCTCGAAACGGTGGCGGTGACAGAGCAAACGTCCCGTGTAAGCTGGTCAGCCCACTGGTTGGCCCAGGGACACTTCCAAAGAGGATTACTTGCAGGGTTTGATGAAGGTGCCGAGAATAGTTGGTCCCACTATTCCAATGGGTCGAAGCGCCTTCGCAGACCTTCTAGGACGATCAGATGCAGAGGGGTCTCGCAGGACGACAGCGGGCTCAGGGTGGCAAACCTTCCTGCGGGTCACCAGCGGTTCCTCGACTCAGCTTCTTGTTGCAGGATACTTGGCTCCTTATCCTTTGTTTGTGTGAACTCGGGAGATCGACATGGTAGTGGTGTTTTCAGCCTCCTCTTTTCCAAAGTTCCCTTCATGCCAAAACGGAGAGGACCCAATGGGAGATCTGCTCACAAACACTCACTCCATACATGGACCAATCATGGACCACGGTGGTCCCAGGCATTCAGGACACTCCAGAATCTCTGGCACCCAGGATGTGTATTGGGAACAGACATCCCAGCCCACATCCTGGAGGCACACACACAAGGCATGCAGAAGCCCGCGAAAGCTTTGGGTTTCGCGGGAAAGTGCATGACCAAATAAGGACTGACTCAGGTCGGCTCGACCTGGGGAAGGTGAAGGGGCACGATGGCCAAAGGACAGGACAAAGAACCGCATGGCATGGCCATTTTGGAGCCAGGTCACCTATTTGTGCCAAACGCGGTAAGCGCGGATAACATGGCAAAAAAGGGTTCAAAACATAAGATAAACGATAGCTGCCACCAGTCCTGTCAGTGACACACCTGCACAGTTCATAATAAGTCCAGCAAGAGTTTCTAGGGCCCAAGGGTGCGGTAAAGTAAGTTACATTGCACTCTTGTTACATGTTGCACAAAAACTGCAACATGAGGAAAGGACTAAGGGAAACGAAGTCTCCCAGTACTGACTGTTTTAAGGGCATGTCAGTTTCTCCATAAGAAGTGAGCGAAAGCCCAGAAGAGTGCGGCGGAGGGCTGTGCTTCTCTGGCAAAGGTTAGATCAGGGTGTAAAACAGCAGCAAAAAGTTTGGGGGTTGACACATGGAGGGAAAATTACATTAAAATATGAAATCTTTCCTAACACATGTCACACAAAATCAATTGAATCAGACTTCTCCTTATGAAAGTATTTGCTGGACAGGAAAATAAAAAAATGCATACAATCTTCAAACGGCGCATTACATAACAGACAGTCGACACCATTTGTGGGTTCTAATTGAGCTGAAGACCCCTTCCCAGTCACGGCCCTGTGTGACACTGCATTAAACCTTGTCCTTGTTATCAGGTCGCATTCCCATTCAAATTTGGTGCATAACAAGTAATAGAGACGACTATGGGCCCGATTCATGGAATATTTTTGAATTTGCACTGCCGACACAAACCCTGATTCAAGGAACTGTACAAAGTGTATTTTAGCCATGCAAAGTCTGTGCAAAGTCAGCACAAAGTCATTTTTGCAGTACAACATTTTTTTGCCGAGACTTTGAATGGCAAAAATACACTTTGTACGGTCCCATGAATCACAGTTTGTGTCGGCAGTGCAAAGTCACTTTTCAGCAGTACAAATTCACTTTGAATTGGGCAAATATTCCATGAATCAGGCGGCCCTATGTGTGAAGCTATGTCCATAGTCTAATATCAGCAGTGAATTCTGTAATACCTTTTTACTATAGGAAAAAGCAATATTCGATGGATTGACAAAACAATGGGCTGCTTTTGCAACAACCAAATGCCTCCTAACAAAAGAGACTCATGGAATCAATAACTGATTCTCCTCTGATACTGGAATATGGTTGGGAAGCAAGCAAGAAATAAACACCTTTTCATTCAACCAGACGCTAAACCTGAGTGTAACTGGCTAACTTGATGAGTATTATTTCATGGAGAATAGGATTGGGCTGGTGGGAGAGTACTATATTGGGGCAGGCATCCATGATATTTTCTTACTATGGCCTGCAATGTATTACTTGCATTTAGGGTAGAGCCTACATGATGAGTGTTACTACATGGGGTGTCATTTGTGCAGCCAACAATTACATGTTTTCTTAATGTAACATGTCACTTTTACTGCCAGTATGGGAAAAACCATCAGTAGTATGTTCTTACATGGGTATACCAGCATACATTGGCAGAGCTAGAATTTACATGTTTCTATACATTATCAATGTTGGCATTATGGGCAAAGCAAACTTAAGTATATTGCTATGTGGGAATACTGCCATATATTGGAGTGGTGAAGCTGGACATGTAGGTGCAAAGTCAGGATTGAAATTACGGAATACTGGCAAATAGAGGGCTATGATTTCATGAAATTGCATTGGAAAATGCTCCTGTGCACTGTCGGTAACTTTGCATTTAATTGATGTGTTCATGGCTTACCCTACAAAAAGATTATTATCTGTGTAGCTTTTTAACACATTTGTCACAGAAACGTGCCGTGAAATGCACATTTTTAACCCAAGTATAGATAGAAAATTCTTGGGGCAGGAGTTCGCTCAGTCCTCCTTATTCGAGGGAAAGGTTTACGAACCTCAAAATAAAAAAAATCAGTAGTCAACACTGTCACTCAGAGTGCTATTCTGATCCCTTATATTTCCCCATGAAGATTCAATCCTATTTACAGAGGACATTGTTTAATTACAAAACCTGTACATCTAATCATGTTTATTAAACTATGTTTTTGATTTTGTATGTAAATATAGTTTGTGTAGCGTATTAGATATACATAACATATAAAAAAAAAACCTCGAAATCCCTCGAAAAGCGTGAGGCAGCAGCTTTAAAGTTCTCGCTCCCAGACATTGAATACCTTACCTACCAATATCAAGAAGGAAACGTCCTACCCACAATTCAAAAAATCACTGAAAACCTGGTTATTCAACCAATACTAATGCGAACTAAGACCCGTACCCACTTAGACCAGACTCCCCACATCTTCTTGTATATAAATGTATGTTTGACCCTTTTATGATTTGATTGTTTTCTCATAATATTAAGATTGTATTTACCCATTGTCTGTAACTATGCCGTGATACCTCCGGGTCTGGGTGTATAACAAATGTAATAAATAAATAAAAATAAATAAATACAGAATCCATACAATTTTTGATCCATTATTTTAACCACAATTTTCAGTTGAAATACACAATTTCTGGGGCTTTCCTTTTCTTGAGCCCTACCACACTACCTTCAGGACCCACTTTTTAACCAATTCTGGCTCTGCCTCCTACAGGTGATTAAATCATTACCAGATCAATTTGTTGAAAACCTGAAAGCAGTAAATGTAATAGTTTTGCTGGCCTTTCCAATTGTCCCAAACGCAGAAATGATACTGCCATGCATACCACTGGCAGTCACATCATCAATGTATGTTCTAGTTTCTTCTCTATCCTCAATCCATGTTGCACAGTATTAGCACTAGGACAAAGTTTGCCCTGGTGCAAAATATCAGGGCTGAATTAGAAAACCTTTGCACAATGACACATGCAATTTTGCATGGTTGATCCACTAGCGATAAAATTGCCCTAATGAGAAAAGAAATACACTTTCAAAGCATTTTTGCACCAGGACAATGTTTGCCTTAGTGCTAATACGGAATGTCCTAACAAAGTTTATTATCTATGCAATATCAGCAAGGGTTAGGTGTGCCACATATTCCTGCCTAGAAGCCATGTTAAAATTGCTCAAACCAACAATGAAAAGCTAAATGAGGTCCTTTTTATGGACAGCAGGGTACTCCCAATAGTGGCTATTTGAGTAAGCAAATATAGTTAGTCCATTGCCGAACAACATCTACACCCAGCTGGGCCGATATACTATACAGTACAACTATTTCAATTTACCAAGGCCTTAGCCTACCGGGACCATATTATTGACATTACCGCCTTGAGAAAAACCTTAAGGTTGAAACACGTGTCGGCACCAGCAAAATCTAATGCATTATGCTTTTTGTCAAAATACATGAAAAACGTTGACATACCAGTATGTATGTTGCACAAGTGACAAGTAATGTGTGGAACACAGATTGACAAATAAATCAACAAGGATTGCAAACACTAATCAAGTGTGGAAAGTTACAATTATTTCACAAAAGGTATCACTTGCCAGCGCCAGAGGATAATCATTGGATCTCAGGGACCAAAGCAAATATCACACAGAACTTGGACAACAGGAGCTCTGTCCTCCTGAGATCTATATACAGGCGGCAGGCAAACATCGGAGAAAGCCTACGCAGGAATTTTGAGCCAACAAACCAATAGCGCAGTGATCCACAGTTCTCAAAAGCTCCAACGCCCCCACACCTCTGTATCTGAACTACAAGAGCCCTTACTAAATAATGCAAAAATATATTTCAAATACCATTAGAGAATTCTGATGAGGATTACCCCATAGATGGTTCTGGTTTACGAAATGACGTTGGTGAAAAGAAATTTGGTTGCAGTTTGTACCACACATACATTAGGTGAAAGAGCCCACAGTTGTGTAATCCATAAACGTGGAGGAAACTTTAGCATTAAATTAGAATGAGCACGTAGCATAGCAAAGGACATCTCAACTACCATTTTTACCAATACCTGCTACGTGTTTGGGATAGTGCATGATTAGGTGGTGTTGCAGACGACGCACGATTTCTAACTCCTTTTAAAACACATGGGCCCTCATTACGACCCTGGCGGAAAGTGACTGACCGGACCGCCACAGCGTAAATAGCGTTTCCGCCATTGCACGAAGGAGCAAAGTGCGGCCCATTCCGACCCATCGGGCACGAGCACCACGCCATGGCGGAAGTGCAAAGTCCGCGATGGCGGAAATGACCCCAAAACGGCCCACACCGCCGCCGTACGGCGCCCTAGGTGCAATACCGCCACCCCTCTTAGCGGTCACCGCAGTGTGCGCCTACCGGAAAGTACGTTGACCGGAAATATACGGAAACGGAAGTAAAAACATGGGCCCGGAACGGGAAACATCCCGCCGTACACCTATAAAACCACTAAAACCACACAACCACTAAAATCACTACCCTGAAACACACCCCAACCCGTCACCCACCCTAGCGAAACCAAGACAAATGGGAAAAGTAGCGAAGAAAGCGTGCGACCGCAAGCGGCAGGTCCACTTCTCCCGTGAGGAACTCACCGTGCTAACAGAGACCCTCCAGGAGAATGCTGCCGTCGTCTTCTCCACGCAAATGACCAGAACGGCACTTGCAAACAAGAAGGCCATATGGGCTCTGGTGGCACAGCGGGTAAGTGCGGTGGGGACCGCACCCCGCACCCCACAGCAATGCCGCAAGCGATGGGACGACCTGCGGATACGCGTCCGCAGCATACTCTCTGCCAACCGCAACATTGCCACAGCCACCGGGGGAGGTGCTGAATCACCCATCAAGTTGACCCCCTGGGAAGAAATCTGTGCCTCCACCATCGGAATGGAGAGCATAGAGGGAGTCGGAGGGATGGAGAAAGGAGTGCAGTCATCCGAAGATTCAGGTAGGTGGGCCAGATAAAACAATGCCAAATCCACACAGTCCATCCATGTGAAGTACCATGCGTCCACATAGTGCAACAGAAACACATGTCCAGGAGAACGTCCACACACATCGGCCTGATAGCGCACGTTAAAACACACAATAAATACATAAATAATTAAAAACCCCTAATACACGCACTACACGTGCAGCAGGCACACCCTAACTGCAGGCTGCCAAACAACTGCACCCTCACTCCACACACAAATAAAAGCACCTCCAAGGCCCCGACCCAAATCACCCTCAGGTACCACCCCAAAGCATGTGATACAATGCCATTCCAATTCCCACAGACCCATCAATAACCCTCGCCCTCCTTTACTCCACCACAGGGTCCGATCCAAACGACGAGCTTCAGGACACCCCTACCAGCACACCTGCAAAGAGGGCCAAGACCAACGGCCAGAGACCCTCCACCTCAGCTGCACGCATCAAGACACGGCAGCAGCACAAATCAGGTGGCAGCACAGAGGAGGGAACATCAACAGGCACCCCAGCAGCCAGCATGCCCACAACACCACCACCACAGGTCCCCCCAATGGATGCCACAGAAGGCACTGCCTCTGGTGGCAGCAGAACCATAGGTGACACCCCATTGATGGCAGCATGCTCGGACACAGAAAACGGGGATGTCGAAGTCAGATCCATCCATGACCTGTCCCAATCCCCCTGTCTGTCCCATCCCATACAACATGAGGATACCACGCAGGGGCACCCACAAGACGACGACTGGCCATCCCCCACAAGCCCTGTGGCAAGGCAACATGAGGACAACAGCCCCTCTGTGACACCCCCGCAAATGGCCATGGCCCAGCAGAGGCAACAGTCCCTCGACCAGTTAATCGTACAACAGCAGCAACTGGCCACACTCCTCAAGGACCATGCCGATGAATGTGGGGGCACTAAGGCAGACATAGAAACATCAACTGAGACACTTAGGGCAGAAATGGAGAGAGGTACAGAGACGCTAAGGGCACAAATGGAGAGTAGCACCGAGAGCCTGAGGGGGGAACTGCATGCGACGTCCAAAGACGTATGTGCTGAACTTGCCGCTGTGCGCCGTGTGCTCACTGAGCTCTCGCAAACCCTTAGGGACATGCATGGACGTGAGCAGGCAGACACATCATCCGTTGCAAGTTCCGTCCAGGGCAGCCCCCAACGTAGATCTGGGAGGAACCTGCGCTCCACAGGCAGGGGTGCCCCTGATACCCGCAGAGGGGGCTTGCAATAGCGACAGCCCACTGACAATGAGCATCTTTGGACACTGGTGTTCGGGGGGGAGGTAGGAGGGTGGAGGGGGTGTGTTGGGCTCACTTGGGTGGCGGGTCGATAGGGTGTTCAACATGACATCACATATGCCATAAAAAGTGCTCGATCAACCAATGAGATGTGTGGACATTGTTCTTTGTGTACTAGGCCATCATAGGCGTACAGTCCATATTGTGCATGTCCCAGACACACGCAGTGCCACGAGTCCCGTGTCCATGTATCAGCCACCAGGCGTGAGTGCTAGAAGCATGCATCAATGAGATGCTGACGAATGTCACGGGCCTCCGGTGCCTCGCAGACTCCATGAGGTGCTGCCACATCCCCACCCTCATCATGACCATCATCAGGTGCTTGCAGTTCTGCGTCAGGGGGCATGGGCACATTTCTACGTACGCACATGTTGTGGAGCATGACACATGCCATGACCATCTTTGCAACCTTCTCATGGCGGTACAGGAGTGCCCCGCCAGACCTGCTGAGGCAGCGGAAACGAGTCTTCAGTAGGCCGAATGCCTGTTCAATGACTACACGGGTACGTGAGTGGGCATGGTTGTAGTCCTCCTCATGCTGGTCCCGTGGGTTCCGGACTGGTGTGAGGAGCCATCTCTTCAGTGGCTATCCAGCATCACCTGTATGTGGACGAGAAACGTATGATGTGGAATGCCATTGCTACGTACGCACACCCCCCCCCCTTCCTGCCAGGTCATTGCCAAATCACATACCCCACATAATCATGCATGTAATGAGACCCACCGAGTAGCCAGGATCTGTTCCCTGCGTGTCGCTCCATGTAGCGTGGTATTGTAGAGTTCCTCAAGACCATAGAATCATGGGTTGATCCAGGGAATCGGGCACAACAATGTGTAATGATCCTGTTGGAGTCACACACCATTTGTACATTCAGGGAATGAAACTGTTTTCGGTTGCGGTACTGGGCCTCCATGGCATGTGGGACGACCAATTCCACATGGGTGCAGTCGATGGCACCAATGCAACCCGGTATGCCGGCAAGTGCATGGAATCCCACTTTTGTGTTGGTAATTTCCTGCTCCGAGCGTGGTAGAGAGATGTAGTCGTCTGCGTGCTGCAGGAGGGCATCGAGCACTTGAAATAGTGTCCGTGAGAACAGTGGCTGAGAAATGCCATGCAACTGTCCGACTGTGTGCTGGTAGGTGCCTGTGGCCAGGAAGTGGAGTACAGACACCACCTTCAGTAGGGGTGGGATGGCTGTTGGGCTATCTATCATGCTGACAAGGTCAGCCTGTGTCATGTCCACAATGGCGGCTATGGTGTCCCGGTCCAGACGGTAGAGGGTGTGGATCTGCTCATCAGTGAGGTTGAACGGATGTGCTCGGAGGCGTGGGATTGCGGGCTGCCTGCGTGGTGGTAGTGGCTGTGCTGGCGGCCCTTGCTGGCCCTGCCTTGGCCTCCTCCTCCTCCTGCGTCTCCTTCGTGCGGCCGGTTGCAGTTGGTGTTCGTCTTCTTCTTGGAGTTGGAGTACTTGCAGTGCTATCAGGTCCCCCAGGGCCAACATCGCGAGTCCTGCCGGTAGCATTTCGGTGTGGTTGTGGGAGGAGACTGGCTGTGCAATTTATGTGTTTTCAGGCTGTATGGCCTCCACCTGTGGTGATTAATTCCACCTGTGCAAACTGCTCTCCCCTTTGGCCGAGCACGTCCCGCGCACAACGCTGCAATTCGGGGAATGGCATCTTGCTATTGCAATCATGTATTTGTACCCGATGGCCGTGTAAGATTGGTTGATATGTTCATTCTGCTGTGGTCCCATTGTTTCACATACTATCTGTGCAGTCGCGAACAGACTTGTGAAGGGTCAGTGGAACGTAGTACTCGAGTAACGGTGGGCCCTCATGCATCACTGTACCGAGTTGCAACGACGGGCGGGGCGTCCCATTTGTGGGTGAAGGCAGTTGCCATTTTCACACACTGCCGCACTCGATGGAATAATTAGTGATTTCAAACGGCCACAGATGCCTCTTCGACGTGATGTTGCAAATGAGGAATTCGGAGGGCGGCGCTTTCGGTTTTCAGCTAGCGGCGAGGAAATGCCCACAGGTCTGACTGCAAATATAACGTACTATTGTTCAATGTCCTTGAGACAGGGGCCATGGCGAGGAAGCAATGATTGATATGAATAGTTTGGGATGCGCAATAGCGACGTGGCCGAAGAGGCCGGACGTTCCCAAATACATGTTACTTCACTGCACTGGAATTACGGCCTGGGGCACTGTGGATTTTGCAGGCTGCATAACGCACAGACTCAATGGATATTTCTAATGTTATGTGAGTAAATATTCAGGCGTTTTAATCCCGGGATGAGGGAATGATGAATGGATGCATGGCCAGGTGATTTGATACAGAGTTTGCCATGTACAGGGCTTCTTGGGATCTATCCGCCTCCCCTACGCTATGTGATGCAGGGCTGCCATAGTGGGACCATCGTCTATCTGGCCTTGTTGAGCCCTCCCTGTCTCGACGCGCCCTCAGACACTTGTGTCCATGCACGTTAACATTCCCATCTGATGGATTCTGTTTTGACAGACGCATGCACAGGTACACTCGTTTGTGATGGTGTTTGCACCTCGATATAGATGGTTATGAGTCGCAAGTGGTTTTGGGGTGGTGATGATCCTTTGGAGTGGGCTAGCATGCATATGGCTGTGGATTTAGTGTGATCATTGAAGTGAGTTGTTCGAATGTAGTTCTGATGGCCATTCTGTTCTTTTTCTTTTCTTTTGGTTGACAGGTATCTCCTCCCCTTTTGCCACTGCCATCTGTATGCCACTCCTGCAGATGGGTTTTACTCCCGACACCTGCTGCTTCGTGTTAATCAGTGGAGCAGCATTACGATCTTATGGGACGATCGCCAATGGCCCACATGCCCTTACGCAGTACTGGTGGCTCGGAGCAACATTTCGGCCTTTCAGCTGGACTAGTGCCTCCCCATTGGGACGGCCCTGCGGTTCTGTGCGCTTCCATGTTGCCTTTTCGTACGTGAATGTGGCTCTGTGTACATGAGGGAACAGGGCGACACACAAGTAGTGGCTGGTCATTTCTTGCGGATGCAGCCCACAATGGTGATACGTGTTTTGGAGTTCATGGCCTGATGGCTGTATGGGCTTGGTGATTTTGATGTGCATTAAATTTCTATTCTGATTTGGCCCGTGTAGCGTTTTTCTTTGCAAGTGATGTGGCATATGCCTATTTGGGGGGCGATGTATTGTGAGGAGATCTGCATTGGGTTCCAGCTTCGGAGTTTAGTTGCGTGGTACTGTACTGGGCGCGTTTGCTTCCGAAGCCCGTGAGGTCAGGGATGGGGGCTGCCAATATGACAGTTTGAATGTTGTCATGCTCAGGGGCGGGGGATTGGGTTTTGTGTAACAGATGCCGGTCAGCCAGGTGGACTGGTGGAATGATGTGATTCTCGGAATATTGCTGGTCACAGGTGCCTGTGTTTGCGTGCGTTTCTTGGTGGGGGACTGTGGTCATGTCCATTGGGATGGCTTCTGTATTCGTGCCATCTGTGCCCTGCAGCTCCCATTGGCCCCTCTTGTGTTTCTTTTGTTCGTTGCCATGCATGGGTGACTTGTACATTTCAATGGTTGCATTGTGACTTCATTGCACCTACGGGGAGTTGTACTTTGTGGGCAGGGAGCGGTGTACAGGCACTCAGTGGGGCCGTTTACGGTTGATTCGCGATGCCGTACTTCTCACCATGGCGGAATGGTACATTCCGCCATGCTTGATGGCGTTAGGTACATGTCCGCTAGGATCGGAATTGGCGTACCCTTGCGCCATGGTGGTGTTTGCGGTTTCGCATGGCGCGCGCGCGCGTGCTTGGTGCAGTTAGCGTTGGCGTTCACTACGGTGTCGCTAATGGCTTCGTACTTTGCGGTGACGGGTCATAGTCGCACCGAGCGCTATTCGATGGCGGTATTGCATTTCCGCCATCGTTTTCCGAATTCCGCAAGGGTCGTAATGAGGGCCATAGTAGGTGAAGGGGCTGCTTGAATGTTTAAAGCTTCCCAGCAGTCTAGCAGTGTTGATGTGCACAGCACACCAAACCCTAAAGATAACATTATCTGTACACATCTCTAAGATTGATCAGTAAGGGAGGCTGCCCTTCCCTCATTTGCCTTGACAGCGAACATATTTGCCCAAATTACAACTGCAGCCTATCTTTGCACCTTAATCCACGCTCGATGAGCTAACAGAAATGCTTGAATGTACTCCAGATACTAAAAAAAGTGATGGTCCAGAGGAGGTTGTGCCCTGAACAACGATAAGTTGTAGCAATCGCATGAAGGTCATTTATTATTTCCTAGATCTACCTTTCATTATTTTGCGCATGTGCTCCATTGTGTTGGGTAAGTTGCCAAAGGAAAGACGGTTGGTCAGAAGCATAAAGAATGGTTTGCCACAGGGTTTTTATCAAGTCAAGTCACATTTAAGCCTCCAGCATTTCATTTGCAGCAGTTGAATGTGGGAAATGGTGTAAATGTTGAACATGGAGCACATCAGCACATTAGGTTGCCTTTCCATAGAATCACTGCAATTTCATACAGCTGCTAAAAATAGCAGGAATGCATGATGTCCTTGTGATAGTGGACACGTTTATACAGGCCATTGTGGACATTCTGAGGAGAGACCTTATCCCTGGCTTTGGGGTTCCAGGCAGTATTAACAGATACAGGAGCTATGTAAGGTAGTGAATACTCAGCAAAAGCTCCATTGTCCCTATCAACCGTAATCAGTGGGAGTGTGTTAAGACGAAATGGGGCCTTGAAAAATAAGGTTTCCAACATATGCTTGTGGCCTCTTCCTGTGATCTCTTGCTGTGATGAGCCTGCAAACTGCAGACCAGTGTATTGCTTTAAGACTGTAGAAGATCCTCACTGGCACACTGATGGGCTTTAAAGAAGCTTCTTGATTGCCTTTGAGATGGGGCAACATGCAGACTTTGAAGAATGCTGTTCTAAAGTATTGTCAAGAGTTAAAGTGATGAACTGCATTTATTGATAGGTCCAACAGGCTCTGCCCAAATTGTCATGCCACCCTTTCCAGATATGGTTGTAAGTTTTTGTTAAAACCCATTGAAGAAAAGATTCTCTGTCGCTGGGGTGGTGCGCACAAGGCACTCGTGGTCTCAGATATCGTCCTATATAGCCAAGATGTCCCAGCAAGGAACCATGCAAACTAATGCCAACCAGCAATGCCACCGGTCAGCACAGCATCAGCAAATCCTATTGCTAATCCTGTTCAATGGGGTGGTTATATTTCATTTCAACTGCAACTATGATGAGAGACATTTAATGACGGGTTAGAATAAAAATGAAAGACTATTTCTGCCATGAGGTGCCAGGAGATAACTACAGAGGACTGTTGATCATAGTGCAGGAGGGAAGGAATTGTGGGACTGCATTATGGTAATGCAGCATTACCTACTATTTGGGATTTATCCACAGGGCCAGTGAGTGCACATTTGGACAAGTACACCAACATGCAGAAACCTACTGAACAGGGCCCCAAACGATACAGAGGAAGAGAATAGTGAAGGCAGCACTGTATAGATAGTGGGCTAGAACGAAAGTGGCTAAAATGTCCAAGATAAATTCTCCAAATTTACCACCAAAGATTATACACTAAACGTTTCCTGGACCACCACATACAATTAATCTTACTTCCTTCTGTTCTACTCATATATATGTTCTTAAATTAGGCAAGTTTCACCAGCAGGCATCTCATTGGATGACCCAGTGATGGCTTCCTAAAAGACTATGGAATCCATGATTAATCCAGGTTTCTGCATGTCTATGACAGGAGGAAGGCCCAGAGGGTCAGTGTTTTATGATTTTGTTTGAGATTCATACCTCTACTGCCAACTGAGAATCATTGAATGGAAGATAATATAATGGTGTGCTTAAATACATTGCCTGTGTCACAAACGTTTTGCATGCTCATCCAACTTTATAGCATAACAAACAAAACTGATAAGAGAGTTAATTGGGCTCATACCCCAAACACCCTACTATAGCACTCTGAATAACAAAACAAAACCGTTAAATGAACCATTCTAAATATGATACTTTGTTCGGAGCAGTTCTTTTTGTCAATCCTGAATTTCCAAGTGACATCCCCCATTTTCCATCTTGTTCTACAGGAGTGGAGGATGTGGCTGACTCAGTAGAAAGGCATGCTGACAGTGAGAGGAAGAACATGGAGGAGTCCTGAAGGTTGTATCTTTCACCGAGTTAATTCAGTAACCTTTGCATGAAATATATATTATAGGACTGTTCATGATGAGAGATTGTTGTAGCTACAGAAGGCTACTGGGCTAATTATGGGCATTGCAGTTGGCCAATATATATACATGCTTAGGAGAACTGCATGTGATTGAAAATTTAAGCAGTACATTGCAGGTGACACAAATAGATCACATGTCTAATATCACAATTACAGGTCAAAAAATGATATGGAATATCACATGTTAACAACTGCAAGATCACCTGAGCAACAAGTTGAGATAATTCTGTGATCTGGATCATTCTGTGATGTATTCAAGCATCAGCCCTAGTTGGTAGTTTTAAATGAAGAATTGTTAGCCCCAACAATGTTGTTTCCTGGAAGAAGGCGTGGAATTTTCCCAATTACCAGTGGAATTGAAAGAGCAAGCTGCTCCTTCAGTGCATATGGGTCCGTTTGAGGTACATGGGCTCCAATATTTTGGGTAATGCCCGGGATCAGGGCCAGAGTCAGGTGGGACTGTGTATTCCATCAAAATACATGTTCCAAAAAAATCCAGTCATGACATTTTGAGCAGTCCAGAAATTAAATGAAACGTGTGGACCTCAAATTACAGGACATTGTGGCTGAAGGAACCTCCACAACTCCAATGTATAGATGAGCTACAGCCTGGCCATAGGTTGGCTGGTGAAGGTTGAATCTGTGAGAAGGAACTGCTAAACATCTGATGCCAGATGGAACTTGAACTTCTATTGTCAATGGCATCTGCGTGTATCCAAAGGCCAAGCTAGAAATTGAATTGAGTTTCACATTGATAACTATGACTAAAAGACACAATCTGACTCATAACAAGTTTGGTGGTATGTGAAATAATTGTTGGTAATTCTGTTACTGCCTCTTATATTGGCAGTAACAGAATTACTGACATTTTCCCCACAACTCCAAATTATAAATTTGGAAGTAAAGTGGAGGTAAATCCACCACTGTACCTCCAAAAATCAGCTGATTTACTGTGCTGAACGTCTGCCAGTAGCTGATCTTCCAGACAATCCCAACTGAGTCCTTTGGAGTAAAAAAAACGGGAATTACACTGCCCTACCACCACTTGTAATTCTGTGGTAAACCTATGAGACCAAGTGGCAGTAACATAATATTCATTGGACTTACTGCCAAATTACCAGCAAACTCATCAAGAGGCCCAATGTGTTCTGGGGTGTAGGTTTGAAAATCAAAGTTCATTTCAAATATGAAGTTAGATTTAACCAGTCCAATATTATTCCTTACCACAACCAGTGGGAATGTTTAGCTGAAGTAAAAATAACAGTCTAATATGAAAAAAGAACGACAAATTGCAGTCAACATTTAATTTTTAGAAAAAGGCCTTTAAATGCGTGCATCCAACTGTCACTCTCTGCACCACAATATATATTCGGTATCCAGCCACTAAATATTTAAAACGATATGACTCTTATAAGTGGATCACATTGCAGTAATTGTAGCAAGTGTCCTTTACCATTCTGATAATGGTGCTGCTGCCGCAGGAACTTTGAGAACTCTTTGCATATACATTAGCAATTTTTGTTGCCTATGTTTGTGGAGAGTATACAAAGAGACCTAGTCAAAAAGTAGTGAAAATGAAGAAAATAAAATTAAAGAAAATTATGTTGATTGAATATTCATGATCACAAAGATCCTTTGATGCATGTACTACTGTAAATGTTAACACTGTAACTCACTGAGAACAGTAACACTGTTAAGATTAGCTAATAAAGGATGATGAGACATGGGATGGAGATAAAAATTCCTCTGCTGCTTTTACCACTAAAGTAGTTAATGCTAGCAGAAACTTCCTATCCGCTGACAGCTGCCCCATCATTACCCGTGTTCTCATAGGGTTGAGATTGGTCTACTGCAACACCCTTTTTGCAGGTACACCTTGCCAAAACATCAACAAGCTGCAGGTAATACAAAATAATGCACTCAGAGTTGCCCTCAACTTCTCGAGATACAAGCACATCTCAGCCAATAGAAAAAGTGTGTATTGACTGCCTATGCATGAGCGTATTCCCTTTAAAACACTTGCCATCACCCACAAATGCCTCTCAAACTCTGCCCCAAGATACCAATCACAAAGGTTCACAAAGTACAATCCAAGAGGCCTACCCATACCTCCTACAACCACTGACTCACCGCCCCAAGATTTAGACTCCAAAGGACTGGGGGGCAAGCTTGCCTGTCATTGCTGCCAAGAATTGGAGCGATCTATCCCAGAACCTAAGATCAGAACAATCTTACTGGGTCTTCCAGAAGCAGTTAAAGACTTTGCTATTTATCTCAATGAAACCATAAGGGGTTCTATATTCCGTCTGAACAATCCATGCATTTTCCACCTTCTCATTCTTGTTGTTATTGTTGTAT
The DNA here is from genome assembly GCF_040938575.1 of Ambystoma mexicanum. Classification (NCBI taxonomy): domain Eukaryota; kingdom Metazoa; phylum Chordata; class Amphibia; order Caudata; family Ambystomatidae; genus Ambystoma; species Ambystoma mexicanum. The sequence continues at coordinate 781,555,268 of NC_090924.1, read as the reverse complement.
CTGATGTAACCAGCACCTTGATGCCTCAGGGTTTAGTGCACTTCATAAATAAAAAAATAAATACATAAAATAAATAAATAAATGAAAACAGAAATTGATTGAATAAAATATTTGGGGCTGTTGTGCTGAGAGCACAAAGGGGGGCAAACTGCAGTATTATATTTCTGAATGAGCCCTGGATTAACACAAGTCACAGCAGAGCAAATCCACAGCCAATGCAGCCTTGTTTGGGCAGGTGAAAAAGTGCGCTATCTGATTGGTTGGCATGCATATAACACTTGATAAGACTTTGCAGGCATGATTTGTGTCTCTGCCAAGGCATGGGTATGTCCAGTAACATCCTGAAATATCACTAATGAAGGCGTGATTGAATTGCCCGCGAACCTGTACAGTGATCACATGGGTGCTGAATGCTGGATAAGGTCTTTTGATGTGATGTGGAATGGAACGATCTTTTCAAGGAGTTGATCTGTGTCATGCAGGTAGACAGAGTGGAATAATGAAGCCCCTGCATGATACTGTAAGGCCATGCTCCTCAAATTCTGGGGATGTTTGGTTATGTTGCTCATTTTTAATATAACATACTAAATGCATGTTACACACTGAGGGCTATTGTGTAAAGCCCTACAAAAAACTGAGGTATGTGATATCAGTGGCAGAATGTCTGGGGTGAATCCAGTAGTCTCTATCTTTGCTGTCTGACTTGTATATTATATTACTTGTGAGGGGTTGCCTGCTTCTTCACACTACATGCCACCATGGGGCCGATTCCCTTTGAAGTTTGCAGAAGAAGAAAGACCAACACAAAAGCATGTCTCGAGGGGTTGGGATGTGCATGATATGTGGACTGAGAGCGAAGAGTATTGATACAAAGTGGGAATCAAAGAGTTGAAATTGAAGTAGAGAAAATATTTCTTGAAATGTTAAAGGGAGAAGGTATTGTGGGAAGGTGATCTGGTACTTGTGAGGAAACTGGGTTTTTTGAACAAAGGGGTTTCAAGGTTTTGGGCAACAAAGTATTGAGAGGGTACTTCCCAATTCAATCCTAATTTAAAATGGCCAGTTTAGTAACCAAGGGAATATGGTTGCAAGGAATCAGACCAAAGTATGATTTATTTACTTGTAAATTGAAGGGAGGAATATTTTTGTTTTCTTGTGCTATCTTAATGTTCCTCTTCAAGAAGGTATATATTTTCCTCACAATGGCATGGTCACAGTGAATTGAACCAGAGACAGTGGTGTGTTCTGGAGGGCCGAGGGTGAGAGTATTCCCGTGCAGGATGGTTGATGTGAGGCACAAGCAAAAAGGCTGCTCCACGGGGCCTGCTGAAACCTTTCTTAATGTATCACTGTATTTATAATAAAACCTCCCTGTGTTTACCTTTTACAAGCTTAAGGAGTATTATCTATGCTGCTTAATAGAAATGAAACTCAGTATCATGACAGGCACCGTAATTGGACTTTACAATGGAGGTGTTTACCGTTTAAATGTTATTTTGATAAGTTAATGATACGTTATCCTCACATTTTGGTATCTCTTCTTTCCCACAAACAGAACATACATTGAATGAGCACTGTTGGGTTTTCAGTAAATAAAAGAATACATATTATTTGGCATTGCATTTGACTGCATAATTGAAGGGCAGAACCAGTTGGGGAGAAAAAACATCTATTTTGAGCAGAATACTCACACCTTACTTAAATAAAATTAAATCAAATCATACGGTATTTTATGAATATGGTGTATACACCACTTGAATCATTCAAAATGTGCTTAATTTGTATTTTGGACATTTGGAGAAAACATGAATATGCTATTGTGTCTGTAAATTGTACAGAGAAATGTTTGCTATATTTCTTCATATTTCATGACATTGGACTTCACTTGACCATTATAAAAGGCTAATGCATTGTGAAAGAAAAACAAACTATCTGTGATTATGTAAGAAATGGATGTTTGTTACTGAGAAAATAAAGAATACATGTGGAATTATTTAAGAAACCATGGTCTGGAGGTGATAAGTATATTTTAAGTACATGCATAACTTGATGGATGGTGACTTGCTATCAGAGCTATAACCTGTGTCCACATTTAACCTTTGCCTTAGACATCATTAGTCAAAGTGACAGAGGATTCATGTAAGTTCAAACCACCTACTGGCTGGCAGAAATTAAGAATACAGTAACTAATCAAGCAATTGTCATTTAAAGATGAAGTCCCAGAATAGTTGTATCCTGTAGATGGCAACATTAATGGGACTTTTTCACCATCTATTTCATGACATCTGATCAAAATGTATCTCCCAAACAGTACATTCTAAAAAACAACTTCACAGTTTAGCTTATATTTTAAAGGCCCGATTAATTGCAAACATACTCTTTACTTTGGCACTGTATATGGTAAAGAAGTATTACATACATATTCCGATTTGCATAAAATGACCAATCAAAATAGCCACATTTGAAATATTTGTTTAGGAAATGCAGATGTCTCCATATAATTATTAAACATTAATAAATCCAGTTTGCTCTTAGCACATGCACTCAAACAATTATAAGTTATCTATGTATGTATTTATTTGATTTAATAAATAGTATAATATAACCAAGAACTACAATTTAATTCCACACAATTTTCATAATACGTTCAATATTCATCCACAATTTTCCAAATAATAAATTAAACCAACATCATTCCCCACATAAAATCTTACCCACAAAGTTAAATTATCATTATGAATTTAAAACCATAAGTTAAAAGGGAAGATCTTCTTAACTCTAATAAGCTTATGCATCTAATCAATACATTTCTAGTTGATTCTACCACTAAATCACCACATAATTTACTAAACCGGTTGGAGATTCTTATTCCATGCTGTCCACCAATGTTCTCAAAGCTCTCTGCATTATTAAATTTGATGCTCATGTATTTTCCGTTTATCCAATTGTGAGGATATTCTTTCGGGTAAATACAGTGGCTATTTTATATTCGCTATTGTTCAAAATAGTCCAAGCTGTGTAATTTAATTGCTAACTGTGTAAAATTGTGACCTCTATCTAAATTCCAAATTGCTTTACTTACGTAAGATTTAAATATGTTTAATGATGTTACCAAAGGGTCAATCCTCAATCGCATAGCCCATTTTTCTAAGACAAAATTCAGGTCACACGTGGTAAAATTGGAGAAACCTGGATACCTTGCCAAAATTAGGTAATATTTCAGTCTCAACAATGTATTGGCATCAGAATTGATCACCTTCCACATAATGTTCAAGCATCCTAGCGTCATTGCACTTTTTCCGCTATTCGTATAGAGTTCTAATAAGATATATTCAATATATATATATATATTCAATAGGAGTATTTTTCCTAATATTTAGCAAAGTTTTAGGGCAGCTTCTGAATTTGCTTCAAGCCCTACATTTTGTCATAATATAGCAGCATTGGTCTAATTTTGGTTTTACAGAGGGTTATAATAGCAGTTAGTGAATAGCCCACATTATTTCTAGCAAAGCTCAGAACTCCACTTCGGCATTGTTTGACTCTCGTTTGCAGACTTTTGACATGAGCCTCGCAATTTTATTTATCATCAATAGTTACCCCCAAACATACATGTGAATTCACACTTTCATTAGCATTATCCCGAATAGTTAGTCCCAAGTTATCACATTTTTTAGCATTTGTTGTCCTGCTGGAGACCGTTGTTTTCATTTTAGAAGAATTAATCCCAAGACCATTTCTTATATCATATCCTAGTCATTGCATGTTTCTAAGGATCTCTTCAGGCCCTTTGGTGTGACATCCAGCAAGACTAGGTCATCAGTATACCCTAGCCACTGTATGAGTTCATTACCCAGTGCTACTGGGTAATGATCGGTTAACCATATACAAATTGAAAGGGTAGCCATGTACAAATTGGATGACATAGGGGACAAGATACAGTCTTGCTTCAGGCCAATGTACGTAGTGTTGATGAGAGCTCCCAGGTATGCCAGAGGGATACTGGAAGTTTGCAGATCTGGAGGGCCCCAACACCCTACCTCAGGATACATGCAGGACTCAGTCAATGGCAAGTTTAAACTGTGGTTTATTAAAGGCAAAACCAACAGGGATAAGCACAGGAACAGAGAATTGTTCATGCACATCTCGCTCTTCCTTGGCTCCTAGGCCAGTTTTACTCTCAAATGGCATCAGCACTTCATCAAAACCTGGGCCCTTCTCCAGAAAACTATCTGGCCAGGTGATTGGGTACTGACTATTCTATAACCTATACAGGACACTATAGATGACATTGTACTGGCCCTTGCATGTCAGGTGGCTGGCCTGTTCCATCCCCAAAGTCTATCTTACTACATTGAGGCAGAGTGTTGGGCCTACCATTGGTTCTTGCCCGTTGCTACCTACCCCAAGGATACTAGACTGTGATTGGCTAGAGCTGACGTCCCCAGGCCTAGGACCCAAAATAGTTCTCAGCTCGCTGTGTATCTTTTCAAGGTGATGAGAATTATTATGTGAGTGTATTGTAACCTGTGTGCACCACCTTTGCCTTATGAGAATATTCTCCTGTCAGGCGTAATGTTGAACTTGTTGCAGTTCCTGTCTCTATGTCTGACACAGCTCTCCTTTCCCACCGCTGATCACTGTACATTGTCTGCTTCGGCCACGTCACCTGTGTAGAGACCACGAATTTGAGCTTTGCAGCTCTGAATTATGAGGATGTATTTGTATTTATCTGCACCTGGTCCCTTTGTCATCTGGGGATTAGAATGTCATCCTTATCTCTTGGCCTTGGCTGAAGGTGCTGTCTGACACGTCTTGTCTGTCCAGCCTGAATCAGCTCAGCTTGTCTCTTGCTCAGAGGACTGAGACCTGCTATAATTTTCCTAAACCTTATAACGCGGTTTCTACATTGTCCACGGTATACTACATTTTCCATAGGTTAGTCACACTTGGCTCTGTCAGGTCCGATAGGTGCTCTGCAAGTATCATAGGGTTATTTGTGTTTAAGCAACTCCAAGCTTTGCTCAGGATCTCTTGTGCCTTGCAGTTTCTGCGTTGCTGCACTTGGCAAATGGCAAAAATAATTAATTAAATGACAGTATGTATATGTATCTGTCCACTAACTATAGAACTGTACGCTTGTGTTCTTCATGTATTCGAGTGTGTGTTTGTGTCCCGAAGTGCGGTTGGCACGGGAACTTCATGTCTAACGCTGTTATGTAGTGGTGTCTCTAACGGCGTCAGCAACATGGCTTCTTGGTACTTTAGTCCATTCTGTCCATATCTCTGACCATGGCCTGCAGCTCTTCATCCACACACGGATAGATCTTTACCGCTCCTGGTCAGTATGGCTGGCTGAGGGTATACCGCTCAACATATTTATCAATTGGTTCATTAGGAATTCATCTGAAATAGAATGGATGATTGCAGTGTTTCCTGGCTTTTCGGCTTGTCATGAATTTTGTGGGAAGGTGGTGGTGGCATGATCATGACACTCTCTTCAGTATCCCCACCCAAGTCGAACCTAACTTTAGTTTTGGTATCTGGGTATAGTTACATAATAATTTTTAACAGGCCCAGTGGAATGCCATAACCTCCCACATAACACTTTATCAAAAGGAGAACTGAAGTCTATGTAAACCACATAGACCTTCTGGTCTCTAGTAAACCGTGCATATTCAATAATGTTCACTAGAGTGATAAAGTTGGTTAACGTGCTGGAACACCTATGAAATCCAGTCTTATACCTTGGAATTAGATAAGCTTCCAAAGCCCACCGCTCCAGTTCTATTAATAACACTCTACCATATATATTTTGGCTGGTGCATCAAGCATGGTAAACAGTTGATAGTTTTAGCCTCTTTGTATTGCCTCCTTTATGTATGGGTGCAGTAGTGCTTTCCTTCCAGGTTTTCAGGATAGTTTGAGATAGGTTAATAGCTTTAAATAAAACCAATAATATGCTTGTCAACAAGGCCACATTCAATTTGATCAGGCCATTACATATCCGATCTGGACCAGGGGCGCTAGAGTACTTTAGGGATTTCATCGGTTTTTTCTATATTCTTAATAGATACATTGAACTGCCACTTTGCCTCAGAGCCATCAAAACTCAGGATTAATTATATAGATTTACAATGGATGTCCTGATGTACTCCTGTCAATTTTCTTTGGAGACCTCAGTCAGGGGGGTCTGGCGCCCCACCTGAGGCCTAACTAGTTGCTAAACATGTTGGGATATTATTTTCCGTAATGGCCATTTCTTTTTAAAAATGTGTTCAGTCATCTTGTGAAAGCTCTTTTTGCTTCCTTAATGAACCTAAAATCGGTGGGTTTCTCAGAATTATGTCTCGTTATATCCTAATTTCCTGCCTCAGCCCTCTTTTAGCTTATCGTATTTCCCAACTATATGAATTCTTATGATGACCCACGTGATAGATATTATGTCTTTTTATTGATCTACTGTTTTGTAATAATAGCTCCTTCTGTATTTTTCCAAAAGTATCATGATATATATTTATAATCTTAACAGCATTGACATCCTATATACTTTCATTACCTTCTCTTTCTCCTATTATCATTTCTTCCCTAAAGCCATTTTCAAACCCAATCCAGTTTTTTACATTCACGTTATTCCTCCCAATATTTGGTAGCCTACTGTTGATCAAATTTAAAATTCTTACGGTCCATTTGATTCTGTTACCTCTATTGCTAAACCCAAGCTTACCTAACAGTTTGCATTTGGCGCGCTTCAAAGGAAACTCTATGCTAACAAATATAGGGAAATTGAGACTCTCTTCTCTAGGGCAAATCACCAAATCCATTACATAATAGAATAAAGATTCTGAACAGAAGCCTAATCTAAAATTGAGGTGCTCCTGCCACAGATTCTGGTTTAATGGGCCAGAGTGTCACTATCACTTCTTCCATTCAACATGCAAACACCTAAAGGGCTAAAAATGTTAGCCAAGCCTCATCCTCTTTTATTCCACCATGTTTGCTTCCATATGCCATCATGGCTATCTTCATATTTATTTAGGTTACCAGGGAACATCGAGTTAAAGTCTCCAAGCATTAAAATATGATTATGCCTATAGAAAGTAATCAAAACCTCCACTTTAGCTATCAAACTTTGATTTGGGTTAGCACCAGGGGTGTCATAAATGTTTAAAATTAAACATTTAAAATTTAAAATTAGCGCCTTGATGCCCCAGGGTTTAGCGTGCTCTATAAATGCCTAAATAAACATTAAATAAAATAAATATTTGACATCTGTCCATCAACCAATTTCCCCCAAAATATACTAGCTAACAATGACTTAATATTATTCAGTTTAAACAAATTCTTACAACCAATTAGTAGACCGCCTTTCGGGCAGGACAAATTGACCTTTCCTTGCAGTCTTGTGTATGGTCACTCAGTCTTCTAGGTCATTTTCATCTGTCAACCATGTCTCCTGAAGAGCCACCATATTATTGTTCCTTGCATGTTTCAGTAAACCATCATCTCCAAAAAAGTGGCTAAAGCTCACATGCATATAGTTAAGACTTTATTATGGGCGTTCAGTTCAATTATTGGGTAAGAACCTTGATAACCAAGCAATAGATGTCCTTTGGATCACTGGATACTCTCTGACTTTCTTTCCCCATCCGTCTGGCAGTAATGTTGAAACTTCTCTAGGCATGGAAGAGGCATGAGTACTCATAGGTCCAATGTCATTGTGTCGAGTTCTTATGCTAACCTCCTTTGCATTAGCTTAATGCCTTTTGAATCCTAGTCTATGTATGCCTATAACACTGGCTCTGCACTAATGATATTGTGTATGCTACATTTGTAGCCAAGTATATAGAATTCTACTTCATAGCTCTCAATGAAACCTATAGTAGAATCGTGATATAAGTGCATTAAGATAGAAGCAGAGGATCAATTATCCATGATTTCCACCAAGTCGATATCTTTGGTAGAGATTACCATTAATTGAGGTATCATATGGCAGAGTTTCAAGGAGGCTGACCCATTCAAAGGATATTCATAACTGTGCAGAAATAAACTTTGTAAACTGGGTACTCTTTTATAATCATTTTTCCAATTATCATAATGTATGTAGGCCTGATTATCATCAGAAGGCCTAGCCTTATCCGATACAATTTCACATTTACCTATGTTGTCAATCTCTGTATTAATAGTCCTAGTTATAGTAGTTTTAAAATCCACCTTGGGCCCTTCCTTCTGCACCTCTATAGTCATCCTAAGCCGCCAGATTGTCCTTCATATCAGTAAATTCATCATTTCTATCCTCATCTATCGGCGACTCGAATTCATATACAACAGTATGTCTTCTAAAACCTTAGTTTCCTCACTAAGATAAATCAAGTATATTTTTGTGTGGTTTATATTGCCTTTTTACCTGAATAGCATGTCTGAGAAGAGTACGAATGTCCTTGATGCCTTTATTCTTTTTCATCCCTTGTATTTTTGCCTTCATGTAGCACATGCTTAGTTACGTCCTTTGGAGGAAGGATTAACATTCTCCCTTACATGTTCATTTTCTGTCTTATTGCTAGATGTCATAGGATTGTCATCAGTTATTGCCCTTTTAATCCGTGTTTCCCATTTTCATTATCCCTCACAACTTTGCTTTTTTCATTATCCTCATCACCCTTTCTAAGTTTATTTTTCCTCTTATTACCCAACTTCTCTTGCTACTCCCTCTTATATCTTCTACTAACGTGCCATCCACTTTGCCTTAGTAGTTTCACTGTTAGGCAAACTAGCCTATTTTGAAGGTTGGTTCACTTTTAAGAGTATCTTAGTCCCTGCATTATTATTTGGGCCACTGTTGTCTGTTCTCTTTTCCATCTCATTATATCCAACTACCTAGACTGTAGGATTATGCATATCTCCAGAATCGACATTTCTTTACTACAGGCAACATTTAAAATTGGCCTTGCGAAGGAAACATAATCACGGATTTGGTTTAATTTTAATATATGATGATTAGTAATATACTTTAGATGGTCGCATTGGTTGGATACCATCAATAGCAATTGCTCCAATGCTTGCAATTGTGTCATAAATGAATTACTAGTAGTGGTCACATTAGGTAGACACGTCTATAGCTCGTGTGCTCCTAAATCTGGCTTCACATCACTCCCAGTTAAACACCCATTGTTCAGCATCAAATGGTGTAAAGTAAATTCGGGATACACAACAACTATTACTTAGTACCTCTGTTACATTATCGTGCAATAGCAATTCGTTCTGGTTTAACACTCTAATCCGATTGATAACTGCACCCACCCCTTCTGAAGTGGTCTCAGTACTTACCATCTCAAAATTATTGCTACAATCATTATTTGTCACAGTAATCTCTTTAACCACCTTTTCAACCATTGTGGAGCCCAAAAAACTCAGCAAGTTGGCAATGTGACAATCTAAAGAGAGTGCCAACACAGAGTCACTCAATGTCCGTGGTTGGAAGAAAGTCATAATTTTACTATCCAGTTCAGTGTTCTATTTACTCAACACATCCCGGGGCACTTTCGTGATCTTAGCGCATGCATGTGGTTGTCTCAGTTTACAACAACATGTCAGGTCAATGGGAGGCAGCACTAGTTCAGATTGTGTAACTCCTTTTACCTTCAATGAAATATTCTTCTCCATTTTCTTAGTGCAGTCAATGTCGGAATGCAAGAGAGAATCTTATCGCACAGTACCACGGTTGATGGCGAGATGGTGACATGCTTCGTGCACAGTTATGAATCCCCTTTGCATGGCACGCACATCATGTTGCACCACTGAAGAACTGCTTCAGCACTGATCCTCCTCTTTTATGTTAGCGTGCAGGACCATGATTACGGAGCTGAGATTCGAAGTCCTTAGCACAAATGCTGCCGAAATCAGGTAAGAGGCCAATAAAGAATAAAGGAAGTGCCACTTCAGCACTGCCCCTCCTCTTATTTATAAGTGAGCAGGAGTGCGGCAGCTCAAAGGGACAATGTCCCCTCAGTTACTGCCAGGGCAGCTGGGACTTGTAGTCCTTAAATGCTGCCAAAATCAGGTAAGAGCTGAAAAGAGAATGAATGAATGAATGAAAGAGTGAATGAATTAATGAATGAATGAATGATTGAAACTCCACTTCAGCCCTAACCCTCTTCATATATATGTCATTGAGCAGGAGCAGGAGTACTGCAGATCAAAGGGTCAATTTCCCTGCAATTGTCGGGGCAGCTTGGATTTGAAGTCCAAAGCACAAATGCTGCCAAAATCAGGTAAGAGCCCATTGCAGAATGAATGAATGAAGCCTAATGAATGTGTTAAGTTATTTAACACAAATTAAGTATTTGAATAAATTAATGATTTAGCGATATATACATTCTCACTTGCAAGAACATGAGTGATATTGAAGTAAAAAAAAAACCGGAATGATCACATTATGAAGTGTGCCATTAACAGATGCCAGGAGGGTGGACTGCCTGGGTTTGCCTTAGTAACATAAAGCAAATCAGCCTGCCCCTCCAAAAGAATATTGGGTCCTAAGTAAAGACTGATTTAGAAAGACCGCTCTGTGACTGCACGGAGCAGTCTTTTTAAATCCAACTGTCACGCCCCTACCACACACGAGTGTGTGCAGGGTCTGACAGGCAGGTTGTGACCCGGAGGCGCAGGACCAGGAGAACCAGTGTGGGTGCGTGTGTGTTGGTGTGTGTGTTGTGTGTAGTTATGTGTTTTGGTTTCAGGGTGTGGGGGGTGGAGGGTGGTAGGGGTGGTTGTTGGGGAGGAATAATGGAGACTCAGGGGGCCTCATTCCGAGATTGGAAGTAGCCATGGCGCTAATAGCGCCATGGCTACCTCCAATAATGGTACCGAGTCGCTCTCGTTCAATGGGGACTTACCGGTCCAGTCGGACCTTTGCGGGACCGTTAAGTCCCCATTGAAAATACCATTCCCCATTCCCATTTGAGCCCCCATAGGGCTCAATGGGAATGAGGAAGGTGCAAATAACGGTATTGCAATTTGCGGTACCGTTATTTGCTCCCTGGACCCTTTGCGGGTCCCGCTAAGGCTACCTGGTCAAAACAGGCGGCCCTAGGGGGACCCGCAAAGGGACCTCGAATAGGGCGCAAAGGGATTACTGGCACCGATGTCCTTAACGGTGCCCAGTATCCCTTTGCGCCCACCTCGTAATGAGACCCAGGGTGTGAAACTCCCCGAATATGTACAAAAAAGGGAAACTGCATTTTAAAGGTCTCAAGAGAAAAAGACCTTTACAATGCCGTTCTTCCGATCAAAAGAAAATTGTAAATCAGTCTTTTTTTCTTGAGACCTTTAAAAAGAGGTCTATTTACATAGAAACGAATATTGCTGGATCGGATTGCACTGATATAGGAGGTGGAAGATGAATACAAATTCCACAAACTATGGATAGGGGAAAAGATACTTTATTCCGGAAAGCTGACAAGGCAGAATATTTGACTGGTGAAAAGCATGTAAAGTTTGTTGGCAAGAGCTGAAGCACTCATTCCAAAACACAGGAGGATTTGCTCACAGAGCCAGAAGAGGGACACTGTGTGGGATCGCTTGTATACAGGTCCAACGGCTGAAAAAGGAAATGCAGATTAGCTATTGCGTTATTGTAGAGTGATTGCTGCGCTATTGAGTCAGAGAGGGACAGTACCAAGCAGAGGATCTCTATTGATGAATCATTGATGTTGATTCCTGTCCAAAGACGTCTACTCCACATCAGAAAATGCAAGTGAACCAATGCCACTTTTATGAATTTAGAGGCTACATTTCTGTAGACACTGGGCCTCATTCAGGGTTTGGAGCTAATCATGGAGTAATTAGCTCCATGGTTGCCTCCGAAACCGTCCCAAATCCTGCATGGTGAATGGAGTAATTACCGGTCCATTCCAGGGTTGGAGGGACCGGTAATTCCCCATTCACCTTTTGCCCTTCCCCATTCCCATTTCTGCCCCATAGGGCTCAATGGGAATGGGGAAGGAGGTAATTACGGCACCGTAAATTACAGTACCGTAATTACCTCCGAAGTACCTTTGCGGGTCCCGTACTTTACTCCTGCTAAAAGCAGGAGGTAAGGAAGGACCCGCAAAGGAACCTCAGAATATGGAGGTAAGGGATTACCGGCATCGGCACCCTTACCGGTGCCGGTAATTCCTTACCTCCAACCTCGGACTGACCCCCAATGAATATTGGGAAGGGGCATTTTCCTCTCCAGTTAAAATGTAATACGTTTCATTTCCATGATGTGTTGTTACTCATGCATAAGGAGACAAAGGAATAAAAAGTGGTTTATGCCCTGCAGGAACTTTAAACAATGAGGGGCTGATCCATGGAATTATGTGCGCTGAAAAATGGGCTTTGTGTGCCATTCTGCCCGCAAATCCGTGTTTCACAAATGGGGATTTGCGAGCAGAATAGCGCACAAAGCCCGTTTATCGGCACACATAATTCCATGAATCAGCCCCTTAATGTCCAGCATTGATTATATTTTTCCAGTATTAAGAACTTTAGAAGGATGGTTTCAGTAAAGAAATATATTTCAAAGGAACCACTTGTTCAAATATATTCCACTTTTCACTGTCCCTACAAAAGCAAAAACATCTGCAATGTTCTTATACTTGCGCCCATTCAGATTCATGCAGTATTTCAACTACGCCCTCTCATAGCTTAGCTAGGAGAAATGATTTCTGTCTCTCATGTCAGCTCTCAGAAATGTCTGATGGACTACATGTCACAAGGACCAAACCTATTAAAATGTTCCAACTGGTGTTCAACCTAAAAAGCCATAGTGCACTAGGACCATTAGGGTATTTTTAAACATGAGGTATTTATTTCATATTAGTACCCGGCACGCGCTGTGCACCGGGAAAGCAACGTGTTGATTAGCTCTTTTCCGAGCCATACTACATGGTATTCCCGTGTATGCCACTGTGTCCCACGCATGCCGGGTACTCAGTTCTCGGCAAGGGGGGTGGCACCCCCGTAGCCAATGAGGAGGCTCGAAACGGGGCAATCCCGGCTACGAGCTTCCCCATGGTTGGTGGCTGCCTACGTCCTCCGCCGGGGACTCAGTTACGTTTTTTTCCGCCACCCCTATCCCCCGCAAACTATCCCCTCCCTGGCCTCGCAATCACACTTACCTTCTTTTTTCGCCTTTTCTTGGGACGGAATGCGCTAGAAACACTTCTGTTCCCAGCGTGTCAGCTCCTGATGGCCACCATGGAAAGGGAAAATGGACTACGTTTTCCCTTTCCCGGCGGCCATTTATTTTCGCCTTTTTTTTTTCTGTTTCGAAATGCGTCAGCGTTTCGAAAAAGAAAAAAATGCCACTAGTACCCCGGTCTAACCCCGGTTGCTATGCTCGGGCCTGTAACTACGGCTCCAGGGGCATTACCTGGGGCGGTATTGTCCTGCCGCCTAGGGACTTATTGCCACAATATTTCCTATTACAATGCTCTTTAATTTTATGATTGTCATGATGTATTTAAGGTGTACCACAACTCCGTTTTTGTTTTGTTTGGTACCAACTTACAAAGTTACCATGCGCCTGATTATTATTCCAATTCGAGAAGGTGTCGCAGGTTGTGTGGAGCAAGAATAAAGGGGACACTAGTGACCCCGACCCCTTGGAGCAATAGTTGAAAGGACTTCTCCACACTTCAAAAAAGTGCCACACTGGGTATTTGTGAAAGGTAGGTTGGTTTATTATATTGAATTGAAAATGCCCTTTACTGATGACACGTGTTTCGACACATCAGTGTCTTTTTCAAATCAGGGCTGGTAGCAATGCTGATAAGTAACATAAAGACAGTGAACATATGGCAAAATAGAGAGATATGCATTACAATCATAGGTCATGATAAAACAAATTGAAAAGGACCCATACCGAAAAAATGAAAATCATGGTGTGGTGTGGTCACAGAGAAATAAGGTGGGGTGAAAGATAGGGAAGTCAAAGGTAAGTCATTATGAGAAAAAACAAATAAACAAAAACAAATGACGATAACACAAAAGCGTTATTAGCAAATAGATGATCATAAGTAAAAAACAATTGCTTAAATGATTGAAATTTTGAAGATTTTTGCCCTTGGCGGCCTTACCTATATCTCAAGTCAAAAGGTTTCAATTATGGTGAAACACACAGTCATGGGTTAAATCCCCCTATGAGCAATCATATAAAAAAATCACAGATTATAGGTATGTGTGGTTTAAAAAGCCATAGCTTTTAAACAGAAAGAATTTGTATTTATGGAGTGTAATTTATTCAAACCAAAATATGCGCCAAAAATATATGTGTGCCTATCAGAAAAAGAAGTTTGTCTGACACAAATATGTTTAAATTACCATAGAGTACACACGAGCGGGCGTGCCATGGACATCGCTGTGAAACTATAAATTGCCGTGCACTTATTAAATCATTTTACCAAGCAGTGAAGATGTTGGAGTAAAACACAAGCAAGCGTGCCGGGAAGCGGCAGAAAATCAGGGTCGGATTGCAACCAAGCGCGATAGCGCTACAGTGAATTACGGTGCAATTGTCCGATGTGACATGATATAATTATATCTGATAGAAAGATAGTATAGCACTGAAGCCTACATCCTGGTCCGCTGAAGTCTGCTGCCGTCTGCGTTGTGCAGAACGCTGCACTGGCACAGTTTACATAGGTTTTCATGGCAACCCAAAGTCCTACTACTATTTCCATTAAGCCTCATCTAGGAAGTCAGGCAAGGAACAAACGAGCGCCATGTTTTGGTCTCATAACCAATGACGTTGTTACAGAAAAAACCCATGAAGTGATATTTAGGTGTTTTTTCAAGGGCTTATTGGTTGCAATATATTTAACAAAGTGTTTTAGTACCAAATAAGAGTAGCAGGCAGAGAAATGTACACAGAATCTATACTTCGGGTTATCCGATATTAATGTATGTCATTATACATAAGTTCCTGTTGAGCTACAAATGTCAGATTTATATGACATATCTTTGGTAAGGTGTGGGAGGAATGTCGATAATGCGCTTTGTTAATATAAAATCCCTGTCATACTGTATACTGCATATCGTAAGTTTGTAAGCAGAATAGACAAAAAATGAAAACTTTAAAGAAACTGCGCCATCTCATGGTCTCAGTTCAGACCAAACTCTGTCGCTCTGAATTTGCATATGATGCAGGCTTCACACTGGCAAAGGAGGGTTTCCCTGTCTCCACCTCTCTCAACCAGGGAAGCCTGTCTGAGTCCGATGAACCTGACATCCATTTTGTCATCTTGTTGATGCTTGGTTTGCCAATGTTGGGTAAGCGGTAATAAGGAGTCAACTTTACTCATGGCATAAACATGTTCACGTATTCTATATCTTAGTTCCCGTATGGTGCTGCCAATATATATGCGTGCACACGTGCAGATTATCGCATATACAATATATTTGCTGCGGCAATTTTCAATTGAATTAAAAAGCGCTGTACTATCTTTCTATCAGATATAATTATATCATGTCACATTGGACAATTGCACCGTAATTCACTGTAGCGCTATTGCGCTTGGTTGCAATCTGACCCTCATTTTCTGCCGCTTCCCGGCACGCTCGCTCGTGTTTTACTCCAACTTCTTCACTGCTTGGTAAAATGATTTAATAAGTGCACGGCAACTTATAGTTTCACAGCAATGTCCATGGCACGCCCGCTCGTGCGTACTCTATGGTAATTTAAACCTATTTGTGTCAGACAAACTTGTTTTTCTGATAGGCACACATATATTTTTGGCGCATATTTTGGTTTGAATAAATTACACTCCATAAATACAAATTCTTTCTGTTTAAAAGCTATGGCTTTTTAAATCACACATACCTATAATCTGTGATTTTTGATATGATTTCTCATAGGGGGATTTAACCCATGACTGTGTGTTTCACCATAATTGAAACCTTTTGACTTGAGATATAGGTAAGGACGCCAAGGGCAAAAATCTTCAAAATTTCAATCATTTAAGCAATTGTTTTTTACTTTTGATCATCTATTTGCTAATAACGCTTTTGTGTTTTTGTCATTTGTTTTTATTTGCTTTTTCTCATAATGACTTACCTTTGACTTCCCTACCTTTCAACCCTCCTTATTTCTCTGTGACCACACCACACCATGATTTTCATTTTTTCGGTATGGGACGTTTTCAATTTGTTTTATCATGACCTATGATTGTAATGCATATCCATCTATTTTGCCATATGTTCACTGTCTTTATGTGACTTATCAGCATTGCTACCAGCCCTGATTTGAAAAAGGCACTGGTGTGTCGAAACACATGTCATCCGTAAAGGGCATTTTCAATTCAATATAATAAACCAACCTACCTTTCACAAATACCCAGTGTGGTGCTTTTTTGAAGTGTGGAGATGTCCATTCAACTATTGATCCAAGGGGTCGGGGTCACTAGTGTCCCCTTTATTCTTGCTCCACACAACCTGCGACACCTTCTCGAATTGGAATAATAATCAGGCGCATGGTAACTTTGTAAGTTTCTTTGCTGCCTTCATAACCAAATGGCTCAATATATCTTAAATCGGGAAAAAAACGCCAGTAATCTTTTTTCCCGACAAGGAGAAACTACACATGGATTTCAAACCACTATACCTAGAAGAGAGGATTTACAATACAAGTTCATCAAATTAGAGAGAATTTCAAAGAAAGAAATTGACAAATTTTGGGAAATTATATCCCTCAAGAACTATTTAGATAACAGATTTATACCCCTTGGGCTCAGAATACTGATTTTCCCTGATTTCTCAAAAGATGAGGACAAGGATCTAGCTGAAGACTGGGAAAAGAACCTAAACACCAGCTCTATTAAAATGTTAGAATTCCTGATTGAACATGCTACAAGGGAACAAAAACAAGCAAAAGAACAAATTGATCTCATCACACAAGAAATTAAAGAAACACAGGCTTTAGAAGCTACCAAGGAAAAAAACTTCAACAAAATGCACGAGATACTTATGGAGTATCAGGATGAAATTAAGATACGTAAAGTACGCAAATTTTACCGTGACGAACGAGACTATCGCGACGACAAAGTGTATACTTTTCAAGAAAAATACAACAAATTACCACAACCATCTTCAAAAGAGAGTACACCTAATACTTCACCAGGCAGCTCTGATGTTGACTCAGAGACCAACAAAGAGGAATCAAGGGAAACAGAACGGAATTTCGAAGGATCAGGTTTTCTTAACCAGATACGTCGCTTTAAAAAGGGAAGCAGACTAACCAATACTAAGCAAGTCTGTTTTCAAGTAACTCCATCAACAAACCCTAAATCAGCTCTAATAGGAGGAGAGGAAGGAGGGGGGGGGTTCAAGACAGCGGAAAGCCAGAAGCTCTGGAAGATTACATACGTTTGACAAGAGCCATGGCTCGGCTTGCTCCAGGAATCAAACCCAAAACAACCTTGTGATGAATATCTTGTCCAAAGAATTGACTGGATGAAATTCAATTACTTAATAAGGGTCTTTCCTTTGCCCCGACCTACAGATATGACCATATCCAAATACAGATTTATCTTTTCAAATTCTTCAGAAAATTGAAATTAAAAAAGTTCTTTGCTACTCAAGTGCAACAATATCAGCCAAGACAAACAAGGCCAACACCAACACCCCTTTCGATACAAGATATTGAGAATATCCATTTGTTAAGAACTCTGGAAACAGAAGATTTGGAATTACATGAAACCCTCCGTGATTTGAAAATCCAACCTATAAGTATTCCAACACCCGATTTGAGGGTGAGGTCTAAATTCACACCACAATTTGGCCAAGACAACATGATTGATGCATTTCAAAAAGTAGTCCAAACGGATATCCATAATCTGTTTGAAAGGTAGAGTAAATCCAGAAATAGAGTTAAAACCAAAAACAACAACCTATCTGTAGAGGAGGCAAAAGCCCTTAAAAATCTCCAAATGGATAAGTCCATCGTTATAAAAGAAGCCGACAAAGGGGGAAAAATCATCATCATGAATCATGCTGACTACATACAAATGGCCGAAAATCACCTGACAACCCCCCTTTGTTATGAGGCACTCAGGACAAATCTAACTGTCCAAATCAAAAACCAGATATTGGAGCAAATCATGATGTGGGAAAGGAAAGGCCTTATTACAGATAAAGAACAAGCTTATTTAATTGTCCCACACCCTGTGGTCCCAACCATTTACTTTCTACCCAAGGTGCATAAAGTCTTCAATAAAATTCCGGACGGAAGACCGATTGTCAGTGGTATAGGTTGGGCCACAGAAAGAATCAGTGAGTTTATTGACAACATACTAAGCTCCCATGTACCAGATACCAGAGCTTTTTGTAAAGATTCTACCAATGTCATCAAGAAACTTCAATCGATCGACTGGCAAGACACATACAAACTGGTTACATGGGATGTTCGAGCCCTATATACCTCGATCAAACATGATGCAGCCATTGAAACCATAGACTATACTTTTCGTGGGGAAACTGCTTCACACTACCACTACGTGACCATGCTCAAAGAAATGCTCACAACAACTCTGGATAGCAATATTTTTCTTTTCAACAAAAGATATTTCAAGCAGAAACAGGGAGTAGCTATGGGCGTAAAATACGCACCAGCACTAGCCAATCTATTTATGAGCAAATTTGAGGACAAGTATGTATACTCGGATCCGAACACAAAAGACAAAATTGTAATGTGGACCAGATTCATTGATGACATTTTACTTATCTCTAATGCGAATGACGAAGACCTAATCAAATTTAGGGGTCGTTTAAATAACAATACAGAAGGGGTCTTACTCTCAGGACCATCGAGTAACACCAGCTTAGATTTCCTTGACCTAACTATATACGTGATGGATGGCAAACTCGTGACGAAAACTTTTCGTAAACCAACAGAGGCCAACTCAACCCTATTTGCCACAAGCTGCCACCTGAAAATAGTGGTTAAGAATATACCAAAGGGGGAATTCATAAGAGCATGTAGAAATTGCAGCAATGACAGGGATTTTGTTCAGAAATGCAATCTTTTGAAGCACAGATTCTGTCAAAGAGGCTACAATGAAAAATGCATAGATGTGGCAAAAGCAAAAGCTGTCACGATGGACAGGAATGTAACTCTACAACCCAAGAATCACAAACGAACGGAGGAACAGAATAAAGTAAGCTTCATCACAACGTTCTCTCATGACAATTTTGAAATTAGAAAAATACTCAACAAAAACTGGCTTAAAAAATTTGCTTAATCTTGATGATCACCTCAAAGACCTCATTGATGACAAACCCAAACTCATTTTTAAAAAAGCAAGATCCTTAAAAAGCATGCTCAGTCCATCTCTACTCCCAAATCTGCCCACACCAAGACAAGAACTATGGCTACCTGGTTTACCTATAGGATTTAGGAAATGTGGATAATGCAGCATGTGCAAATTAGCGCACTCAAATACAGAGACCTTCACGGACTTGAGAGGAACAACTTTTTCAATCAAGGATACCATAAATTGCCGCAGCAAATATATTGTATATGCAATATATGCACTTTCAATCTCTGCCTATCTCCTGACCCGGATGGAGCCCCTTTCCCTCTGCTCCCAAGCTTTTTCCACCTGCGCCGGACTGCCATCATTGCTGCGCATAGCTGGGGGTAAGGAAAAAGACACTTTGACATTTATTGCTGATGCTGCGAGCGACCGTCTAAAATGACTGGAAATGCACTTTTCGGCCCTGCGTGCACACTGCTTTCTTCCATCTGCTTGTTGCGCTTAGGGCACCTCCCACTTGGGATTCATATGTGCTATGCCCTATTCGTGCCAGCTGCCAGAAGGCCTTTTCAAGATGGCCATTTGCACGTTGTTGATGCTGTATTTGTCTTTGTGCTTTCTTTTTCTGTGCCAGCTCCTGCCTCCCTCTCCCATTGGTTGCCTTGGCCCCCTTTAGCCAATGGCAGCAACCGGGAGGCGGGAGCCGGCCACACTACCGAAGGCCCACAACAAAGGCCCTGTCTACCGCTGTCCACCGCGGTACGCCGGATCACCGGCCCCTCCATGAGTGTCGGTGTGCCCCCCTGCCCCCGTGAGTGTCTGTGTGCCCCCTGCCCCCCCGTGAGTGTCAGTGTGCCCCCCTGCCGTGTGCCCCCCTGCCCCTGTGAGTGTCAGTGTGCCCCCTGCCCCCGTGTCTGTGAGTCCCCCTGCCCCCCTGTGAGTGTCTGTGTGCCCCCCTGTTCCCCGTGAGTGTCTGTGTGCCCCCTTGTCCCCCCATGAGTGTCTGTGTGCCCCCACCCTTGCTTCCCCCCCTCTTTTGCTCTGCCCTTCACCCCCCCTCCTGCCTCCTTCCCTTCCCCCCTCCTCACTTCCATCCTCTTCCATTACCTTCATACTCCCCCCTTCTTATTCTCCCTCCTCTCTGACTTCCCCCTCCTAGCACTTACTCCTATCATCTGTTCCACAACTCTTGATAGCAGCTTGTCTGTCTCCCCTCCTCCCCCTTTTTCTCTCCCTCCTCCCCCTCCCCTGCTTTTCAAATTTGTCACTGACATTTTTGCTCAGTAGCGTGCCGTGTTCTCCTTCCCCCGTCCGTCCCCTTGCCCCCTTCCCACCCTGTCTCTTGTTACCACCTACACTGCGTAAATTGTCGTCAAACATAGTAATGTTAATGCTTGC
Source organism: Ambystoma mexicanum (assembly GCF_040938575.1). Taxonomy (NCBI): domain Eukaryota; kingdom Metazoa; phylum Chordata; class Amphibia; order Caudata; family Ambystomatidae; genus Ambystoma; species Ambystoma mexicanum. The sequence continues at coordinate 781,534,575 of NC_090924.1, read as the reverse complement.
TTTGTTCTCCTTCTTATCCATTACCTCTTGCCTTACTTGTCTATGCACTTGCACTATCAGAAATGTCGACAGGCCTATTATGATAGTTATTGTCACATTCTGTATTGTTTCAAGGACTCTTTCTGAATGTAACTGTATTTTCCTATGTCCCCTCCCTCCTTGAAGCGCTTTGAAACAAATTGTGTATAGGCGCTATATAAATAAACTATCATATCATATCATATCATATCAATAATCTGCACATGTGCACGCATATATATTGGCAGCACCATATGGGAACTAAGATATAGAAAACGTGAACATGTTTATGCCATGAGTAAAGTTGACTCCTTATTACCGCTTGCCCAACATTGGCAAACCAAGCATCAACAAGATGACAAAATGGATGTCAGGTTCATCGGACTCAGGCAGGCTTCCCTGGGTGAGAGAGGTGGAGACAGGGAAACCCTCCTTCTTCAGTGTGAAGCCGCATCATATGCAAATTCACAGTGACAGAGTTTGGTCTGAACCGAGACCATGAGATGGCGCATTTTCTTTAAAGTTTTCATTTTTTGTCTATTCTGCTTACAAACATACGATATGCAGTATACAGTATGACAGGGATTTTATATTAACAAAGGGCATTATCGACATTCCTCCCACACCTTACCAAAGATATGTCTTAGAAATCTGACATCTGTAGCTCAACAGGAACTTATGTATAATGACATACATTAATATTGGATAACATGTATTATAGGTTCTGTGTACATTTCTCTGACTGCTACTCTTATTTGGTACTAAAACACTTTGTTAAATATATTGCAACCAATAAGCCCTTGAAAAACCACCTAAATATCACTTCATGGGTTTTTTCTGTAATGTCATCGGTTATGAGCCCAAAACATGGCGCTCGTTTCTTCCTTGCCTGACTTCCTAGATGAGGCTCAATGGAAATAGTAGTAGGACTTTGGGTTGCCATGACAACCTATGTAAACTGTGCCAGTGCAGCGATCTGCACAACCCAGACGGCAGCAGACTTCAGCGGACCAGGAGGTAGGCTTCAACGCTATACTATCTTTCTATCAGATATAATTATATCATGTCACATTGGACAATTGCACCGCAATTCAATGTAGCGCTATCGCGCTTGGTTGCAATCCGACCTTGATTTTCTGCCACTTCCTGGCACGCTCGCTCGTGTTTTACTCCAACATCTTCACTGCTTGGTAAAATGATTTAATAAGTGCACGGCAAATTATAGTTTCACACCGATGTCCATGGCACGCCTGCTCGTGCGTACTCTACGGTAATTTAAACCTATTTGTGTCAGACAAACTTGTTTTTCTGATGGGCACACATATATTTTTGGCACATATTCTGGTTTGAATAAATTACACTCCATAAATACAAATTCTTTCTGTTTAAAAGCTATGGCTTTTTAAACCACACATACCTATAATCTGTGATTTTTGATATGATTTCTCATAGGGGGATTTAACCCATGACTGTGTGTTTCACCATAATTGAAACCTTTTGACTTGAGATTTAGGTAAGGCCGCCAAGGGTAAAAATCTTCAAAATTACAATCATTAAAGCAATTGTTTTTTACTTTTGATCATTTATTTGTTAATAACGCTTTTGTGTTTTTGTCATTTGTTTTTGTTTGTTTTTTCTCATAATGACTTACCTTTGACTTCCCTACCTTTCACCCCTCCTTATTTCTCTGTGACCACACAACACCATGATTTTCATTTTTTTGGGATGGGTCGTTTTCAATTTGTTTTATCATGACCTATGATTGTAATGCATATCCGTCTATTTTGCCATATGTTCACTGTCTTTATGTTACTTATCAGCATTTCTACCAGCCCTGATTTGAAAAAGACACTGGTGTGTCGAAACACGTGTCATCCGTAAAGGGCATTTTCAATTCAATATAATAAACCAACCTACCTTTCACAAATGTGGCACTTTTTTTGAAGTGTGGAAAAGTCCTGTCAAAAACATGATGTATTTAAGTAACTTGACTGTTTTTCATGCAAGTTTTACCAATCAAGATTTCTAAGCATGGATTATTTTGTGGGCTTGACAGTGATTTAAATACCAGGCTTAATAATTTACGAAAGTTATTCACTTATGCTAATTTATGGATGTTTATTTGAATGAGCAATGATGGTTACTGTTTAGTCAAAGGTTGTATATAAAACATATGACACTCGATAACAAATAAAAGAAATTCAACGTATTATCACAAAATATAAAATGTTAAAACCCCAATATTAAAAACGCAAAATATATGAAATAGATGGAATGGCTAAAATTGCACATAGAATTTAAAATATTAGAAACATATATGCGTCACACTTGGAGAGTAGTTAATTCCAGATGCCATGAGATATGCAATGGAAGACAATTGAACGTCTCTATCCACTAATAAAGCATGAATACCATGTTCTAGGCTCCAACACAATCTAAAATCATTTGCCGAAACCAGATACAAATAAGCAGCTCTGCAATGCCTAAAAGCCGATATTTTCTTAAGAGGAATTGAATATTTCTGTGGGGGACAGTTTTACAAATATTATTGCAATGACAGTTAGGGTCCTCAATTTGTTTCCAGGACATACTATTTGCCACCAAATGAAGCTTATTGAAACACAACCTTGTTATACACGTCTTGGCCTCTGTGTGAATAACATTTTAAGTGCAGTTACCTTTGAGGCCTCATTCTAGGCCACATGGATTAGATGATTCTTTATAAATGTATCGAGAATCTGTTTCTATTTGGGTGAGCGATACTAAAAGAGGGTTTATGGCCAAGCTAGAAGAAAAACCAGGGTATATGGGCTTTCAAGGATGTATGTAACCAAAATACATCTCAGCCTATTCTCTGTGCTAAACAGATCACTTAATCCACTAGCATTCAAAATGGCCCTATCAATCGTTCACATTTAAAGCCATAAGGATAGAGGGCCCAATTTGGGTTGATAGCTAGTGGAGTTTAACCGGTTTCAAGATAAGGATGTTTGGCAGCTGTAGATGGTGAGACACCCAAAAGTGGGTGCAAAGGTTTTTGCTCCCTCGCCGCAATTGCTGACAGGGGAGCAAGCCCCCAGTCACCAGTGACATAGCGTGCAGTCCCCCCAGGCTTTTCCTAAATCGACTTTTACGGTTGGAAGAAGGGCGGAGAAAAGTGCAGTAGCCTTGCCTTAGATTGGTTTTCACCACACGTGCCAGTCATTTTTCTTGAAATCTAATGTCTAAGTAATCAAAAGTGTTCATCCATTTTACATTTTCTCTACCGCAGGAAATGAATAGTTTAACACGTATATTCCTGGTATAAACCATTCAAACAGATTCAGAGCAGCACACTTTCAATGAGCAATGTTATTTTGGTATTTTATGTTTTATTCTCATTAGCAAGGCTAGGCATAGCCAGGTGGTAGTATGATGGCACATAATATATTTCATAACAACCCCAATTAATTTGTTGTATTTTAGGTATATATAGGAGGATAACGAGGATAAGAAGTGGAGATCACGTGCATGTAAATGTATCTTATTATTTTGAAAGAAAAACAAAATATGTCTAGTGTCAGATTGCAGAGTGGAATTGTCTCGCATGCAGCATTAAATAAAGAGATGTTATGCCGGTATGTTAACCTTCCTGGATTGAATGGTTGTGTGCACTCGATGCTAGCATGGGTGGTTAAGCTGCCCTGAAAGGAGCGTCATGTAATTAAATGTATATAGTTCCTGAAAATACGTTGCAGCATTTCTGTAATTTCTACTTGTTTGAGTGTTGTAATGTAGGTAGATTCTATTGCATACAGCGCTTGTTCGCCCATATGTATTTACTCTGTCACTGCTAGTGTTGTGGTTTAACTGGATATAAGTGGTAGAGTGAAGGACCTTCCCAGCGTTCTAAGAGAGGGGCGTGGGGTGGGAAATACCTTTAAAAACATGCTCGGGTTGGGGCTTAGAGGAAGTTACTTGCTTGCATCTAGTTGTGAAATGAGCCAGAAACTGCCCGAACAAAGAGACCTACAAGAGAGCCCATACAAGTTGCGAGAACTTAATTGGCCTTTCGATTTTTTTTAACCTTGTCAAATACTGGTGACTTTTTTTTAATTTTACTTAGATCTGAACTAAAGAAAATATAGACACCGCAAAATCGTTATCCTTGCTAATACTTGAGGCACATTTCCATAGAATTGTTTAGGCAGCCGTTGTTTGTAAACTTGGCAATGCTCACTTGTATTGACGGCTAGCCAGGCCACTTTTGATCTTTGTTTTTCCACTTGCTACGTCCAGATTGCGCTCCCTCCTAGGGCCAGCAGCTGCAACACTGTGAGCAAGGAAATTGACTTTCACTGCCCCAAGGGCTTTTGACTTCTTTCATCTAATCATACTGAATGAAATGTACAAAACAGTGGGTGCATGTTTTTTTAATTTCCACCTCCATTTGGAAAACATCTGGCTCATAAGCATTATGATTAGTCAGACCGTATGTTTTCTGTTGGGGGTGGGGGCTGGAGCAGCTTGAAAATCAGTAGATGTGGTGCAGGGCCTCCTTTCTGCTTCTTGTACCTTGGAAGGCTGTCCGGTATATTGCGGTTCTAAAATGAAAAACAGGCAGAGCTGCAACGTCGGTATTAAAAAACAGTAATAAGCAGAGTTGTATCAGAAGATTGATAAAAGTCAGAATTCAGCACCACTTAAGAAAAACAGGTAAAATATTTGTAGGAAACGTCAGAAATGGCTAACATCAAATCACTCATTGCAGAATTTGGATAAGCCATTGATCAACCGCTGATGTTTGAGGTTTCCTATTAAGTGTCCCGACAGAGGGCTTTCGGGAGTAGTTTCCCTACAGTTCCAGTCGGAATGGCCATTTGAATATTTATCTGAAACCCATTTATCAGTAATGCTCTGAGCTTTCTTTGAACATCTTTTTCTCATAACTTTGTGGGTTGCATTTTAATGAGTGCACTCATCCCTTAAACCTGAGCACGGTTACCGTGTTTGCTGGTAGTAGATAAGAACGTAGATTTGGACTCATATTTAAGAACAGCTTTTGATTATATTTCAGATATCAACCTACAAGTTATGACCCAAGGTGAAACCGAGGGCCCTAAATTATTCAAGGGTTATTTATTAACCAGTAATCAGCCCACCTTTGGTCTATGGGGTCACATAGTTAGAGATCACATACTGGAAATGCCTTCCAGGCACTCTGCTCTGTGCAAGGTGTGTTCTCCCCATTCCCCACCATGGACATCATTTCACCAAAATGTCTGGGGTAAGGGAAGTGACATCACATGACCTTCTACCTCTTATCACATCACAGGGGGTGATGGCATTTTACCCCTGCCTCCAAGCAACCTAATGGGAAGTGATGGCAAACGACTTTTAACCCCTTCACACAACAGTTCCTCACTACACTAAGAAAAATATGGTTACAATATCACTGTAATCGGATGTACAATTCTTACAAGAATGGATCACCATATGTGGTGTTAATATTGGTGCGTATAGGCCCATATTAGCAAATTACTGTAAATGTAAGCATACGTCCAACACAACATCCTGAACTGTAGATCACTTGGTCTAAACTATCAACATGCAGAGCATCTCGAAGAGACGTAAAGAGACGTAAACCCCAAAGTGCAGTGCCCTTCAAATGTGTAAGACGTTTTTGTGCTGCCCTGCCAATCACCATGCACTCATTTGTGAGAAGGAGGGGGCCAGCTTTGGGGCTACCAAATATTTGTGAATTGGCAAAAATATGAATAATTAACTTTTAAATGCAGCCTTCATTCTTAACAAGGTCAGAATCTCCAGAAAGAAAACATGCTCGTGATTGTGTTAATATCCTTTCTGTGATGGGTGAAAGAGGAAGTCCTGTGAGTATGCTGTTGGGGTCCTGAAGAAGGCGGCTTCTCTGTCCCTCCGCCGAAATGTCCACTTTGAACAGCATACACGCCCTGTACTCACAGGACCTGGGCTGGTCTCCATCTTTTGGGACCTAGACCTGGGATGTGTCTATAGGCCAGATAACAACTTAATTCATTACGGCCTGTCAGGCATTGGTCTCTCCACACCTCCCCCTCTGTCAGATTGATCCTGACACGGTGGGGATGGGTGGGGGAGCCTGACAAATGACTCACAGAATTTCTTTGTCGCAGTTTAACTTCTCTAAACAGAAAGAGGGCCTGGCACGAATTCCTTTGTATATATGATTGATTATTACTAGTTTGTTCTGAGGATAGTGTCTTTTTTCATTCATTGATGTGTGTGTCATATGCCCAATTCATTGTATTCTCTGTTGAATATTGTAGAACACAGTTTGTATACATTGTAAAATGTATTTTTGTTTTTTTCCTGGGAATAAATGTGGTATACATTGTTTATTGTTTAATGCATTTTTTTGCTTTTGAATTTTATATGGTGGAAATGAAATACACCAAATTATTGTAGGACCTACTGGCCTACAAATAAAAAGTTATAATTGGAACATATTTGCTCACTCCATATCAGATAAATTTGATTGGTTCTGACTCAGTCCACTATAGTCACCCTTTTCATTGAATGTGTGGTTAACCTTTGCTTTGTTTAGACTAGTGGCAAGTCCTCGGGCTTTACCTTGTCCGCACAGATTATAATCTCTTCTACCCTCCATTGCTGATAGAAAGGTGCCTTTAAGTGGAAACTTTGCCAAGTATTAAATATGAATTCCAGGTCTTTAAGTGTGACAGGGTTAGCCAAGTCAAAGCTGCGACAGTCTTCAAATAAATACCCCTGAGCCGGAGCGCCCCCTTCCACGAGCCACTACAGGCAGCCCTTTCGATGCGTGGACAGTGACGGCTGAGGAGAGGGGTGGGTGCAGAAAAATGAATGCTAGCAATGTGTCTGCCTCTTCTTGTGACCTCTTTAACTGCCACTTCTTGTTCCCATTTTTAGGTTGTAACATTAACCCTCGACTTCTCATCCCACTTAAAGCACTGATGAATCCCCTCATGGCATTATCAAGTGGACTGACTGCTATGACTTCATTGGCAACACGTCTACATGTTCAGCACTGTTCCACAGTGCAGTTGAAAGTTTTCTTTTTTTAGCAGATCAAGTGCCAACAAAATGTGCTTCTTGACTGCGGAAATTTCAGCAATAAAACGCATTTCCATGATCATTCTTTGGGCCTCATCACGAGTCTGGCGTTAACCCTTAAATGCGGCGGTAGCACTATTACCGCTGCATTTAAAAGTCCGCCAGATCATGGCCTTGGCAGAATTGCCCGATTTTTGGTGCTATTACTGCCAGCGGGAAATCCGCCGGCGGTAATAGCACAAAATTTCCCCATTGGGCGCAATGGGGAATGAGGAATTCCCGAATGGGCCTAATGGGGAATGGGCACTAACCGTTCCGCCAAACCCGTGATCCGGCGCTAATAGCGCCGGGGGGTTTGGCAGTAGGGCTAATAGCACCAGCGGTAATAACACCAGCGTTACCGCCCAACTCGTGATGAGGCCCTCTGTCTCCCTCTTTAATTTTGGCAGAGGTCAGACAATGGGTCAAATCACACTTATGACGATCCTTTTATTAACAGGGAGCCTTCAGTGACTAAAACGAAGAAACGTTCCATTCACAGATTACTGACATAAAAATATGGATGAATGCCATTTTACTGGATTTGGGAATAGGCCTTATTTGTAGAATTACACTATTGTTGGCGTGATTTTTGGAGTGAGGGCAGCAATTGTCTTTATACCATCTTCTTAAAATCAGCTGTGGCACTGGGCAGTTGAGTAAAATGGCCCGCAGCTTTGGAATTGTAATGCCAACGTTTACCAACGTATCACTTTTAATAAGTAACTGCTAGTGGGTGCGGAGTGTAATAGATAACATTGGCTAGTGCTCAAACGATAGGCCTTCTAAGTGGTAAGGGGGCAAACAAAATCAGCTATTTCCAGAAGCGCAATAAATACGTGTGGACCAAAACAGCCATAATTCTAGCCAATATCATTTACAAAATTGCACGCAACTAACCACTGGTGCCTTTGACTTAAAAACCTAATGCGATTGTGCACACATTCACACACTGGCTGTGCATATAAGTATTGAACATGTCACTGTTCTGATCTGTCAATGGGGAATCACGTATGACATTGTGAATGGATAACCTGATTTTCAGAACCATAATAGATTTATTCAGAGCTAAATAGCCCTGGATTTGTTTGTTACCTTACCTTGAAATCTTGAGTAAAATCTCCTACACGAATAGCATGAGCAAGTAAAAGTAAGAATAGACGATGGACTAGACAGCAAGTACACCATATGGCCCAGTGTCTTTATACACGGCCCATCCGCATTACTGAGCTCCATGTTGGAGCTGGAAACGAACTGCTGAGTCCATGCTGGAAATAAAGAGACAAACTGCTCAATCACGCGCACATAACGCGTGCAGGCCTTTGTGTGATTTATAAGCAGTGTCTGCCACCAGCGCAGCATCCATACAAAAAGGGGGGAAACGTCTTTCCATTGCTTATTTAAAATAGGGCTTGCAAGAGAGAGCGTAGGGGTTGCATCTGGGACTAGGGGTCACAGTTGCATTCCCTAGTGACCCCTAAATGATGTCCGTGTTCCACAACTTTCTGAAATTATCCTTTTTTGCTTACTTTGGAACATGTTCATTTAGGCTGGTCACGAAAAGCCCCCATCGTATTAGGGCAACGCCATTTCACCTGCCTTGCTGAACTCTTTTCTGATTGCGTCACCCCTTTCCAGATGCCTATTTTGAACTCCTTCCATGTACAGGGATGCCTTCCATCGCTACTGACAGTGGGTTAGGTGTTAATGAACGCTTCTTTGGACCCTGGAAGCCTTGCTATCTTTCCTCCTGTTACTGCTTTGCCTTGATATGATATGATATGATGTGGCATTTATAACGTGCCTGCACACAAGTGTTTCTAGGAGCGGCAGGACAAGGAGGGGGAAACAAGGGTGGACAAAATAACAACCCTACTATGCCTTGTGTCATTCAAATCACGCAGGTGCGGGAAGAGGAAAGGGGAGAAGTGCCAGCTGGGAGGGAAGGGGGAAGTGCAGTTAACTCTCAAGTGCAGCCAGTGGGTGGCTCATAAGTGCAGAGAGAAGGGACTGTAGGGTTGCAGATACCGACCCTTAATTGCTGGGGATCCTGGAGGCATTGCGAGGGCTACTGGACATGCAGGAGCCTGGGCCTGACTTCAGATGGTGACCAGGTGACCAGTGCGTGGAGCAGTCAGGTGCATCAGCAGTAGAGAGGAAGAGAGAAAGCAGAAGCAAAAATGTAGGTTGTGAGTTTCTTCCAGAACCGGAGGTGGTTCTGCTCAAGTTGGAGAGACAGGGAGGCGGTTGCCTTCCTCTGGCTAGCTCCTTGAAAGCTCTAGAGCTACCTAACTACAAAAGTAGCTAACTGAGCAGTGGTTAATGCAATGAAAGTGATTCATGGGCCTATGCCTGTGGGTTCATAATGCTTTATCTATGAGGAGCTGTCAGAATCTGCCTTGATGTCCAGAAGGATAGCTCTCCTGAAAATGTCTTGTCACCTGCACCAAGACCGAAGCAACCCACTGAAACTAGAGGTGGAAGAAAAGGAAGGGCATATTAACATCGGACCTCCAGGCCCAAACTTTGGAGGGAAGAAGAGACAACATTTTCATAAGTCGGCAAGATTAGCAAACAACACCAATTCGAGACATTTACATATACTTTTGAGAGGTTCTTGAAAGACAACTGTGACTGGAAGGCTAGAAGGCAACTGAAAGAGGAAGTTTGGGTGGGTAGTAGGATTCAACAGGCAAGACGATGACCAGAAGACCTTTTGAAGGAAGATGATTCAATAGTATCCGGACGGCACAAGGAGAATTAACAGAAGTCCACAATACATGAAGATGCAAAAGGAAGTCCACATCTCTGATGGCTTGAGGATGCAGAAAATAATAAAACACACTGGATGAAGAGAAACCTAAACCACCTGAGTGTATTTGTAGATCCACGCTTTGTTCATGATGGCACATGAGCAGGGAACCAAGCCACAAAGAAGGTGAGAAATTAGCAGGACATGCAGGGTAAGTCAAGGGGAACCAATTGACAGTAAAGAGTGCCAGGGCAGCAGAAAGAACAACAGTACCAGGGGAACAGGAAAGGCATTTGATAGGTAAGCCAAGGGAAAGATCTCAGAGCATAAGAAATAACTTAAGCCAGTGCTGCCAATGAGGAAGAGAGAAACAATATATATAAACAAACTGGACTTCCAGGTAATGGAGGGCCAATTCATCACAAAAGTACCGCAGAACCTCCTCTATATAATCATGACTGGAGACCTCACACATTTTGGAGCAAGGGTGAAGAATATGTACTTTTATAAGTGCTGGTGATTATTCAGCGCTATAGAGTCTGCTGTTACAAAATTCTGACACACACCATGTCATCTTCCAGTCACATGACTTGCATGTTATAAGCCATGGTAGCACTTGGAAAACCTTTGTTGTAGGTGGTCCCCTTCTTTAAGGTCCAGTAGGTGAATGATGTGTGGCCTGGCGTTAATCTCCCAGACCCGATAGCCCACATGGGGTCTGTGAATTGTCAGTGGAAAAGGGCCACAAGAATTGGAGCATCCACATCTTCAGCAACTTCCAAGGAATGATCTTTGGGATTGTTCATTTACCAGTCCACCACATAATATAAGTTGTCCCAAGACACACAGAGTCCAGGATTTCCCTGTCAACATTCACTTCTTGACCTAGTCAGATGGAGGATGAAACTGACATTTTGGGGAGGTCTAGACAAATTGCTACAGGATTGATTGCAGGAGTAATGCTAAACAGACCAATGACATAATATAGCATAATCCAGAACCTTACAATATGTATCTGCAAACTGAAAGGCAAATCAGATCCCCGAACAGCTAAAGGTATGGCATCTGGCTGATCTTTGTTGTTATATTTCTTGTATGTTCCTTGGGCTGATAACAACATAAGTATTTGTTGCACAGTTGTGGTCTCTGCCTGCCGAATGTATATGCAAGTTGTAAGGTTTCTATTCACATCTGCTGATATATTTACAGTGAGTCAAATAAAACAAGAACTCGCCTAGAAGAATGCTTCATGTTTTAATTGATATTCTGCTCATGGTAGAAGAGTGAATCAGGTGAGTTCATTCTGCAAGCCGAAACAACATAGATATTGGTTCAAGTGCTAATTCACCCATTCAGTTTGATGCTCTGTTTGCAGGTGAAAACTCGACAATAATCACAACTCCACCTCGAAAGTGAAACATATGACTTTCAGAAAAGGAAGTTAAGTCTGTACCCCATTTGATATGAGAATAGATGGAAGACCACTGGCCCAGAATGGTGTCCAGTTATAATGTCAACTGCAAAAAGTCGAATGCAAAAATGACGAAATGTCGAAAAAAAAAATCAAATGTGTTTTTTTATTTGTATGTTTTTTTGGGGTCTAGCTAGTAAAAATAAACGGGGGGTTGGGAGGGAACCCCCCATTAAAAAAAAATGTAAAAAACACATTTGACATTTTTTTCGACATTTCTTTTCCGACATTTTTGCAGTCGACATTTTCAGTATAAACGGCCCAGAATATATAATGAAAGAACAATTTAGTGAGTTGGGCTGATACATGGTAGAAAGTGTGCCATTTTTGTGAAGGAGTTTAACCTCACTAAAGTAGAACTACACTCAAAATCCTTGGGCAGATCATCTATAGCTGGGGTCCCCAACAAACAATGGGAGCTTTTTCAAAGGACACCAAATTGTTTTATGTTTAATTCAGTTGTCGAGACAGGCATTATGCCATCTCCTTGGACAAGTAGTCCTTGGACCACCAGCCCCCCACAGATATATGACAATGTCCACATGGACATTGCTAGTAAGATATTCTCCCAATGTTTGGTGCTTAGAATGGAGGAGAGGGCTCAAAGTAACAATATCTTGAAGGCCTCGGAAACCGGTTTCAGGAGTGGGCTTTGTACAGTGGACCACTGCTTCACTCTGAGCACCATGATGGAGAATTCTGGTAAGGTTTAGCAAGGGAGATTATTTTTGGCTTTTTTCTGATTTAGAGAAAACATTTGGTTAATAGAAACATAGTGTGGCATAATTTACATTTTATTGGGGTCCCTAATGTTTCATTAAATCTTATCCAGTTGTCTTTTGCAGACATCTCAGCGTCTGCATGATATACAAGAAAGGGCAATTATTCATTGTTTTTGCCGACCAATAAAGGTGAAAAGCAAGGATGTCAGTCAGCCCCAATGTATTCCTTTCGGATGTTGATTCTTGTACTTATGTTAGGAAAGTTAATCCACCCTCTCTGAAAGGTACATGTTATGGCATGCTTATTAATGCCAAAGACACAGCTATTTTGGAATTAACCCTGGCAGGTCTCCAACAGGGCCTGCTAAACATAAATGACTAGTTTGAAATTAAATATGATAATAACACAAATGATGGTACTTGGAAAAAGGGTGAAATGTTGTAGCTAGTTTTTAAATGAATGTAGAGATGAGGGCGCAGTCTCATTTTTATTTGCGCCTACTCTTCTCAAAGAGCGGTGCTTGGTTCACCCATTTTCAGAAGACAGCTAAAAGGGCATCATTAAGAATTAAAGGCCTTTCTACATTTTTATTTCAAGTTTCGGGTATACTGATTGGACAAGTGCCCAGAGGTATATAAGGCAAATGTCTGTTCCATGATTTATTTGTCTTGGAGGGGTTGCAAAATAAATTCATGTGCCAAATAGCAGGTTGCCCTCCAGCTACACATGGTAGCGCCTTATGGGGTGAATTGGGGATGTTCAGTTTGAAGGTGTTGAGCCAGTGAAGTTTTTTTAACTAATTTTTAAAGCCACATCTGGGATTTCCTACTAATCATAAAATGAATTTCAACGCACATGTGATTGCAGCATCCCCTGGTAGAGATAAATACTTGTGATATGGGGGGTTGCTCCATAGGGCCACCATTAGCACGTCCTGTGAGGCTGTTGGGTTGCCATAACAACTGGAAGAGAATTCCATTACACACGCAAAGGTTCCTAATCACCACCCCTACGTGCCTAATAGGTCTACACATTACGTTACATGAACAATCAGCACAGTCAACATGGGTGACCTGTCAGAGGCCCAGCTGTGGTACAGGCCCCATACTTACTTTCTATTGGGTGCTCGCCAGGGCCGCCTGAGACTACGATAACGACGCCAGGCGGTTGCCATTGCAACCTGAGCTAGCGTTTTCCATGCATGCGCACTCAGGTCAGACTAACAATACTGATCCAATGCCCCTGCACAGCTAGGAGCGCCACAGCTCTGCTTGAATATGTGGCAACCCTTAGAGAAGCACCCACCACCAGCAACAGAGACGGTGCACACCTGTTTAGCCTATACACAGACAACTAAGTTAAGGAGCAGCGCGGCTCTCCCCAAACGTCTCCTTCCCTGCTTTCCCTCCCACGGCACAAGCTTGCTTCAACACACAACAAACTTTAATGATCCACAATACACCAATCTATAATCTGTCCCACTACAAAGCAACTAACGCGCGGCTTTACTATTACAGTGCCAGACCGTTTGAAGCACCATTTACAGATGCTACAATGCCCACACACTGAAGGACGCGCCCCAGAGTATCCAGAAGTTACATGGACAACTAAGGTACATGTCCCTCTGTCCTTTTCTCATTCTTCACTTAATGGTCCAACATAACAATGCCATAATCCACCAGGCCACACAATGTTCTGAACAACTAGATAGACACGCGATTATGGTCTTATATGCTAAGTTCAGATCTCTTTTCTTCCCTTATGTTACCTACTGATACTAAGACAACACCTATAAGAGGTTCACACATGGAACCTCAAAGAAGCCATTGTGACCCCACGGTATCTCATTCATTACTTTGTCCTCGTGAGGAACACAGACAAGGCTAGTGGTCTACTGGTTCTTACAATAATGGGAGTCTCTTTGTCCCTTGGTTTTTACATTTTAAATTCACATGCACTATCAAACCCCAACAGAACTCTTCCTAACGCAGTTCTTACTATCAACCCAGTAATATTATGCACTTACATGCTCCTCTCTTAGAGACTCAATCGATGGCCCAGAAGAAGGCAGTTCCATCTAAAGGCAAAACGTCAATGGAGCACTTATGGTGCCCCATAGCCCCCAGAACATCTAGATACTAATTCCTTGGTATTGGATTGGTCACTTTTCTGCCCGGCAATTGACCCTGATGAGGTCAGGTTAAGGAACATATATCTAACACTCCGATACTAGATTAGAAGTCAATATTGCTATTTGCTTTATGTTGTATGTTGCTGGGTACAAAGGTAAGATTGGATTGTTGTTCAGCAGCCACATGAAAAAGACGGTTTTGTGCATGCATTCTTGCTTAGTACTCACATCCATTTGAAGAAGGATTCTTTATTCATGTGAATTTATTTATGTGAATTACACTGTTTGTTCAATGCTTTTGTATGTATCGATTGTAAAAATGAGAACACAAAGAAAGATAAAACCCACCAGCAAATTAATAAATGCTGAAAAAAGTGTTTTAGTAAATGCATGTGTTTTTTGCATGATTGAATCAGCAGATACATTGACATCACGGTTGAAGGTGCAAATGAGCAGATGGAAACATGCCCGTCAACCAGATAAACTTTAAGAAAATAAGAGTACAAATAAGAGTAAGTTTGTGAAAAAATATATGTGGCAGGACGCCTCTGTATTGCATAATGGGGGTTTGTAAGGCACTGTCCATTTGGATAGGCAGTGGGGTATAACTACATTTGGCACCTTAAGTCAACTCAAAATAGCTCTTAAGGCAAGAGCTTGCCCTATGGGGTAAGAGGCAGAGGCCCAGAATATCCATAGTCTGCCCTCTATAGCTTTATATACAGACTTACGTACACATATAAGATGGCAAGGAGAAATCTGTAAATAAAATCCCCAGAATGCAGGAGGCTGATGCAAATGGCATTTTTAAATTTACCCACCCCCTGAATAAATTATGGTGTGCAGGAGAAAGCACAAAGAGTGCCTGCAAAGTAGGAGTCAATGAAGTTTTGGTTCATTTCCTGTTAATTTGTTGTTTCTTTGTTTTGCATAAGCGTGGGCATACATGGCAACTATGTTTTATATAATTAATTGTAATGATCAGTGTTTTATATATTGCTTGTTTGAATATGTTAAAACTGCTTTTTTATGTTGTTCTTCTTCTCTGAGAAGTTTATGAAATTTGATACATGTTTTTAAATGTTGCTAACTTAATGGAGAAATACGATTAAATACATAATGATTGAGTAATACTGTCATTACATGGTAGGCTTTAAAGATCACTTCACTGGGGCTTTGGAAGTTACCTCCTAAGAATTACTTTGGCATGTAATGGTAAATGGTGGATTGCAAAGCTCCTGGGGTCTGTTACATTGGTGAGGAAGTGGTTAGGAATAAAAAAAAAACTTTTCTGAAGGATTTAGAGCCTCTTCTTTCAGAGATTTTACGCAAGACTTGGTGGTAAACATTGGTCAAGACTTTCAACATTTGATGACCACTTCATAGAGGGTGTGGTAGTGTTAACTAAGTATTTTGATTAACTAATTGGAATGTTCATTTAAATTAATTCAAAGTAAAGTAATTTGATTTGTGTATGGGGAAAATTAATTAGGAAAAATGTGGCATTCATGTACCTTATCTGCTCATTAGCCACATGCCAGTTGGCAGAGTATCAAACCATGAATTTGTTTTCACCTGACACCTGAATTTGTCATTACCTGATGTAATAATACATTTAGTTGACACTAACATTATTTTTCCTATACATATAATGCATAATGGAATCAAGCATAAACCTCCCTTGTACAAAAAGCAGTGCATGCAAAATATGTAATAAAGAAAAGTTGGATATGCATGCCACTTATTTGTCCATTATGCTCCAACTAGCTGTACAAAGGAACAGAATATGACAATGTTCTCCAGGACACAAACATGGTTCAATTATTTTACTTGTTTATTTGTCAGCTGGGCAAAGTATCTGAAGAAGACATGGTTTTAACAATGACACTGCTATAATAAGTAATTACGTTTACCGATAAATGTGTTGTTTGGTTGCAACAAACTCAAATCTTGCATGTATAAAAACAAGCCAGCTGGAACCACAACAGGCATATTGGCCAACATGTCTGCACAGTCTAGGACTCTATCCTGGCTATATTTGCTACTTAAGTCTCATCGCTTCACCACCTCGGTCTAGGTCTCCACACCATGGCCCAGAACAACTGGCAAGCAACAATTTATGGTGCCGCGAACAACATTTTTCTCCCGAGTTATACGTTGGGGATCACTGATCTATAAGTTTCAGAGATGCTGAATGCAATGGAACAGAAGGCACATGCATCAGTTGACAACCCTGCGCTTTGCTCTATAATATTTGTAGTCCTTGTGCACATAACATATGTGGTCAGATAGGTTACCACATTTTGTGTCATACAGTGCTACCAAAAGTAACATTTAGCCACATGAGGACAGTCTGTGACTCGGATGACTGGATAACTGGGAGTGTGGAGTAAAAACAGCAAAGTGAATAGGGGTCAAGTTGACATCGAAGAGAGACGACTGAACAAGTAGGAAGAGGATGGTCTAGCAGAGTGGGAAACATGATTGGAGGGCCAATTCATGTTTTAATGAGATGGACACAGAGTTTTCTCCCTGGTCTGAAGGGAAATGTAGTTTGAGAATGTTTTACTTATTTATTTAATGTTTGCTGCTCAAGTTTCGAATAAAGAAAAAGAAGCATAATGCTTGCCTGTGTGTCTTTAATAGAATAAAGAGGTTCCATTAAGCCATCTTGGACAATCTTAATTACCTACCCTGACGAAGACGTGGCATTATTTGGCCAGATGTGTTGAAACTGGTTGTTGATGGTGGTGAAGACAGTTGGGTTTCCACAACTAAATCAGCTCAGAAAATAGGACGGATGAGAAGAATGAATAAATAAGGATTTTTTTGACTAGGAAGAATAAGCTATTTGTGTTTGTCTTTTCTTTAGGAATAATAAGACATCATCTATGTCAGGTTGACAATCATGTTTATATGAGTGTATATGTATGAAATGTGGATTAATTTGTATGTCAAATGTTGTATGTAGTTATATTATGATATTGTATTCAGAATGACCTTTAGAAGGAGAATTTATGTAGTCATGCTTATTTTGCATGTTTGAGAGATTATTGGTAAACTTACTGATACATTATTAGATAACCTGATGATGATTTCTTCAAAGGAACATTATTGATTTATTTATAAAATATGTAGATAGTGTACCATAATTCTTCCAATGTTGAACAGTGTTCTGTATGTACCTTTATACATGGGTTAAGGGGCACCTGTTCTTCTGAGAATCTGTAGATCTATAAGTACGACTGATGGTACTTTCAGGCTAACTTTTTGGGGCTCTGTAGAGAACTCTATAGGTCTTATATTGCTGCCATTTCCATTAGGTCAGAGTTTCCATGATCCTCCAGGCTCGGTTATTGTCTGATACAAATACATGTTAGCACTAGTGATCGGATTTCTAACACCTGGGCAAAGAGCAGAGCCATCAGCTGTCAGTCCAGATATTTCTATTGCAGTAGAAGTCTTGCTTGACAGACTACAAGATTAATGTCCTTGCTCAATAATTGATGTTACAACATTTATATTTTCGCAGACTCTAAAATCACATCCTTTGGTGTCATTTGATGCCTATTCGACACCCTTTGTCCTTGCAAGTAACCTCTGGGGAATATATTTAATTTATCTCATTGCTTAGAAACCTAAAAAAACAACTGTCTCTTCTCTGCTTAATGACTTTTTGTAATTTAAATTGTATTGCTATAGCACAAACCTAGCTTAAGAGCAGCGGAGAACTTTACAATAGGATTGTGGCAGAATAGGGCTTTGCATTTTCTACAGTAACGCAGTTTTTTTGGCAGAGGGTGAGAGGGATTTTCTTTCGTCCAGCAGGTACTGTTCATCAATGGAGTTTATTCAGCTTCCACAATTAAATAAATAGGTATACACATTATTTACACAACATTAATGACTTGGGCACATGTTCAAAACGATACAAAACAGCACTTTATAAAACATTGAAAATGAATCCTTTCAAAGAAAAGCTCATCAACACCAACTAAGGAACCACCCAATTCGTCGTGCCCAAAGATGTTACAACAATTACACTGCCGCTAGATGCAGAGTCTTGACGCCCTCCCGCCATGCACATAGACTATCTTGATTTGTTCACCTGTACCTCATTTCTGAGTACTTGCCACTTTCTAGCAATGCTCAGGCTATCACCACCAATATATCTAAAAGATTCAGCTTGTTCTGCCCTGTCGGATTGGTAGTACCGGACGTCTTTTGCAAAACGTACTGGATCAGATTTAACAGCAAACCTGCACAGACACCAGCTGGTTCCCATCAATTTGAATATCACTGAATGCATTTTAGTAACACTATTTAATGAACCATTTAATCCAGTCAGGATACAGACATTAAGAGGGTATTACAACAGACTTGGTACTAGATGGAAACTGCACTACCCATGCCTAATGCTTTGGCTGAGGGCCTTGCTGTGTTAAAGCCTATGTACACTCCTACAGGATTCATAGTCATGATTTTGATTTGATAGTAGATGCGGCTTGTTATCACTAAAAAGAGAGCATCCCCAGGAGCTTGGTTTGAATCTCACATCCAGTGACTTTATTTTATAGCCCTGTTTTTAAAATGTCATTTGATATGGTCGATTTGGCTTCCCCTTGGTAAACAGTACAAACACATAGATGGACATTATGGGGCTGAAGCGTATGTATACTTGGGTCTGCCGTTAGACTCACAGCTTGATAGTCGAAGGGATATGCAATGATCTGTGCAATCACTTGTGTGTAGGAGCTGAAGTTGCCATAATATGACACCTTACTCGTGACAGGCAGACTTTGTGAAATGTTCAATCACTGATAAGCCTAAAGATAAACTGACAGCACCTCTCCACTCTCTCCATTGTGTGGCACTAGATGGAAATCACACTTCAATGTGCAATGTCTTTTTCAATTGTCTTCCTGTTAAATGTTTTTATATTTGGTTGATAGTTTTACCTGTTAACAAAGGGTACACATATATAGGTAGAAAATATAGGGGGATGCGTATGTACATTTACAGCAGCAAATAGCTGAGGGGATATGTCCCCATATCTGCAATAACTTGAGAGCAAGAGATCATGTCTTCATGGTTCAGATTACCAGATTTAAGAACCTTTCTTTAACCAAAGTAGCTTTTATTAAGCTGAATCCATAATATTACTTTCATACATAAAATATTGATAATATGGGGTTGAAACCTTTTTACACATTTAAAAATTAAACAATGGCTTGTGATTTGGGATTTCTCTCTCATTGTCTGTCATCTATCACCACACCAGGGGGAAGGTGCTTCCACGGAACATGTAAATTAGGCATCAGGTTGAGAAAATGAAGTGGGGGCAATTGAGCTGCAGTGGGGCGTTACACATTATACCATAGGAGATTGTGGTGCACATCCATGCCAATTATCACACTTTAGTAGGGGAGACTCATGACTTCGTATTCAAAGATGTTGCTGTTTCACGCAGGTTTTTACTTGCTTCTTCCTTTGTCCATCCTCAAATATCACTAATTCTAATGCCAACAGGCAAATTCATTTCTAACAGTTTCATCTCAACTTCTCTCTCCTACTGATCTAAAATGTTGACATGCTTTTGTCCGGGTTCTGAATACAAACGTTCCCTTTTTCTTTCCTTTGCTGTACTTTTAAGAGCCTGTGGGTAATCAATGGATCCCTGCTCAAGGTGGATACATAAATAACCTCTACCTTCTATTCTCTCTTTACAGGATTCAAGTCATCTACTATTTTCAATGAGCTCAGGGTTGAACATATAAGCGTCCAATGTGAATTAGTCAGTTTCCCTGGGATTACGGTGGGAGTTCTGTGTTATGTGTATGTCTTTATGACTGTTCATTACAATGAAGCATGCCAATCAACTCATTATCATTTGGGTGGATGAGGCTGGATGTGGTCACCTGATATCAATGGGATAACCTGACAGAAATTAGAACATGCAGGGTAGATGTGCATTGTTGTTGTTTATGTAAAATATACCAATGGAGTGATTTTTGGGGAAACAGTATGTTCTTGGCTCACTGTAGGGGGATGGACTGTAATAGGGCAGCAACCTTATGGGTGAAAACATAGCTTTATATTTTGTGCAGTGCTGTTAGGCATTGTCTGTATGTGCATATGGCATTAATGGTGTGGGTATGTTACATTTTATACTGTTGCCTATAAACCATGATGTGAAGAAAGAGAAGTAGGTGTTGCACCAAAATAGTGGCAAGAGATATGATATGATAGTTTATTTATATAGCGCCTACACACAATGTGTTTCAAAGTGCTTCAAGGCAAGGGAGGGAACAAGGGAAAATACAATGACATTCTTACAGGCCATGAACAGAAAGGATGTGAAATTAACTCTCGTCCTCAGCCTGACGACATTTCAGATAGTGCAAGAGCTAAGACATACATAAGGAAGGGAGGGGGAGAGTGGGAAGGAAATGGAAACAGACAGGCGACTACCATACTGGACTAGATGACATTTCTGGTAGAGCTGGAGAAAACAAAAGGTGAGGGAGAGGGCTGCAGAAAGGGAGGGGAGGAACAAAACAAAAGACTATCGTACTAGGCCTGATGATGGGGGGGGCAAGTAAGGGGAGGGGGAAGGGGGGAAGAGAAAGACGAGGTTGCTATCATACTAGGTCCAGGGACAATTCTGATCGAGTAAGTGCATCAAAGAAAGTAAGGTGAGGAGGGGTGGGGAGGAGACAGAAAAAAGGAGAAAGGGAGAGAAGGAGAGAGCAGAGAGTAAGCAGTCAAAAAGAGTGGAGAAGCAGGAGGGGAGAGTGACTACAATTGCAGAAGTCAGTAGTAACACATAATGTTGCAAGCCTGGATACAATATGAAGATGGGAACAGCATGATTTAGGGCCACCATGAGAAAGGGTGACACGCTGTGAATCAATGAAGTCCATAAAAGTCAAATCCAGCATTGGCCACAAGACAGTGATGGTGAAACCAGAATGTATCAGTACAGACTCCTGTAGAAGTAGGCTGGAGGGGAGCAGGGTAGAAGAATCAAGGAAAACAGGCAACACCTGTGTGCGAGATGGGGGGACACAAGGGAACATCACGGGGGAACCAGAGGGGTGTGTATGGCCTGTGGTGACAGAGGGAGTAAACACAGGTTGGTGCATGCTTGCCTGCTGTCTGAGCAGGGGTTCGGGCGCTGGACCCTGCTGGTACAGACAGGTCCAAACAGGAATTGCCCTTTTCTTTGTCTGCCCTTCGCTTCGGACGCCCGGGCGATAGACACCCTTCATCGTATAGTTAAGAGCCAGAAGGAAGAGGCAGGGCTAAGATGGTGGGTGGTGCTTAGGCCAGGTGACCTAGATTCACTTTCACCTCCTCCCCATCCGCAAAGGAAAAGAGGCTGGAGGGCTCCTTAAGTAGGGAAAAAGAGCAGAAACCAGGAAGACACCAGTGGGCAGGGATTAGGCCAGGTGACCAAGATCCACTTGTAGCTGCTCCCCATCTGCAAAGAAAAAGAGGCTGGGGCTCCTTAAGTAGGGAAAAAGAGCGGCAACCAGGAAGGCACCAGGTGGGCCGGGCTTGCTAAGTGGGAAAAAAGAGCGCCAACCAGGAATGCACCAGGTAGGCAGGGTTTAGGCCATGTGACCAATAACCACTTGCACCTGCTCCCCATCTGCAAAGGAAAAGAGGCTGGGGGGCTCCTTAAGTAGGGAAAAAGAGCGGCCACCAGGAAAGCACCAGGTGAGCAAGCTTGCTAAGTGGGGAAAAAGAGCGGCAACCAGGAAGGCACCAGGTGGGCGGGGCTTAGGCCAGGTGACCTATATCCACTTGCACCTGCTCCCCATCTGCAAAGAAAACAGGCTGGGGGGCTCCTTAAGTAGGGAAAAAGAGCTGCAACCAGGAAGGCACCAGGTGGGATGGGCTTGCTGCTTATGGTGGAGACATCCTCCATGGTTAAATGATTCAAAGGATGCATTTCGGTAGTAATCTACAGCCAAAGCTCCCCGTAAAGATCCATGCCTGAGTGGTGTCACAGATGAGAGATCAAAAGGCAGCTCAAATTTGAGTTAAACAAGATGTATTTCACAACAAAAGTAGACCAGAGGATTTAGATTGAACTGCTTGCAAGAACTATGGATAACCAAATGAAGCAGTGATGAGCTATTCAAGCTTGTTTAATGACCATAGTCCATCAGTTCAACCCCCTCTTCTCTTGGACTATGTTTACCAGCCGCCAATTAAATATCACACATTATCAATGGGGTTCCAAATGTCCCCTGCACTTCTCTCTTGGATTAGCTTCGCTGGCTTGAGTGTTCACTCTGCTGTGGCCTGGTCTGAAAGTTGATCTTTCAGGTTGTCTCATCCACCTGTCAAACTCAAAAGGCCCTGGAATATTAATCTTAGTTCCTGCCGAGAAGAAAATGGTGTCAGACTTTGGTGGGAATGACTATACAGTGATGTAGGCCTTGAGATGCAGTTGGCACACCTTGCCACAATCTCTTATTTCACTGAAATGTAAGTGCTCTGATCACAGGCCCTCTTGACCTCCCCCTTAACTAATAGACCTTTCTGTCTTCCTCTCACCCTTAATATTCATGTACCTCTTTCCCAAACACCTATTTGGTTTTAATCTGCCTCTCACTGTCCTTGTTCTCTTGGTTACTCTTTACTTCCCTTCCTACCTTCACTTTACTTTTCTCCCAACCACTTTCTGGTTGGTTTGTGGGACCCTGCGTTGATCCACAGTCCAAAATCTTAACAGGATTGCATGCCATACTGTTAAGCACATTTATGCTACATTTTCTTGGCATTAGACCAAACACATTAGACCTGTGTTTGAGTGGCAGTTTTCTTTCTGGTGCATGACATATTGTTTTTAAAAGAACATTTTAGGGGCCAAACCTTCATCATTGGACCAGGCAAGTCAATTTGAAAGAGGGACTTGGGTTATCTACTTTTACGGCTGTGAAACAACCTTCACAGCATTGCATTGCGTCTCGGGAGAATAGCTCAGCGGCAAAGTGCTCGCCTTGGAAGCAAGAGCAACACAGGTTCGATCCCTGGGTCCACGCTAAGAAACATCTGGGTATTAAGCACGTTATAAATAACCTATCATATCAAATCAATTGGGCATTGTGCCATTTGATATGGCACCCGAGCTGCATAATTTTAACTTTCTGTAATTAGGCCCATATTCATGATAACAACATCATGATCTGGTAGGGTTCAAGCAACAACACCCTCCTCACAATTAGTTGCACAATTCCCAGATGCTTTGGGAGAAAATGGATGGGGGCAAACTTCCTGATCGCTACACATTACCATTCCATTAGCTAATCCAGCAAATATCACACAGGGCAGCAGGGACCAAGAGCAATATCAATACCACAATGTTTTGTTCTTTTGGGATGATTGGGGAGTATGTAGACTTTGTGCGAACCAATGGTTACTGTGAACTACCAATATAAAATAAAAGTAATAACAATAATAACAGTATTGTCTTAGCCAGGAACATATCTCTCCTGCCAAGGTGCTTTTCAAGATGCCTGGCCTCTGGAATCAAAGTTAAAAAGTTAATAATTCCCAGTAGGTTGCATCAACTGCACCCCTCTGGCATTGTAGGTTCATGGGGATTCCAAACCCTCTGCTCCTCAGTCCAAAGAGATTGTGCCATCTCCCTCCCCACTGGTTCTGTGTGATCATGGGGATCCCAAACCCATTTCATACATTTGCCCTAGATTCATACTTTCCCAGGGTCCCATACACCCGTCATGATCAGACGGTCATTGGACATGGCTGAAGAAAAGACATACAGGCATTGTGATTGTACCCTTGTCTTGTTCCTCATCTCCTCTCTAAGTTGTCAATACTCCCCCTGATCTTATCTTGTTTCTCCTCCCACTATTTTGTCACTGAGCCATCCTATTGATGGAATATGATTTTATTTTATTTTTTGTTTTATTTATTTGCATTTTTAAAGTGTTCACACAGCCTGGGGGCATCGAGGCGCTGTTACAGGAATATGTCTTAGTTGTGTATTTATGGTAACATAAGGGGCCCCAAAGGGGAATAGGGTTGGGCTCAATTCAAAAAGGGTACTGAGCCGTTAGACTTAATGTGTAAATGAAGAGATGTACCCTTTCTATTGGACAAAGCTCGAGGCAATTATGCTATACAGATACAGGGTTATGGGCCTGTCCGTGAATTAATGTGAGGTTTGGTCAGCTGAGTAGCGAATCCCAACCTAAAGTCAAGGGTGTGTTAACCGCTCACTGGATAACAAATACAATTGGTAGCAAACAAAGATTTATTTGCTAAACATACAAACAGATGCTTCATTTATAAAGACTTAAGAAATAATGTTGAGAAGTGTAACATACAGAAACAGAGAATAATTAACAATGACTGATACCAACGATTTGGCAAAGAAAGGGACAAAGAAAGGTGCATTATTTACAACAAAAGTGAACAAAAAAAGGCTGGATTTTCAATATACTTGGACACATATGAATCCTTAGTGAATGAATACCAAGGTCATGGAATAGAGGTGAATAGGACTATATCATTGCCCAATTCTGTATGGGTGTCCTAATTAGTGGAAAGTTTCCTGATTTCCTTTCAGTATTGCTTTTTGGTTATAACAATGAATGTTCCAGGGTCTTTATGAGATATCTTTGAAAAGCCTAAGTTGTGTATTTATAAAGCGCATTTAGAAACCCAGAAGTTTCTAAGCGCAGACCCGGGGATCAAACCTGTGTTGCTTTGTGTCGTCTTGTTTCCAAGACGAGCAAGTTGCCGCTGAGCTATACTACCGGGACGTATTCGTAATGATCAGTAATTAAGATCTGAGGACCAGAACCACACCTTGGAGTTAAATCTTCTTGTACGAGCACCGCACTAGGAAGACAAAAGCTGCTGTGCGATGAAACCCACAAAACCATGCCCTCCAGGCATCCAACACACCATGCCGCCTGGTCCCACATGGCAAGGAGGCCAATCTGAGCCAAGGAAGGTTGCATTAGCCCAATCCACAACAAATGTTAGGTCAATGGTAAAATGACCCCAGCAAGATGTTAGTGGACACAGGAACTTCAGGCTCAGAAGTAAGAAAAGCAGAGAGATAAACTCTAACAATGCCAATTCTAAATGATCATCTAGTAACAGTGCAGATGGCTCTCTTGGGTCTTTTCAGAACCCAGCAGTGATAACATCAATCTCTCTCCTGAGGTATTGTGGCTACAGCTAGGACCCTGAGATTTATTTTCAAAATTTTGAAGGAATCTCTGAGGTTGTCCTTCCCATCTACCAGCTCTTCCCATTATTTTGACCTGCTTATCACCAGGGAACTGCAAGTTGCAAGCCAAGTCTATAATGAGGATCAGTGGTTCAGCTATCCACTGAAAGCAAAATTCAGAAACCAGATCTCACAAAGTATTAATACAAAATCATGGAATGGCCAAGGCAGCCAGAAAAGGGCCCGGCAAATCAGGAAGCAGCCCTGTGATGTGAATGTGGTCCTCAAAGAAAATGCATTGATCCAGTGTTACACCTGTGGGCAATGTGGGCAATAAGCTCACATTGCGCTTGCCTGCCCCTCTCTTCTTGTGCCCAACTCAATGCATACCAGATATTGTGCCCCAGAAGGTACACATCAATATGATACATTCTGGTTGTGGTATCATTTATATCAGACCACCAAAATAGCATAAGAGGCAGATAACATGACCCATCATCGACCAGGGAAGACCTAATATCTTGCGATCCTGCTAGAGGGCTATGATCGATATCAAATGCAGAAAGGCTGCTGTCTAGACTGACCTTGTGTTTCCACATGTAATGTAATGTATGTAGTGTAATGCAATTAATTAAGCGAAGGAACCATGGCCAAAAGGCATCTGGGCGCACCAGCCGAATAAGTAAGAAAAAGGAGCAGAAACTGAAGAATTGAGCGCCAGGCATGCAGCAGCATTTAGGGGGACTTGCAAACGGTGGACCAAACATTTTGGTTGCCATAAATGAATACTGTTATAGTAATCTAAGGCACTCATAATGGAAACTATAGCTACTGTAGCCCAGAGCTGCAAAGACACAAAGGGGAGCACATTTTAAGAGTCACAGTTTATGAAAACCTGACCTAAAAACTGCTGTGATCTGCCCTTCCCTAGATCTCCAGGGCAGCAGTTTAACCCCTAGACTTTTAACCTAAAGGCAAGGAGAGGGACAATGTCCCAATGAGTTTGGCCAAAAGGTATCAGAGAAAGTGTGTCTCTGGTTTATCGCTGTTGGGTTTTAACCAATTTTGAGACATCCAACGGTCGATCTCTTCTAGACAGAATTTAAGCTTAGAGGATGGAGCTGATGCTGGAGTATTCAATTTGAAAATGTATGGAGTGTTGTCGGTGTATGTATAAAAACATACACCAAACGACTCAATTAAATTGGCCAAAGGATGCAAATATAAATTAAAAAGCAGAGGTGACAATGAGTAACCCTGCAGAACCAGTACAAGATTTGCATAGAAGGGGCGTGGAAACCTCAGTCTGCATATAATCATGAAAAAAGGAGGAGAACCAGGCCAATACTGGACCTGTCAGTCCACCATGTTCCAGGCATTGAAGGAGAATGTTATGGTCAATGGTATCGAACTCTACAGAGAGGTCAAGGAAATCAAAACTCCAACATCCCTGCGGTCCTGGGCCAAGGCAAGATCGTCCAGGATCAAGACCATGATCTACCCAGTACAACTAAGTGGCATGAAACCAGACTGGAAAGGATGCAGCCTCTCATTATTCTCTAAAACCCTAGAAAGCTGAGGAGTAAAAAATGTCTTCCATCAACTTCATCATAGCAGGGAGAAGAGAGATTGGACGATTACTGGCAGGTGAAAAAGGATCCAAAGAAGGCTTCCTCAGTAGAGGAGCAACAATCGCATGTTGTAAAGGGGCCGGGATAACCCCACTCTCCAAAGAGTGGCAGAGCGCCACAGTAAACAGTGCAATGGAATCAAAGGGCAATGACTGAAGCAAAGTAATTGAGTCCGACGGTGAAGAAGATTTAAGTTTACACAAGGCCAATAATACAATCTAATCAGAGACTGGGACAAACCAGGAAAAGCTTTCATCGCTGAGATGGGTTTAGGGACAAGGTTGGACAGACCCCAATCCAATTGACCTAATCAATGTTCTAATCGTATTGTTTTTTCCACAAACAACAGACTAATCGCGTCACAAGTCGCTTGAGAGTGATAAGGATCAATACAGGCAGCAACAGGAGCTGAGAGCTCCTTCATCACTCTAAACAGCTTCCATGATGCGCAAGATGAAGTAGCAATGCAGTCTTCCTAATGCTGGAATTTTGCAGATGTAACTGTCAATTTCTATCAAGATGAAATCTCTTTGTATTCCCCTTTGTCTAGAGACTCATAGGTAACTCGCCATTTGTGCAGTGCCCTTAGACACTTCTGCTTCAAAGCTCTCAGGTCCAGCAAGAACCAGGAAGCAGAAGGTTTTAAGCAACACGTTCCTTTTTTCAGTGGTGCCAACAAGTTAGCTGTAAGAGACATAGCTGATATTAATGCTCCACAAGCATCACCTTGGTTCCCTGAAAGAGCTGTCTGGACATAACATTTCAAGGCATCTGTCCAGTTTTTCCTTGATCCCTGCTTATGTGTAGGTGGGACAATCAGGAAAGGAAGCAGAAAATGGTCCAACAAGACCATTGGTCGAGGGCCAAATGTTACAGCGAGCAGAACTGCAGAAAGAATTAAATCAAGGATATTGCCTCTATTGTGAGTTGGAAGATCATTTCGCAAATCAAGGTGGCAGTCCCCAAGTCTCGAAATTAAATGAGATGCCTGAACGTCTGACGCCTCATTCCCTTGAATGTTAAAGTCACCTAACAATATCAAGTTTGTGTGAACAGTGGCCAAATTGGCTTACTTTTGATAGAAAACGGTTAATAAAGTCATTTATCAGATGGGCAGGTGGACAATACACCACCAGTAAGTGCACAGAGATGTTAATTGAGGGCTGCATCCTAATAAGCATTAGTTCACAAGGAATATCCTAATTCAGGGGAATGATCAAGCACTTCAAGGATGCTAAATGAATAACCTGCACGTGAGTAACCTGTGCCTCAACACAGACATCTTGGTACTCATCGATAGGGAGGTGTATTCCAAGAATCCATTTAAATTCACGGTTGGCAAGGAACAGTGCGAGGCAGAGAGGGCAGGGCTACATAGAACAATAAATTACCCTTAACTCAAATCTCCACAATTTGACAGGTGGTTTCAGTTCATCCAGTTAAAAGAGTCAGCAACCCTGCAAAATAATTTAGTACAATAGGTAAACTTCCCAAGGATATGCAATGGCCCTGGGATTTCTTTCAAGCATTAGAGACCCCAACCAGACTCAACTAACAATCCATGTATAGAGGAGCCAAGGGGAAGGTTGCAACATACTTGTTGAAGTACTCTTCCTAAATCTCAGAATCAACATGAAGGTGCATATGTGTCAGTTGTTCCCATGGCCAATATGTGGTCTATCTCTGTGAGGAATTGCATGGCAAGGGTGTCGAAGGCCTGTTTTTTAATTTTTATCAGTGTGAGTAATTCCATTTCAGGAAGGGAAATCTGCTGATCAGATGTTCCTTTCATAAGCTCCATGAGACAATGACAGCCCAGTCTTGCAGCCCGTGGCGGCATTTTAGACAAGCACACCTATTGCAAACACTTTATGACTGTGAGAGAAGACATAACTGAGATAGGGATTGGTGGCAGGCATCTCGCATAGTTAGCCAAGCCACATAAAGCTGATATTACACATGTGTCAGCAATGTGAGCCTGGTTCAGTTGTGGAAGGGTTTTGTGCATTCTCCCTCAGACAAGCTGTCTTTGTTGCTACTAGCAAGACTGAAGCCTTTTGGGTTGCTGCTTTTTGTTCCTTTGTAAAGACAGGTAACACCCTCTCCAGAGAGACATCCATTCCACAGAAAGATGTCCTGGGAAGAGGAATTAAAGGGCATACCTATCCTCAAAAGGAGTAGTCTCACACCATGCTGTTGCATATAAAAAGGCATTTAAATCTGTTGAGAAGGGAATGGAGCAGGGTTAGTGGTGACAGGTAGAGCGTATTACAGCTGAATGAAGGCTCCACCACCTTGTTTCTCTCCTCTATCTTTCCTGTCGGTCTCCTCTGCTTCCTGTAGCATGAAGCACTTTGGGTGTGATGTCAGAAGGCAATGTCCACTTGTTCCAAGAAGAGGGATGGGATCCCTACAGCAGACTAGATTAAGTCCAACGACCTGAGAGCTTTGCCTTTAAAAGAAGGGGTCTGCCACCACTTATTTAACTCATCTGTGGACTTCAAGAAGATTTGGTTGGACCCTGTTGGGATAGCAGTCCTTTTCAAAGTTCTCCATTTGTGAGGTGAAGACAGGTGTTCAAAAGCAGAGGCCACTTCGAACCACTGTCCTGCACATTTGAACCCGGTCACTACTGCACCAGCCTTCGGAAAATGTGTTGTTACCTAGGCTAGAAAAATAGCTACTCCTGCACTTGTACTTCTGGAACCACGGTTCAAACCTCCAGCTTCTTTATCATTGAATGAGTCACCAATAAAATCGACCTTGGTGTTCTTCACAAACTGTGTCCTTCAAGTCCCTAATTTGAACTGACTCGCCTGTGCATCCTGGCACCAGCCCGTCCACCGCCAAGCCTCAAGTACCAAAACAAAACTGATGGCCTCCACAATCCACATGGCCTGAGTAATGTTTTGAACTGTAGCCTTCTTCAGTTCGACCCAGCTTCGCCATCTGCTTGCCATTGGACCTCCACTACTGCCGTATTTCAAACCGCTGAACAGCACCCAGAAACTTAGTTTGCTGTTGTCGAACCGCCAACACACTGCAAAGTTTTAATTGGCT
This sequence comes from Ambystoma mexicanum, assembly GCF_040938575.1. Taxonomy (NCBI): domain Eukaryota; kingdom Metazoa; phylum Chordata; class Amphibia; order Caudata; family Ambystomatidae; genus Ambystoma; species Ambystoma mexicanum. The sequence goes on along the minus strand of NC_090924.1, from coordinate 781,504,461 downwards.
AGATCACATCAATCCCTTTTTGTAACATGGCAACATATCCATTTGAGCATTGTGTTTTTATTGCAATTTGTTTCCTCTGTCTCATCACCCTGCAACCTGATATCTTGCATATCATGTGTTCTTTATATAGGGGTTGTTTTTTCTAGTGTTTTCTATATAGTTATTATTGTACATGGTGTGTTTAATTAAAGTATATGTATGTTTCTTTAGTACCTTGATTGACCAATACATATTTTTGACTTTTATACTTCACTGTTTGGGTTGCTACGGAAGCACATTCACATCCTTATTCACAGTATAGCCTTTTCTCGGCCCATGTTACCACGAAAGGAAAAGACAGTGGGCCTCATTACGAGTATGGAGGTAGCCATGGTGCTATTAGCGCAATGGTTGCCTCCATACTGGGCTCCAATACCAGGGTCTGTGAATGAGGAATTACCGGGTCATTCCGACCTTGGAGGACCCGGTAATTCTTCATGCACAGAACCATTCCCCATGGGAATGGGGATGGAGCTAATAACGGGCCCGTTATTAGCTCCTTGATCCCCTCGCAGGACCTGGAAAGGACGTCTGGTTTTACCAGACGTCTGTTCTGGGTCCCGCTAGGGGACCTCGTAATCAGGCACCCGTAATGAATGGTGCTGGTCCCGTACCGGCACCGTTCATTACGGGACCGCCAGGGTCGTAATGAAGCCCAGTATATCTCTTAACTGTGCCTTTTTCATCTTTTTGATTGTGTTGGCTCTTGGCTTGCAGAAGTGTGAGCGATGAGTAGATGATTTAGCCTCTACTCATCCTTACACTCCTGCATTGCAGAAGTCAATTCATCAAAATCCCCTCATCACCTTGCATTTGACTCAAACATTTGGCAGGAAGTGTAAGAATGTGAGGACATGCCATCTTGCATGGGTGTACAAGCCCTGGCGTGTTTTATTTGTATTTACTAATACAATGATGCAGGTAATTCCATCTCAGAAAGGGTGGCTTGGTAACCAGAACCCAATTTTGTTAATCTCCATGCTGAAAGCAGAGTGATACATGCACCCTGATGCATCAGTCTCCTTATCTGCAACCACTGCTGTCCAGTGGAACAGATCAGGTTCAGATGTCACAGGTGCACTCCTGACAGCTGTGGTGACAACAAAGTCACTTCAGCACAGCGTTCACATTAAAATCGGCACCTCTGTTCCAAAACCACATAATTATGATGAATTATCATCCTGGTGGCAGTTTAATCTTTAAACATAACCCATACCCGAGTTGGGGTATGTTAGCTGTTAATTCACATGATTACAAAAGCTACATCTGATCTATATCATACAAATGTCTGGACCTACGGTAGGTTTTTTCAAAAGACGTCGTATGAGATGAGTCTTGATGGTGTCTGCGAAGGATCCTCCTGTGAGGAAGGCATTGATGATGCTGAGGAGTACATTGAGCGCCAGGCACATCAATTGTTCAATGATGGAGGATGGAATTATATTATTAGAATAAGAAGTAGGGTTGAGGGAGGCAATCATTTTTAGGAGATACAGGGGAATGAGAGGAGAGAATTTGGTCCAGAGGGACAATGTGCGTTCCGGGGTGCAGGAGATGCTTATGCTGTGAGAGGTTCATTTGATTGTTTCTCTGTATTTTCAATTAAAAATGTGTTGATTCTGTTGCATTTTTCCTGAGTTGTTGTTATCTCAGGGTCGGTGATGGTTTAGTGCAATGCTTTACTACTTCAAATAGGGCTTTGCTCCTGTTAGAGGCTTCTGCAATGGTGGTGGAGTAGTAAGCAGTTTTGGCCTCATTAATCAGAATTCTATGGTTTGCATGCAGAGATTCTGTAAGCAGATGACACACCACCTGCATTAAACCTTGGCCATAAATGGATAATCCAGGCCAAGACAAATCAAACTGATTTAAAGTGGAGACATGTCCTGCTATTCCCACTTGTTCAAGTCCATGATATACTCTAACTAAATAGGTCAAAAGTATCCTTGGGGCAAAGAGGTGACCATGGCCATCACTCCATATGGTGTTCTCATGTATTTAACATACTTACCTTGCCCAAAAGTATTTTTCTATAGAAGGAGCAGTCCCCTTAATGTGAGTTAGTTCCAAATGGTTAGATGGGAAAGACTCTGAAACCCATTTTTAATATTGGCACATACTGAGCCTGAGAGTTACAAACAACCACTAATTTAGCAACCGAGTCTGCTAAGCAAAGTCATGTGCACAGGGGACCTCCCTCTCCATAGGTTCATGTCTGCACACTTAAAGAAGGATGTTTCGGCACAACATAAAAAGCTCCAGCAATGCTTTTACATAGGGATGATATTTTATAGGTGAAACAGGTGATGTCAGGAAGCCATGTTGCTTCCACAACTGACCAAAATAATGAGCTACCCCAAATGCATATTATGAAACAGTAAGTATATTGACTCTTTGCTGTTCTGCCAATTAACAAACATATGTCACAGCGACCAATTCTGCTAGCCTAGGTGACATTCAGTAGTTTCCCACTCTCCACACCCTCGCTCAATGCACATACTGCATACATTGCAACCAGTTGGCTATTTGTATCCCTGTAATAAGGATCCCCTATTAAATATATTAAATCAGCATCGTGTATTGTTATGTCAGACATATTCAACATAGTTGTAAATAGGAAATCAGTAGTAGCTCACACTCACGAGGCTCAATGTCATGTGGCTCACCATCTACTGTAGTTAGGAATAGGGGAGATTGCCCCTGACAAAACATGCCTTCTCTGGGGAACCCGTGGACACTTGATCATATCCCTATAAAGTTCACTCAAACTCATGAACCTCTACAGGACACACCTTAAAATATACCGAATTCTTGGTAGACATCAATTTTTAATAATACACGTTTCCTCTGATCATGAAATGTAGTCTCAACCATCTGTTGTAGTCCGCTCTCAGTGACTTAGCAACCTTATTTATCCATTCTTCATGCAGAACTTCCTTCACATTCCTGCGCATCTCAATTCGGAGGTAACACCTTTTTAATTTCACAGCCCTCCAAGTGTTCTTCGCGATTCATCCAGCATAGTGGAACTGTCCCAGTTTTAGCCAGATTACATTCACAATCCAGATGACTTTCCACACTCCTCCAACTTGTATAACGCCTGTGTGATAGAGTTGCCTGGGTCCGATAGAAGGAGGACACCATTACCATACTCCAGCAGGTTTCCAGTTGGTGCCATCACCCAGGATCCCCTCCACTGCATCCTCGCTGGGAATCACAATCAGTAGAGGCTAGGGGAATGCATCTTGTTTAGTGTTTACAGTACATACATTGGTTAATGCCATGAGGTTGTAACCATATATAATCTTCCATTCAAGTCTTACATTGTAGAAGTGATGGCTTGAGCATATTGAAATATACATTATGTTGCATGAAGTATGTTGAAATATACTTCCTGAAGTATTATTAGATTTGCAGGTTCCCGTGTCTTTAGCATGTCTTTTTTTCTTTGTTCTTTCTTTTTTTAAACGCAGTCCCCCACTACCAGAAATTATGCAGTCCAGTGTCCCACATTTGGGGACATCGCAGGGGTCAGCACATCCGGTGTGCAATGGATGAGCCTCACCCTGGGAGAACCACCTTAGTGATCATGGTGTCTCCCCTGCCAGGTAAGTATATCGTTAGCATGTCTTGATTTCAATTCACAACGACATGGGACAAAGTTGTTCCTCTCATGCCATTAGACAGTGGAACCTGCTCCTTACCAATATTCGAGCCATCACCAACCTGCTGGCCTTTCGAAAAAAAGAAAAGAAAAACACCTGCCTGCTTTAACTCTGTCATCTATGTTCTTGGTTTTAGATGACTGCTTGGATGCGTTTTGGTAGCAGCACCGCCATCCGATGACATTAATTGAACATTTTGTGAACATTATTGAATGCACAATGCTAAATGAATACTTGTGTGCGTGTGCAAATGTTCAGTACGCACACAATGCAAATATTTGCTATGGAGAATGTCAAGGTTCGGAAGACAAATTTAAAAGTAGGTGTGCATTAACTCTGAAAACCATAATTTAGTTCTTCCAACACTTGCTGCTCGTCCTGCCTTTTATAATATTATCTTTTTTTCTCTCTCTCTTTCATAGAGATGTGAATTGCTCTCCCTCTGACTTTTCCAGATAAGGCAGTCAGCTAAAATGAATACAAAGAGACTATTGTTGCAAATTACTGAGCAGATAATATTGTATGACATTGAGGTCGATCGTGTTATTTGCAGTAAGGAAAGTAGTTTCATTTATGTAAAATACTGCATAAATTAGACAGACCCATCATAAAGGGGGCAATTATAAATATGTTAATACAATGTCTGTATTAATAAATGGAGTTATTTATAAAAATGAAAAATAAGTCACTGAAGAAATTTAACAATCATTTCTAAACACAGAATTACTTTTAAGAAAACATCTTTAAAATCCAACCCACTGTACGCATATCATGTCTGTTCATGAACCAAATGATCAGTGCCGCAGTCTTTAGCATTCTGGGCCCGACTCATAGAGGAACGTTGCAGCCACACGTGCCTTTGCAGCTGGTAACATTTGGAAAGTGCAGCTGCCACACATTGCTTCAGATTCACAAGCAGTGCAGTGAGCTAGATTCTAAAAGCATTTTTTGTAAAGTTTTATGTGGGCTGGTTATTAGGAGATAAAGTTATAGGGACGGTCCTATGACATATGTGTTCCCATTTATTCACCTTAGACACATTTATGCTCTCTTCTGCAGCCCGAACCAATAGACAGATTTGTGTGTACTTTGAATCAGGTCGACTGGCAAATCCTTTGTTGTTTGTTGCAAACCCAATCAGGGTTTTTTGGGCAATTGATTGCTGATATCTGGGTTCTGCTGGTACAGTGTCTAGTCAGTCCCACAAATCGCTTTTGTGCCACTCGTTGACTATTATGGGTCTTGGCTCCACTGTGCACCTTCTGGTGGGCGAGACATGAGCCAGCAGATCCGAAAAGGGGCAAAGGGAGACAATATGATCATGTTGAGAGTGGCAAAGTGTCGGGTGGTTTGCCGTTGTAGCCCACTTACCTTTTGCACGCGGAACAGCTAGACCTTGCACGGCAAAACATTTTTAAATGTGCATATTGTAGCATTTTTAGCATCGCTCCAAACCTATGTAGTGCAACTGTGAGGGCTTTGGATAATGGCCACCAACTTATTTCTAAGATGCTGCTCAGGTACCATGGCCCTGGGACACGAGGGTGGTTAGTGGCCCACTAGCTGGTTGCAGGCCACCTCCAGGTCCGTGGGCTACATCTAGAATTTGGAGTAGGGAAATGACTTTCAGACCAGCAAGATGGTCTTTGGACAGACCTAATGGACCTTGATGGCTTTTGCCCACTATTGGGGCCAGTGCCCTCTGTGGGACGAAGCCGTGTTCTGGAGAGAACATTCCACAAGCCAAATGACCAATGGCCAAGAGTGAAGGCCATGACAATGTGCATCTTTGGGGTGCACAGTGGCCAGTGTGCATGGACACAGTTCGTGGTCAGTGGCCACTGTGGGATGCTAGGGTTCCCAGGAAATGGTAACATTCCATGCTCTGAGTCCAGTGGCCCCTGGCAATGGCCACTGTACATTATTGGGGGAACAGTGGCCATTGGCAACCACAGGGCTGAAGGGGGGCCAGGCGCAGGCCTTATGAGGGAGTGCTGGGTGGGGATTCTGGGCATAGTAAGTTGATGTTTAGGGAGCAAGTAGGTCAATTTGGGGAGTCTGTGGCACAGCCAAACAGTGGCTCAGTTGGTTTTCGGGAAAGGACAAATGGCATGTTATTGGTCAGAGTAGACATTGTTCATGGTTAAAGGCCATGCAAAGTGTCCCCTGTGGGTGGCTGTGGGAGGCCTGATTCAGGTCTCATGGCCCGCTCCCGGGCAAAGTGCACACTGGGCTTTATTTGTGAGCATCACTTGCCATAAGAAAATATCAAGCAGCGCTCACAACCAAAGTAAAGGCTTCCTACCATACTAGGCTTTGTTCACTCACTTTGCCCTATAAAGTGCAAATGTGAAGGACAAAAGGCAATGTACACGGTTTTGTGCTGCCTTTTGCAATTTTACATTTGCACTCCACAGTGCAAATGATGATAATTTGGTGGCGGAGCTGTTTAGGTTGCAGTGCAAACCTAAATGCTCTCCATTGCCACATTACGGGAACTCGAACATAAGCCCCATTGTCCTATGTTGTCTGCTTAAAAGGTTTCCCATATAAAGGAAATCAAACATGTTGGAGTAAAACAATCTAAACAGAAAACTGATTGTTTGTTTCCATGAGTTTAGCGTGCATACATTGTGAACATGCTTGCTAAAAAAAAATCCTACTCCATGTACAAGCACTTTTCCGTCACCCATACATCCTTAATTCAACACTTCCTCCGTCATCCCATTCCTATGTACATTCTGTCATGACATAATCCCTGGTTCATATTTCCACCTTCCCCTGCAACATCTGATCTCAAGTCACATTATCTCACCTCACTGTAAAGGAATTATAAATTGTAAACTCTCTAAGCATTTTTGTGCCAAAAATGCATTGCTATCTTGGGGATTTTTATAAACAAGTAAACACATTAAAAAAAAGTACTTAATATGTAACAGAATGAAAATGAAAAGCAATACATACCATGCCTATATTCATTCTCCTAACCACTATCACAAATAATGATTGTTGGAACTAAACGGTCAGTGAAAGTTGGGCCTATCAAAACAACAGCTTTCTTGGTGCTCAGAGTGGATGGGCAAAGACAAAAAAAGTAAGTGTGCCTGTTTTGTTAGTCACAATTTGTTTGGATGCTTTCATTGAAAGTGTTTATTTATGAGCCTGTGTTGTTTCTAAATATGCATGGGATCATTTCTGGAGTTTAGATTTTATTTTCATGTGTGTCCTTCTTAAAAACAAATGGCCCATGTGTGCATGTCCAAAATGCATATAAAGTTTTAACGGTTCAAAAATAAGATTATCTGAGAATTGGCTAATCTGATTTTCTCGATTTGTAGGGTGTCCCATTTCTGTGAAAATTGTGTCAGTATATACCATCCGGGAAATTGACAAAGGCAATGCTGAGCAATTTTCTCCAAAAATGTCCTTTTACGTTTGGTCTATGGTAAAAATCTTTGCAAAACTGACATGCCTTTTCTGACGTACCAAATTTCTTGAACTTTCATGGAAAAGATTTCACAGACGAAAGTATTTGTCTGTTTTGTATTTAAAGTGTCCTGTAAAATTAACTGTGGCACTGCTAGAACTGACATCATATTGCATGGTCTTTTCAACAAAGAGAGCACTTTTTGGGCAGCTTATAACTTTGCCCCCATGGACGAATCCTCAAAAAACTTTGCAAAAATAAGTATATGGCCCCCACGGAATTATTCTGTGAAGTTTGGTGTGATTTCATCCATGGGGTACAAAGTTAAAAGGGGGGTCCCAAAATGTGTGGAAGTCCATATAAACGCAATGGATATTTTTTTTTTGCCGTGCCTGCAGTCCAAACCGCCGGTCGGATTTTCACCAAATTTGTTCCAGGAGTGGTGGATTGGTACAAAATGTGCTTTTGTAAATTTGGTGTAAATTTGTGTAGGTGTTTTTAAAATAATGGGCAAAAAGTAGGTAAACAAATTATGTGTGATATCTGGGTCCGGTCCGTGGACTCACTTCCCGATTTGGAGTTCGCGGACAGGTCTGGCCAATCATGGGGGCGGTGTGAGTTCTGCAGATATTGTACACGCCCGCTGATTGGATGGTGTAAAACGTGAGGTGTGGCATATTTTTGAAACGGTCGTCATGTTGGATCTGTAGTGGGGAAAAAGTCTGGAAAACATATTTGGGGTTATTTGGTGGACAAAAGAGGGGCTGGAAAGGGTGGGGAGTGGAATATAGTTCATATGGAGCTGTTATTATAGGTGAAAAAAGGGTTGCAGGTGCGGCTGGGTCTGTGGATGTCGACACTGACCGCGAACAGCGTGGTGAGGAAAATGTCTAAAAAATACACTTGGAGTTATTTGGTGGCCAAAAGAAGGGCTGGAAAGGGTGGAAGAGTGGAAAGTGTCTTTTGGTAAACATGTTTGGGATAACTCACTGTTTTCACGCAATCTATTATGGATGCGATGCATGTGGGGTACTAACAATTCCTTCATTTTATCTCTTACTCGTCTTTTATCCCACATTCAGGAAAAAACGAAATGAGTTTGAAACATGGCATGTAACAGTTTGTTACAATAAGGGCACACTTTGGGGCCTTTTTGGTCTGTATGGATAGGACATAAATGTTCGGTCTGGGTTCATCTGATTGTGTAGTCCAGATGTTTTTATGTATTTTTGTACTTCAGTGTCAATATGTCAATTTGCTATGTCTAGTTTTATGTTCTTTCACCAATCGACAGTGATTCGGTTTTATTATATGTGTTGTTCGAAACATATGTCTCTTATGCGCGCACCAAGTGAAATCAAGTGGCCTGGCTGTTTGGCTGGGCTGTATGCATCGCTGCACTTCTGCTGCATTGCAGTGAACGCCGTCTGCAAGAGGAATCCTGCTTTCCACCTTATCAACAGAAACACAGACTTTCACTTACTCACGGACTACATTTCCCTTGCGCCCCTGCGAGCTTGGCCCTGCCCCCGCTGAGCCCTGCATCCTTTCAAAACAGCCTCTACTAGCGCTCCTGCGCGCACACCAAGTGGAATCAAGTGGCCTGGCTGTTTGGCTGTTCGTCTGGGCAGCGTAGGCTGGGGTGCTGGCTCCCAGGTCCCATACAGGTACTCTTTGGGGATGAGATTCGTTTTTGGCGTATGGATAAACTGCTGCCAGGCTGGTAGAGCTGATTGTTAACTGAGCACAGATTTTTTCAATAGAGGGCTGTTGTCAGCGCATTGACCTACTTAAATTGATATTCATAGGGCGTGGGGTGCAGGGGGTCCGCATTTTGATACGCCATGTTTTGTCTTTTTGGGCTACAAAATGAGGTTTTGAGGGTATGAGACCAACACGAGATATATAGGGGCCAAGAAGATGTAAAGGGATACTTGTGGATGTCTGGGTACCGAGTAAAACAGTGACCCGGATTCCAAGTACGACCTGGAGGGGCTCCTTGGGGGTTTTTGCACTTAGTGTAATACGCAAGCCCAGTACTTTATACCTGGATTCATACTCTTCCCCTATATCTATGCAGCTACAATTCACCACATGAGTTGAATGTGATGCCCTTGCCCGGAATAATCAAGAACTTCTTTTTTTAACGGTTTTGCCGGAGCATGGTCGTCACGCTCCGTAATGGTAAGACAGTTCGTCCCACACAGCGAGTAAAGAAATTATATTCATTGGCCAAACCGGTGTTTGTGTTTAACATGGACAGTATGCAGAAGGGAGCTCATTCTACTGAACTTGATGTATCAAGTAACGTTAAAATAATACATGATCAATTTCCACCAGGGAAGGACAACATAAATGACTTAGGACCGCTTTGTATACCTCAGGGGCGATTGAATACGGGGGATAGAGCCACAATCACAGATGCAACCTCGGGCCCCTCTCTGGAAAGCATACTAAGTGTACAAGAAAATCATGGTAGCTCTGTTATAGAACAAACAGGGGAGGGAGCAAGAAGGAAAATAGGGGCAGATACCTCTCTCCTTGCACCCGTGGTACTCGCTGAATTGAATAGAAGGGTGCGCTTATCAACTGGGCCATGGACTCCGACCAGACCCAGAGCAGGTGGTTTTGACAACGTTCACCTGTATGAAGCAACCGATGAAGTAACCCCCTCCTTTCCACTTAACCCCACATCGGATGTTCAACCCTCTGTTATCAATTCTGGAGCAGGGGAAAAAGGGCCTCTGAATAGAGATAGAGAGGGGCTGGATAACCAGGCCATCAACCCCTTTAAAACTCCCAGCCCTCTCCTTCCTCATCCCCCATACAATACCAGTACTTTGGGGCAAATGATCCGTTTACGGGTCCGGTTTTTGAAGGTATCAATCAGGAGGACACGGTTTCAACATATGTCACTTTTCCTGTGTTGACAAGGATTCTTAATCTCCTGGATAAGGGTCATGAACAAACTCACCTAGATATTCAGGAACTTAGATCCTTGATAACAGTTAACTCAGAGAAAACGTGTAAATTGGTACAAGGTAAAGCGTAATCCAAAATGTTCTACCACGATCAGAACTCGCAAACTGAGTTGTGCCCAAAATCATATGCAGAGATTCTCTCTCAAGGGAATAATGCCTCCGACCTACCGGCTATCGTGAGCTGTCTGTCTGAATTGAAACTTATGGTGTCCCTAAACGGCACACAGATTGAAAATCTAGATGAGAACATCGGAATAGTGCAAACTAACCTCACACGATTAGAAGAGAAGCTGGTTATTAGTGACAGTTTCTCTGAGGATCCGCAGATAGACACCAATTCAGAAAGCCCATCAACACTCTTAAGGGTGCTGGAGGAAGGAGGCGTTCCCAAGGGGGAATAAATGGGATCTAGGGCAGTGGACTCGTCTGTAGAGTGCACAAATAGCACTGACATCCCTATCTCCCGTAGGGAGAAAAAAATGAGGGCTAGGGCCATCAGGCGAGGAGCTGCCGGGACGTAAGCGTCCATCAAAAACCCCGCAAAAAAAAGCAAGAATCTCCCTGCACTTAAAATTGCCAACACTTACACCAACATAAAAGAGATATGTAGTCTTTCAAATGAAGGTGACATAGATCTTTCACAATGCGATGATGAAAGCAAAAAAGCCTTGGAATTGAAAGAACAGGGTACACCAAAAAAAATCAACTTGCCCCTTGATAAGGTTACTAACATTTCTCCATCAGTATGTAGTGAACAGGAGGATGGCGATTATGGGGATGCCGCTGACACACTGGTGGAGGCCATGAGTCACAAGGGCAACACACAAACATTTAAACTCATAAAAAAAGAAACCCCTGATCAGAGAAGAAGGCAACATGGGGAGTAAACATCTTCAGGGTGTGAAAGAAGGCAATGAAGTAAAATCCGTGAAAAAAACACCACAAACAAAATAAAAAATAACCAAAAAATTCTTAGGTCGATTAACAACACAGATATTAAGCTTTTCTTTTACACCTAAATACCTAAATTAACACATAATCGGGGTAGTGGAGAGGAAACCAGTGGTGTCTCACACCACCGGCTAAGGTGTTGAGAAACAACACCCGAGTATCTCAGAAGAAGGCTGAGCTAGTAGAGCTCCCCTTGGGAGGTGAACTTACACTAAATAGGGGGGAAGCTACTAATGCAGGGGAACTCAACAACAAAGAAGCGCCCAAGGGAAGGAGGGGGGATGGGTTATTGCTAGCGGTCTCCACTGTGATCCCCAGTGGAGATATCAACATTTTTGTAAAACAAGCAGTGGAGAACTTGCTAGAAAACTCTTACAGGCAGAGTGCCAGATTACCCGGCACTTTTAATTAGACAGAAACCGAATACTATTCCAATAGTGAAGAGCCCTCCAATGCCATATAAAAATTTTGGCTCCCACAAGACTGTGCTGCGATCGAAATATCTCAAACTGATTTGCCATCTAGGTTGAGACTAGACTGTGATACTCCAAATAGCCTTCATCATCTCCCAAGTCAGGGGGGCATCAGTATAGATCCTCCTCCTGTGCCTAATAACAAAACACATCTTGGGGATGGACCTGAAGCAGGTCTTAAGCTTCAGTGCCCTGATCCTCTGAAGTACAAGTTAAATGCGATGACTGAACAACAAGACATGAGAGACACTGTTGAAAGAATCACTTATCCCCAACCGTTTAAACAATGGGAGAAACTGGCACAAGCCGTGCACTCGAGGGAAGAGGAAAACCCTAAAGTGTACAGGGCCGACGTAAGGGCTCCCGGCCACTTTCTTCAGAGTAAAGATGAAACGAAGGTCCAGTACACCAAACAGGGGGAGAGAAATGTAACTCTTACAGAACACACAATGATATATCATATCGAATTGATTGGAGAACACCCCACTTAACTGATTTTCCGAGGTTCCATGTAATAATGTCGCCACAAAAATATCGCCATGCAAAAATATCGCTGAAAAATGGTCGTTTTCCCGGTGATATTATTTACGGCGACCATATATGTGGCGATATTAATACCTGATACCTTTTCCGAGTGTTATATTACATTACATGCTTCCTCAGGGCAGTCCAGTCTCATTAAGTCACCCAATAGCGTTATCTCTTTTTAGTGAAATTCCTAGACTCTCAATGATTGCATCGGGTGACATTAAATTGGTGGACTTTATCCATCCTTTGAAGTTTGATTGTGTTAAACTTGTATTTTACTCTCAGGCCATCATGGAACTAGTAGTCTCTGAAATAGATTCTCTCCATTGCTTCGGCTTTGACTTAGAGCCATTCAACAACAGATTGATTAGCCGTGGGGTTGAGGCAGAGGGGAATAGCCTTTTTGATGCCTCCTCTCATGTACTCTCAAAAAAGGCTGAGGGGGCGAGCACAAAGACCACAAGCTCAGAAACTGATTTAAGGTTGTTGGTGCAATCATTGAGTGAATCTGTAGCCACAATTCAAGCTCTTAATGTGAAATCATAGACCTCCTCAATTTTCACAGTGGTGACATGGAACTCTCGTGGAAATAAATCTCTTAGATTGGCGCCTGACAGCGCCATCCACCTACTTGAAGCAAGTATTTTTTGCCTCCAGGAGACATGGGCACTATCTCCCCTAGTGCTGGATGGGTACTATATTCACCAAGTACCTGCAGTTAAAAAAGCTAGCGGGAGACCGGCGGGAGGTTTGCTTACAGCCATCAGAAATTCATTGCCATTTAAGTGTCTTAAGCATTTTTCCCTGGATAAGGGCTGTATTGCCATGTTGGTGCATTTCTCTCACCCAATTCCATTTGGTCATCTGTTGGTTGTTTATGTTTATTGGAGTCCGGAACTTGACCTAAGTAAATTCATTGATCTAATTGATGGTATCATACAGGAATGCCAGTTGTTGAGCAAAGATTTGAACATAATGATCGGGGGTGACTTCAACTCTGAAGCAGGTCTGTGCTCAAAGGGGTTACTGGGAGAGGAGAGGCAGTGTCCCAATTATCCTGGTTCCTATAGAAAACAAGTACAAGGATTACAGTGGAATCACTTTCTGAGGAGTTGGGGATTAAGCTGTGTCAATAATTCCATGAGTAAGGAATGTATAAGTTACACCTGGACAAATGGTGCTGAACTCTCAACCATAGATTATATATTTGTAAATACGAACTTGTTAAATTGCACTGCTGACTTCACCATAATACCTTCTGTGGTCAGCGATCACAATGTTCTCAAATTGTCCCTTCGGTTCCCGTCGGTGGCAGTTTCTAGGGAGACATATCCACTGACGATGGAAACCAATATCACAGGAAATAGAATTAATTGGCATTGGGATAATGTTGAAAAAATAAACAAGGTTTTTTTCCAGGATTACGAAAGTAATAGTTGTGAAAAAAAAATTACTCGCATGTATACTCATGGGGATTTTAATAATTACGTTAAGGGTGTCATTTTAGGGTCCAAAGGGATCAGGAGGACTAAGTCACAAGGTCCCGCCCATACACATACATTTGACCCAACAATGCATCAACTCAAAAAAGAGAGGAATCGAGAGATTCAGCGTTTAGCAAAACAGCCTTACACTCCGAATATAGTGGAAGCATTAAAAAAAATTAAAAATAAGTGGAAAACAAAAGCTCGAACACTAAAAGCAAAAATATGGCAGCAGGATCCCGAAAGTGTACTGGGGGTTTTAGTTAAAACTAATATGAGACATTTTTGGTCTCTGGTTAATGGGAGAAGTGAAAATCAAAATAGAGAACAAGGTGGGTGCATACCATCGGCTGTCTGGGAAGGGCATTTTGGCTCGCTATATAGCTAACCTTCTACAAACTGGCCAGTGCCGGCACACCTTTTGACATGCAACTGGTGTTTCCCTTTTACACTACTGGACGTACAAAGATTAATATCAAGATGCTTGTCGTCCCGAGCACCAGGGCCAAATTTGTTGGCTAACGTAGTGTTCAAGGGGAATTCGTTTTTGTGGGCCAAGATCTTGTATCTGATATTTAAGGATATTGTTATATCTAGGGTCCTCCCAACAAGCTGGCATCTGTCATACGTGGTGCCAATCTATAAAAAGGGTGAAAGGTCCATACCTTCCAGTTACAGACCTATCGCTCTCCTGGACGCAGACTCGAAAATCTTTGCGTCCCTGGTCCTGGAACATATTCATTCCTGGATGGGTAAAGAGGCAATATTATCTCCCCAGCAATTCGGTTTTAGGAAAACGGTTGGCACCGATGCTGGGGGACTGCTATTATCCATTATGCAGCGCCAGACCAGGCCTAGAAACAGCCAACCTATATACTTAGCATCAATAGATTTGAGTTTGGCTTTTGATTTAGTAAATAGAGCTACGCTGTGGTCCAAACTGTATGCCCTTGACATGCCTGCCCAGCTTCTATCTATTATTTACCATCTTCATGTGGAAACTAAGATTAGGGTTCGCTTAAACATGGAAGGTACACTATCAGAAGAAATCATTACATCAAATGGCCTCCGTCAGGGATGTATATTCGCTCCAACCATTTTTACCTTGTATTTATCGAATGTGGGTCCTGTTCTGGAGGAAGCATCATTTGCTGCGCCCAAAGTTGAGGGGACTAAAATTGTGTGGACCGCTTATGGCGATGATGTATGACTCTTTAACCTGACTCCCATTGGTTTGCAGCGTGTGATCTCCGCTTTTAAGAAATATACGGGTGAAAACTCATTGGCTGTTAATCATGCAGAAACTTTCATCATGAGACTAAGCTACAAGAAAAGTTCAATCAGATTCTCATGGTTCTTATATCATGCTAAACTTGTTATATGTCATGCTCTCCGTTACCTAGGATACCCCATTTTTGAGTCTGTAACCAGGACAAATCTATGTTCCTTCCTGGATCAGAAGATTGGGCCACTTAGTGTGCAACTGCATAAAAATGACAATAAATACGGAAAATGTTCCATGTTGCTGTGTTTAAAAGTGTACCGCAATAAGACCGTGGCCCAGCTATGCTACGAAATGGAATTGGCGGCCATCTGGTTTAAAAATGAATTTCCAAAGTATGAGGCCCGTCTGTTGAGGTCCCTGGTCTGGTTCCTCCCCAAATGTGTCCCATTAGCAGCTATACGCTATGAGCTTGGGCTTTTCTCATTATCCAGTACAATACTTTGGCAGAGAATATCATTGTACAGGAAAATACTTAGGGGTAAGATGTCCACCCTCTATGGAATTATCGGAAGGTCGCTGGTTGTAGGCAAGGGGTTATCCATAGTTCTGCATGAACTGGAAAGGGAGGCTAAGGAAGCACTTACAGAAGTAGGGGTCTCCAAAGATTTACTTATCAACAATCCTCTGAAAGTTAAGATGCTCTTGCAGCACACGGATTGGAATCTGGCTGTTGGTGTAATATCTAGTAAAAAAATGTATGCACATCTTGTAAAGGAAAACAAAAAAATGGGCACTATGGAATTGTATCTCATTAAATTGCCTTGTAAGTTGCTTAGACAGGAATTCATGAGATTCTGTTTTAATGTACTGGTCACGGGTCAAATCATGAGCATAAGGCAAGGTACGCAAGTGGTAGGGTCAAAATGCAGATTTTGTAATTTGGATTCTAGGGATGTTACACTAGAGCACCTTCTGACCCAATGCGTGGGACTTAGACCAGCATGCATTGAATACTTTCTGAAATATGTCCCCAACCCAGAATGTGTTAACCTGGAAACTCTCTGGATGGAGATGCTTCACGGGTCGAGAGTTAAACTGCAACTGGCGGTGCTGCGTTTTAAAAAAAGCAAATGTCAATTACTTGGCTGAGGTATGATTATTATATATGTAAGATCTGTGTAAGAATCGTGATGCATTTGCGACAGATGTTGATTGGGTTAAAGAAATGTAGAATGAAACATTATGGGTTAAGGAAAAATCATGTCTTAAATTTCAAATGTACCATCGTGTCAAAAAATAACAACTCAAGGACAAAGATGCTAAGATTGTAGCAAAATTTTGCAAAAATGTGCCCGAAAAAGAAAATGTTATGTTACTTGTATGTGTTTTTAATCCATTGAAATTTTATGTATTTTTACTAAGATGTTTATTTTTTGTAAAGGTTACTGTGTAGCCAAAACAAATAAAAAAATAAATAAAAAAATATCTCTCTTATTGTCTTGTTTGAGGGAGTCATATAGGTCTAATTGTAAAGACTTGGTTGTCCTCTCCCAAAAACTTTGAATAACATGTGTTTTAACATTTTAAATGTCAATCATGACACCTGTATTATGACTTAGTACTTGTTCTATTGTCTCTCTAAGGGACAAGTTGTCTTTTAGCCCTCTTTGAACTTTTGTAATGTAGTTCTTTCTTTTGCTGTTGTTATCTGGTAATGTATACATGTGTGTAAAGGTTCATGTGAAATACATTTTAAAAAAGAGTGGAATAAAGTTGATACGGAGCTGTTTTTATAGGTGAATAAAAGCATTGCAGGTGTCTCTGTGTTCGCGGACACCGCAGTAGAGTGATTAGCCAATCAGGTTTTGTGAATCTGGAAGAGGAGTTGAAGTGTGCAGGAGTTCAGGTTACAAAGTGTTTTCTTTGTTGTGTGCAGTGGATATGGCTATGGCTATGGGTGTGAAGAAGCATACTGTGTGGGAGATTCCTGATTCCATTCATTGAAGGTTTATAGTGAATCTCGTGGCATCTCTGCAACTATTGGATTGGACGAACTGGAATGCAGATTGTGGGTTAAACTGGGTACCTTATTACCATTCTGTGAGAGGATGGCTCACTGTAAACATCCAGATATTATTGTTGTGCATTGTGGAGGCAACAGTTTGGACTATGTGACTCCAGTATCTTTGAAAGTTACACTGCATGATATCTTGAGAAGCTTTAGGGAACTGTTTCCAGCTGCAAAGATATTTTTTTCTGAAATCAATCGAACAATCGAAGACAAATATGGAGACGTCCACATTTGTTTTGTCCTCATCTGGAAGAAGGTAGACAGCTTGTGAATGAAGGTTTGTGTGCCTTTTTATATACTTTAGGAATGGCATCTCTTCACAACGAAAATATCAAGTTGGATGATGTAAATAATTTTTGACGAGATGGAGCGAATTTGACTGATGTCGTAAATCAGATTTTTCTATATCCAAAATGCACTGAATCAATGTATGTGAGCTTGTGAAATATGTTGTGAAGTATTTTTTCATTAGTTGTAGTAAGTAACAACCAAAAACAGAAAATAATGTGTCGCAGTTTTTGGGAAAGTAGAACATTTGTTATTTCAGTATTTTAAAACCCCAAAAATACAAAAAAGGTTATTTTAAGAGCCACCATTTTGTAACAGAAAACAACTAAAATGATTTTAGTTCTCCCACCCTACTCCTGGAACCATGCAGGCTTCAAAAAGTTTTGTGATGATTTTTTTGTTTCTATTTTTTAACAGGGAAAGGTGGCTCCTTAAGGAACCTTTTTTTGTATTTCTGGCTTTTATATATTTTGGGGGGATTTTTTGTAGCACAGCCGAGAAGGTATGGTGGGGGAGGGAATGGAGGGAAGGGGCATCAACCATAGATATGGAAGGGCAGGTGGACAGGGAACGATGTTGGGTGGGCCTTACATGTAAGGTAGGGGGCAGTGTTTCTCATGCTCCTTGACTGAACCTTCAGAAGTACTTTAAAACTGTAAAGCAGTGTGCCGCAGTACATACAGAGAACTAAAGGCAAAGATAGACAGCCTGCTGTATGGCCTGCGAGGCAGCTGGCGGGATCCTCTGCCTCACAGGAATACGCTGTCTGGCGGCAGGATTGGTTGAGAAAGATGCGGTACAGGGCGTTATCCTACTTCTCACTGAGAAAGAAAGCACCCGGGTAGTTGGATCTGGTTTGGCGGTGCATGCAGGTGATCCTGAAGGAGTAATGCCTGTGTAGTCTGTGACTGAGTATGACCCCACACTCAATGCATTGAACACGAGCAGCCTGAGCCTTACAAAACCCACCTACGGTCTTAAAGAGTTGACACACCCATGACTGTCTCTGGGTGCTGGAGGTAGGCACTTCCTCTACCTATTCTTCATGTTCTTTGTCATCCACCTCTAAATCACTTTTAGAAAGAGTACTTTTTGGCAGCTGATAACTTTGGCGTCATTCAACAAATGTTCACCAAACTTTGCATTGAGGCGCACGCTGATTGGAGGTTTGAAAACATGAGGTCCATCATCATTTTTCAAACGGTGGCTATATTGGATGGGTGGATCACGTTCTTTGTACGCAGACAGTGCTGAGAAGAAAATAAGTCTGTAAAATGTATTTGGTTTTATTTTGCGGACGAAAGTGTGCTTGGACAGGGTCGGGGAGTGGAAAAAGATGATATACAGCTCTTTTTATAGGTAAAAAAAGGTGTGTAGGTGATGGTGTGTGTTCTGTAAATCTTTGGGCCTCATTACACGGAAGGCGGTGATCCAGGGTGCTATTAGCACCCTGGACCATGCCGGTAAATTACCGGCACCGCCTTGGCGGAAAGGGGATTTACCGCCCCATTCCAAAGTTGGAGGGGCGGTAAATCCCACTTCCGCCATTGCCCTTCCCCATTCCCATTTCTGCCCTATAGGGCTCTATGGGAATGGGGAAGGCGCTAATTACGACACCGCAATTTTGCGGTGCGTTAATTAGCTCCGAGGTCCCTTAGCGGGTTGGTTTTTAACGCCTGCAAAAAGCAGGCGTTAGAGCACCAACCCGCAAAGGGACCTCGTAGTACGGCGGTAAGGGTTAACGGTCACCGTTGCCATTAACGGTGACCGTTAACTGTTACCGCCGTCCGTGTAATGAGGCCCTTTGTGTCTGTGAATGTTAGTGGGATCGGAGGTGGGGATTCTGGATGAGTTTTGTTATTTGAAGGTGTATTATACATACTTGTTATATTAATTAGGGGTCTGGGTGAGTCTTGTTAATTGAAGGTGTATTGTACATACTTGTTATGTGGTTTAAATTTATTGGGCCTCATTACACAGAATGCGGTAAACCATGGTGCTATTAGCACCATGGTTGCCGCCGGTACCATACCGGTACCACCATGGAGGAAAGGGGAATTACCACCCCATTCCAAGGTTGGCGAGGCGGTAATTCCCCCTTTCTCCATGGCCCTTCCCCATTCCCATTTTCGTCCCATAGGGCTCAATGGGAATGGGGAAGGAGCTAATTACGGTACCGCAAATTGTGGTACCGTAATTAGCACCAAGGTCCCTTTGCAGTTCCCAACTTTAACGGCTGGTCTACACCAGCCGTTAAGGTCGGGTCCCGCAAAGGGACCTCGTAGTAAGGCGGTAAGGGTTTACCGGTACAGGTGCCCTTACCGGTACCGGTAAACCCTTACCGCCTACCGTGTAATGAGGCCCATTGTGTTGGATGTGGCCACTGGCCACATACACTAAAATAATATGTGTATAGTTATTATAGGTAGTATAAGGAGAGTATACCGTATTTGTAATATGGGGTAATGATATATTTGAAGTGTATATGGTATTTTTGATTGTAGGACAAGTGCTCCTTATTTTTATTTTATTTCATTTATATTTTACATTTATAAAGCGCACAAAGCGGCCCAGGGATTTGTGGCACTGTTACAAGCAAGGCTTACTTAGTTACAGGAGACAAAAGGTATTACAGCATGGAAAAGACAGCCTGTCTATGCTTTGTGGTTACAATGAACCTAGTATCAGATGGTACTAGGTTCATTGTAACCACAAAGCATAGACATGGTAGTTAATCGTGACATTGTTACAATGGGAGGGGGGCTCTATGGTTCAATGGTTGCAGGGGAACGAGAGACAACTCATAAATTACTATGGCCCTGTTAAAGAGTCTCTCCTCCGCCTTTAACACAGTGAACCATTCTATCTTTATTGAACACCTCCATAATACCTTTGGCATCACAGACTGGCATTGGAATGGCTGACCTCCTTAATAATTACCACCCTTTCCAGCTGCAATTTGGCCGTTTGTTCTCTACCACATCACTTTATGCCTGCAGTGTCTCCGAGGGTTCTCTCTTATCGCTGTGGCTCTTTACTAAGTATCTCATCCCTCTGGCTCCCCTCATCTGCTCCTTCTCTTCTAATTTCAAAGTGTTATGGTGATGATACACAGCTTTGCATGAAACCTCCCTCCAATACTTTATCTACCTGTTTGATCCCCGATTGTCTGACCGCCATCCAGGCATGGTGTGTGGCTAACGATCTCTGTGTGAATGCCAGTAAGACAGAGATGTTTCTTATTGGACAGCTGTGCTGTTGTACATGGGCTCTCTATCCTCACCATCCTGCAAGGCAAAAACTTTGGGGTTTTCTTTAACTCCTCTTTTTCCTTGACTCATGTTGGGACTTTTTTGAGCTTCACCTCTTTACAGGAATTCTATGTTTCCTTACATTACCTCAGAAGCTGAATGTTTCAAGAGTCTTAGGGTCTTTACGAGTTTGGAGGTAGCCATGGTGCTAATTGCGGTACCGTAATTACCTCCAAGGTCCCTTTGCGGGTCCCGTCCTTCACCAGTGGTAAAACCAGCCGTTAAGGTAGGGACCGTGAAGGGACCGTGTAGTAAGGCGGTAAGGGATTACTGGTACCGGTACCCTTACCAGTACTGGTAATCCCTTACCGCCATTCATGTAATGAGGCCCTTCCGCTCCCAAAACCTATGTAGTAGCCTTCCCCATTGGCACCCATTGGCTCTTCTTTCTCAGGCTCCCATCAGCACTTGACCATCCCTACTCCCCTTTTCATTAATACACTTGCCTTACTGCACATTGCATATGTGTATTTATATGTGTACAATTTGTTTGTATAAGTAGAAATAATGAGGATGGAAAATATTTGTAGAACATTATTAAGCGGCAGTTGGTGTATGAAAGTTTAATATGTTAATAGGGTTACGTGTAGACTTTTTGGAATTGATTGCTGGATGGATGTGTGACTTTTTGAAAGCAGGCAATGAGTGAGTCTTGTAAACAAAAACGTTAAAAGGGTAGAAGGGCTGTCTTGTGCGAGGTGTGCTTGTGCTATCTGGGTGTTTTAATGATGCACGGTCTGGAAAGAGGGCTGCAGAGACCACAGATAGTTATGAAGGTCCATGGATTATGGTTGTTATTGTATTCTAGTGAAAGGCATTTGTGACAGAAAATTGCTTCTGTCCTTTATTCTTTTTCTCTACTAGATAATTGTCCATTACTTCCATTAGCATAGTGCAAAATGCTAATGGAAATGTTGGAGAATCTTATTGAGTCTAACTACTTTATTCAAAAATGTAAAGTAGATGGATCTATAAGATTGATTTCTTTAGCTCTATTTGTGATGTCCTCTTTCATGTCCTGGGTGTTACTCTTATCAGTGCATGGTGGTGGTGCGAATTATGGTTGCTTAGCTGACCATAACTGGCGAATATGAAGGGTTTTTTGGTTTTACTTGTAACCATAATGTCCTTTTAACAACGCCGCCCTATAGTTAAGGTAAGTCGGAGACACATAGGAACCCTTGGAAATTATATTGTTAATAACTTTTGATTCAGGCAACGGATTTGGCTGCCACCCCCACCGACCCGCCCCCTCCGCCCAGACTGCAAAGGTTTGTAAGGATTCATTAAAAAATAAAAAAGTTATTAAGCGTCCCAAAAATGTTTTTTTCTCCAAAAGTGCAGCCTACTTCGCATTCATTTTCCCATAGAAAAAAAGTACATTTTTGCCAAAGCGCACAGCTCAAACCACTGGAGGGATTTGGACCAGGTCCAAAACAACTTGGTCACAAAGCGTTGACTCGCAATCCAGGTGTGATTTGGGGTTATTCCGTACCATAGTTATTTTAGAATTTGACGGAGAAGGGGGTGCAAACGTCCCCAAAAAGTGTAGCTATATCTCCCATGGTGCATTGCAGGATCATGGTTTTCAGAAATGAAACAACCGCCATCTTGTTTTTCTCTCGATGTGAGAGATATTTGCATCTATGGCCGAGGTTACGGGAAAATGAAACACAGTAAAAAGCTATTTGCAGGTCAACAAACATACAAATGCCATTGGGGCATGGCTAGAGGGCACTGAGCAAAATTTGGGAATTGGAGAGGGTACAGGGAGCCTCGGCTATATCCGCCAATAGCTGACTTCTCATAGCAAACTGTGTCACAGAAGCAGTGTGTGTTGTGGGGGGAGGGGAGAGGGCAGGGAAGATGAGGCGCTCATGTGAGGAGTGGGGGAGCTGGCACAGATGAGGGGACAGTTGGTGAGGTGAGGGGAGTAAAGGATTCTTTTTCTCAGCCGTTTTGCCGATATTCACATCGATTGCCGAGACTACGAAGGACTACAGATAGAAGAGGGTATGTGTAGTTTGGTATCCACAGATATATAGATTGGGGTGTCAGTGTTTTATATTTTTTTGAAAGTATTTCGTTTAGGTATAGTGACGTCTGGAGTGTAATATCACTGGCCATGGTCAAAGACCATGGTCAGTGACCTGATAGGTATTAGAGAGTCTTTTCTATTTTGGATGTGTGTTTTGAGACTTTTGAGCATGTGAGACTTTCGAGAAAGATAGAAGAAAATAGTTAAAATTAATATAAAATCAAGCAATTATAGTCTAGTTTTAGATGCACCATATAATGCATTTTAGGTTCTGTATTCTCACTTATAGTATTATGTTGTGTGGGTGTGCAATGTTTGCCTATCTAGTTTACTGTTATGTATTTTTGTATGGTTTCTTATTTTTTAGTTACTTTACATAAGTACATGATTAGTGTTGTTCTGTATTGATCATTTTGTAGTATAAAACCGGAAATCAGCCTCTTGTCAACTGACTTTTTTTTACCGTGGTTATGATAAAAGTCAATGACCTATAGCCGTGTTTATAATACAAAATGTTTTTTGTTATTATTCATCGTATTTGTGTATTTTTATATGATAAGTAGTCCTTAAAAGTACTGTTTCAGGGTACACTGAGTTCAAACTTTACGGGAAGTGCTTTTATGTTATCAAGGAACACTGCAATTCCTTCATCAGTTAGGTAGAACCATATGTTGTTGTTTGAAACCCATAATTGGTTGTGGTCTGTCATGAATGCTGAAATTGCTTTATTAACATTTCTCTGGGATTTCTCAATTTAACCATTAGATCTGGTGGTTCATCTCCATTTTTGCCTCTGAGTGATATTGGAAAAGATAAAGATGGTTTCAGGAAATAGTTCCATTAGTTTTCCCATGTTGTGTTTCATCATTAAAGTAAGGGACACCCCTCGTACATTCTCCAAATCCCCAAATCTCCAAATCCCCAAAGCATTGCCTCCACAATGAATTATGATATCTGGGTGCCCTGTCCTTCTCAGACTTAACAATTTTGGAAAAACCTGCAACCAACTAATTCCCCACAACCCAAACCATTTACTTGCAAAATCTCTCAAACTTAGGTCCATGTTAATATTTAGTTTCTCACAAAAAGCCAGCATCCAAAACAGCCAACTGTCTCCATTCAGCCACATAGTTTTCAAACCAGCCATGATATCTGCAGAATTTCTCTGTTTCCAGGAAAATGACTCCTAGTTTGAATTTCTAGTAGTTTGTATGAGCAGGGTATGTATGATGTGTGTGTGTTGCACTTGATAATTGGTTGATGGTGCTGTTATTCTTATTCACGGCTATCCAACAGCCACCCAGGATTCAACATTGCTATTGTGGGCAGATCCTCACCCCACCCCCCGTTGCAGCCGCGGCTATATTCGAGCAAGCGACATGTCGTGTGTTTGTGGATGTGTAATTCCCCGGCTATCTGAAAAGTTGGGTGGGATGGCATCCTATAGGCATTGAGTGTTCTGGGGGATTGTAAGGAACTAGGGGAGTGGAGGTGGACTATGAGGAGTGTAGGGGGCTGATAGGCATGTTGCAGACAGTTTTAGGAGTTTGGTGGAATGGAAATGCAATAGCCGCAGTTATCAGCAAACGTCTGATAACTGCATTTCATTTGTTGTGGCTGGCACTGCTAGTATATTTATAGTTGTGTCTATAAATATAAACTTTCTGTGCAATAATCATATGTTTATGTCGATGATATAGTACAGATTTTATTTGTGTGTGTTATTTTATGTATTTTATTTACTTAGTTGTTCACTTATTTCATGTGAAGGTTTGAGGGCCAATTTAGTTTGATTTGAAGTTCATTTTTATAATGTGCTTATTTTTGTATTTTCTTGTAGCTGCATTGTTATGATCATTCCAGTGGTTTTGCACTAGAAGTTGTACAGTAATTCTCATGAAAGGTCAACCTATATTCAAAAGATAGTGGTACTGCTGGAGATGGAAGCACGAGATGCATGGAAAGCTTTCATAGTGATCTTTCCTGTATTTATAATGATTTTTCACATGGAGTGAATCGCTCCCATTCCTTAACTGTGGCATCTGCCTATGATACCCATTCGAGGCATCGTTCACACAGGAATTTCATCACTGATTCGGCAAAGTGGTATGAGGCAGTGCACCTGGTGAATGCGATTACAACTCTGCCATTCGCTAAATGTGGCATCTTCCTGAACTACCCAGTCGCAGCATTTTGTACACATGACATTCATCATGGTTACATTGGGTGTCAGTAAGGGAGGAGTTAGTGTACTGGATAACACTGCTGATGTAGAGGCTTAATTTGCAGTTGGAGTTGTTGATGCACTGGTGGATGGAGGTTATCTCTATGCAAGGAATGGGACCCATGCATTTTTCTTTTGTGATGTTCATGTGCTTTACGAGAGTCATCATCAACCTCATTCCAATGGATTCGGACTCAATGGTTAATCATAATAAATGTTCCCAGGCTTTGAGATGGAACAGAGTTTTGTTGCAGAAGGTGCACAGTACCGACTCTGCCTCTTTTCTGAAGCAGGGTTCCTTCACCTTGAAAAAGTGCCAACTGTCAGCTTTTTTTCATTTTTTTGTGCTTCTTTCTTGGTGGTGAAGTATTGTCGACCCAAATGATGATGTTGTCACTACTCGAACTCTCATGTCTAGACATATTGGAATCTCTTAGTAGGAACGAAAATGTAAAACTTTCAAAAAGACAAGACAAAAAAGCCAATGCTGCAAAAAATGAAAAAGTAAAAAGAAAAAGAAAAAGTAGTTTGATAAACTAGATCTGTTTGGTGACTTGTTCTCCAAGTTTACTTATCCTACCCTATTTTCTCTTGTTCTCCATGCTTACTTAAACTTCCCATCCTTTGTCCTGCATACACCCATTTTATGTATCCCTGTTTGTTTTTTGTAGTTATATTTTCTTGCAGTTTTGTATATTGTTGTATGGGTTTTTTAATCCAAGTTGGATTTTTTTGGACCCAATGATTAGTATGTGCAAAGAGAACAACAGTGTACTATGCACTAATGTTGTATCGTTTATATAGTGCATGTGATGCACTGCATATAAAATATAAAGGTCATAAAAATGTGTGTATTAAATTGTGTTTATTAAAGTGTGTGTGTCATTGAACTGTTTCTGTTTTCTTTTTTTCAGATATAAAGATATATATATTTATTTAAACATAGATGTATAACCACAACTACGGTTTAGCCCAATGTGCCACTGGCATTTGGAGATGGGGGTAACCGCAACAATGACTGGGGGTGTCCAAGGCGCGATTTTGATGACACATACCCTCGGGTATAGCTGGAATGTTTTACTGTGTCTTTCATTATTACTATTTTGCATTACATTTATGAAAAGAAAGATTCAAAATCACATAGCCGCTGTTGTAAGATTTTGGGCATAATTGGATTTATTGGTGACCCCAGCTACACATATTTTTTTAAAGAAATATTGAATGTGTAATTTTTTAAAATATATATTGAGTGTAGTGTTTGTAAACAGTTATTGCAACATTTGACATACTTTTTAATCATTAATAATAAATATAAGTGTACATACTTGAAAAGGGTAAATAAATATTCAAACACAGTTTGTTGAAAACAGGTTTATTTGGGAGGGAATGTGGTTGTGGGTTTTCTTGTTCTTTTAGTTAGAACAGATGATATATAATTCTTCCTTTCCCCAATTTTCTGAATTGTTACTGTCCATGATTAGTCTTAAATGTTCAATGTCCTTTTTCATTGATTGCATGTCTTTTTGATTATTCATTATTAATTCTGTTAAGGAATCCATAATCAGATGTGTGGATTCTTGTGATGGTGCTTCCTTTTTGAATCTTCTTGCGACATGAATCACTTCTTCAACTGTTGGAAAACATTTGAAATATTTTTAAACAATTGAAGATATATAACACTTTCAAAATATGTGTGTTGGTTGTATAAACATTTGATAGTTTGATAATAGGTAGATAAATTATATGTGTTTGGTGACTGATATGTGTTCCTTTAAATATAATTGTTAGTCTCATTGTGTGCAAAAGTGTGTTGTGTGTGTTTGGCTTACCTTTGTATTACCATGCGTGATAGTGGAGCTTGGTGCCACAGCCTTTCTACATTTTCTGGCTGATGAGGAGGAGGAGCAGTTAAAAACTTGCAGACTGCGTAGTGCGCAGCAGGTTGCAGAAGTGTGTTTTGTGTGTTTGGGGTGTGCGGGCTGTGGGAGCGGTGACGACTTTGATGGTCACAAGTGAGCTAAGAGGTGTAAATCGTGTTCTCATTCTACTTATTTAACCCTATCTCTACCAATCAAATGCTGCTCTAGTTGCCTTTTGATCCTCTCATCAACTCAAAGACGTTACCACCTACACAACGGTAGTGCTCTAACTCATAAAGGCACAGTAAAACTTGATCCCCCGGCGAAGTTGGCATTATTTGACTCACCCTGTAACAAAGGAAAACTTTAAAACATGTACAGTTTTACAATTTAACAGTTTTACTATTTGAAATTCAATAATCTGACAATTTTGCAACTTTACATTCTTACAATTTGACATTTTCTAAAATTTCTTTATTGGGTTTTTAACACAATTAAACTATGAATAACAAGACCATGCACCAGTCACCATAAACCAAGTCTCTTCCTAACCCTCCCTCCCTCCTCCCCTTCCTGTTTCTTCCCGTGTACAGCCACGCGGTCAGAAGTGTTCTCTGACGTTACGGATCTGATTGCTGCATTGCAGCGGGATCCACTG
Organism: Ambystoma mexicanum; assembly: GCF_040938575.1. Lineage (NCBI taxonomy): Eukaryota > Metazoa > Chordata > Amphibia > Caudata > Ambystomatidae > Ambystoma > Ambystoma mexicanum. The sequence continues at coordinate 781,477,239 of NC_090924.1, read as the reverse complement.
TTTCAGTCTCTGGTGGTCCATTTTGACGTTGTGTCGGAGATGGAGTCTGAGATAGCACTTCCTCATCTGTTGTCATTAGATATGGTATGTAGAGACCCCAGATGTCTGGAGGGCGGACGTGGAGGGGCAACGTCCTGATATAGTTGGATTCTACGTCTTGGAAGTAGGTGACAACCTGTAGCCACTGTTGTGTGTTCAGCGGCGGACCTCTCCCTAGTGTGTTCATTTGTAGTTATTTGGTCCATTGCTGAAATATTTTTTCTGATGTCAGTGAGATTCCCGGTATGCTCCTTACTGTGGAAGGAATGGGGAGTATCTGGTCTGGATTCCACTTCTTTTGACTATTCGTTTCCAGATTGCGTAGGTCATGAACATGGTATTCATTGGCATTGAGGGTGGTTGTTGTTGGCCGAAGATGACCGCCCGGAGGAGGTGGGGGGTTGCTAGGGCTCTTTCGATCTATATGTGGGGTCGGATGAATTGTACTGTGTACCAATGACTGAGGTATTGTGCCTGTTTTGCCTGTGCTGCCCAGTAGTAGCTTTCTATGTCTGGAAGGGTGAGTCCCCCTTGCGTTACGGGGAGAATCATGATGTTATAGGCCAGTCTGGTGACCTTTCCCACCCATACCAGGTCCAGGATCATAGATCTTATTCGGTGGAGGAACCTTTGTGGTAGTAATAGGGGGATATTTGTGAAGAGATGGAGCAGTTTGAGGAGGATTACCATTTTGGTTAGGGATACTCTGCCCCAGAGTGTGAGTGGGAGTGTTTTCCATCTGTTCACTTTGTATTGGATTGTGTCTAGTGTGTTTTCTTAGTTGTCCTGCATAATGTCAAGGCTGGATCTGGACATTAGGATGCCAAGGTACCTAACTTTTGTGTGTTGCCATTTGTGGACAAAGTCGTCTGCAAATTCCTCTGTTGATTCCATGAGAGGGAAAATTATTGATTTTGAATTGTTGATTTTTAGCCCGGAAAAGTTGCCAAACTTGAGCACTGCTCACATCGCTGGGTTCAGGTTTTCTCGGGGGTTGTGGAGGAAGAGTGTGACGTCATCAGCGTACAGTGACACCACTAGTTTGTGTGGCCCGAGGACGATTCCTCTGTGCAGGTGGTATAGCCTGAGTTCTGATGCCAAGGGTTCCATGATCAGGGCAAATAATAATGCTGATAATGGGCAGCCTTGTCTTGTCCCTCTCCACAAGGGCATTTCCATTGAGCTTTTGCTGCCAAGGATTTTATTGGACATTGGTTGTTTATACAGGAGGGCAATCATTTGTATGAACCGTTTGGCGAGGCCCATCCGTTCAAGTACGGCAAAGAGGAAGGGACATTCAACGGAGTTGAAAGCTTTTTCAGCATCTAATAGGGCTGCCACTGCCTGTGTCTCCAGGTTGAGGGCCCCCATCACCCCAAACATCCTTCTCAGGCTAAATGATGTGCTTCTGTCTGGGACAAATCCTGCTTGGTCTGCCAGTACCAATGCAGGCATTAGTGGCATCAGCCTCCTGGAGAGGATTTTCGCAAAGGTTTTATTGTCCAGGTTGATCAGTGATATGGGTCTGTAGGAGGCACACTCTTCTTTTGGTTTTCCTGGTTTATGAAGGAGAATGATGTTTGCTTTGTAGAAAGTTGGTGGTAGCTGGTCTTTTTCTGTGGCTTCTTTGTATACTTGAAGCAGCAGTGGGGCTAAGAGGTCTGCAAAGAATTTATAGAATTCACCTGACAGGCCGTCTGGGCCAGGAGCTTTGTGTTCGGCAATTCTTTAATTGCCTCAAGAATGTCTTCTTTGGTGATGGGTGCATTCAAGGGATCCCAGAATTCAGGATTTGTCTAGTAGAGTTCTATTGTGTTTAGATATTGCGCTATTTTGTTGGCGTCTATAGTGTAGTGGGAGTCGTATAGGTTCAGATAGAACTGGCAAAATGCTTCTGCAATGTCTTCCTCGGAGTATACAAGATTACCTGATTGGTCTCAAACTGATTTGACTGTCGTAGGTTTCCTCTCCGCTGCGACCAGTCTTGCTAGGAGCGCTCCAGGTGTCTGTCCTTCTCCGTTTTGACGGATCTTGTGGTGTCTTGTTAGGAACTTCCAATTTAAGCGACAGTAGGGTCTGTTTGAGTGTTTTTAGGCGACTTTCACATGTTGACAGTTCTCTTCGTATTAGCTTTAAAATTCAATTTTCCTTGGATAGACACACTCCTCTGATGAATCACTTTAATGTCTCCCAGAGTGTGCCCGCTGATGACACTGAACCTTGCTTTGTTTCTAGGAAGGCTGGCAGTTCGATTCGCAGCTTTCCAGCAAAGGCTTGGTATAGGAGGGATCCTTGTTTGAACCTCCATTGGGGTCTAGCGGTGTTGCTTTGAGAGGTAATACACTCGACAGTGACTGCTGAGTGGTCTGAGAGTGATTTGGGTAAGATCTGGCATTCACCCCAGTGGAGCGTACTGTGTGCTGATACCAGTATGCAATCAAGTCTCAAACTGGATTTATGGACCCAGGAGTAGAAAGTGTATTCTTGGACTCCCAGTGTCTTTTTCTCCAGATGTCTCTGAGATTGTAGGCTTTGAAAATTTCTGTGATCTGTAGACTCGCTTTGGAAGGTGAAGCCGATGTTCTGTGGGATTTATCTTTGCATGAGTCAAGTGGTGTGTTGAGGTTGCCGCCCCAGATTATTGTGGCTTCTCTGTTGGGTTCGAGGTGTGTCTGGACCCAGTCGAAGTTGTTGGGGCTGTCTATCTTGGGGCCATATGAGTTGATCAGGATATGTTCTTCCCCGTCTATGGTTCCGTGGATCAGTATTATCCTACCTTCACAGTCATTTTGGGATTGTATCAGTTTGAAGTTGGTTGTTTTATTGAATGGCATGGCTACGCCCCTTGCGTAGGAGGAAAAAGAGGCGAAGTATCTGTGGTATCTCCATTCTCTAGCCCAGTGGTTTTCTGAGATGGGGCGAAGGTGTGTCTCTTGGATGAAGGCCACGTTGACTTTGTGCCGATGCAAGTACTGGATTATTTTCCTTGTTTTGGTTGGCTGGTTGCCCCCTTTAATGTTCCACATGGCTAGCTTGAATTTGTCTGGGTCCCTTGCGTTATTTGAGCTGCAGGGGTTTCGGTTGATTCACTTTGTGGGCTGGGTGGGATTCCCTGGCCATATGCCATTTGATTCAGCCGCTTCGGCGGTTGATGTGGGGTGGCAATTCTGGTCTGGTGTGGGTATAGGACGTCTTGGTTTGGGTTGGTGCATGCTTTACAATATTAACTCGTTCCAAATGGGAACTCTTCCTCCAACTTGTTTCCCATTCCCCCCCCCCTGCCGGGCAACCCCCAATCGGCCCGATGTGGAACCCTGCCCTCATGATAACTTAAACATTGCTGTGCTCGGGGCCCTAGTGCCCTCCAAGAACTGCTGATCCCGAAGTAGTACAGCTATCAAGTGTTCATGCTTCTTTCTAGGGTTTTAACATTGTGTGAAGTGTGTCTGTTTGATTGTTTTCATGGTGGTTCTCTCCCATTTCTTTCTCTTCTTTGCGGCCTTGGCAGATCTTGCAGTGGGCAGCAGCTGATCTTGTCTAAAAAGGAGTTGGCTTCTTCGGGGGATAGAAAGAATTGTGTTTTTTCTGCGTTAAGGATACGCAGTTTAGCTGGAAACAACATTGAGTATTGTATTTGTCCCTCTCGTAAGCAGCGTTTCACCGCACCAAAGGCTCTGCGTGATGCTTGTAACGCTGGCGAGAAGTCCAGGAAGTTGTGGATTTTGTCGCCATCATATTGAATGTCGCCTTTGTCTCTGGCTAGCCTGAGTACTAGGTCACTGTCCCTGAAATTTAGTAGCTTGGCGATGATGGGACGGGGTGCTGCCCCTGGAATCGGGCGGTTGGTCGGTATCCTGTGTGCCCTTTCCACGACGAACAGCGGGGAGAAGGTGGTCACTCCAAAGATAGCTCTGCGCATCTGTTTTATAAAGTATTCCATTTTCGCGGGGATTTGTTGTTCTCTTACTCCCACCAGCCTAATATTGTTTGACGGCTGCGCCCTTACAAGTCTTGATTTTTGGCTACGATTTCTTTCATCTGGCGCTCTAACGAGGTTACCTTGGTCAACAAGGATGTGCTGTTGTCTTCTAGATCTGAGACTCTCTGTTCAACCGTGTCTAGTCTTTTGCCATGCTTATCAAGACGGTGTTGTATTTGGTCAACTTTTGATGAAAGGGGGTTGATTTTGGAGTCAAGGTTGCCTATACCTGCCTTGAGGTCGAGAAGGAATTCTCGTATGTCGAAGGTTGTGGGGTCTGGCATTTCAGTGTTGTGTTCCATTTCGGGTGTTAGGGTGGGTTCCTGATTTGGTTGTTTGTTTTTTTTTGCTGTGGCCCCTCGAAGGTTAGCTTGCGTTGCGACTTATCTGTCTTGCCCATCCTGTGGGTCATTGTTCTCACGGTGGTGTTTGGGGCAGTAAACATGCTTTGAGCTTCTCTGGGTGGCGGGTTAGGAGTTCTTCGAATTCAGATCTCTAGTGGGTACCTGTTGTCAGCTCACCCTGAGGTCTATTTTTGTTTCTGTGGCAGTGCCCCTTTCTTGGGTGGTGTTGCCCAGGTAGGTTTTGGCCCTTGGAGAGTGTCTATGAGATTTGGTGGGGCTTTTGCTGTGGAACTGGGGTGTTGTCTTGTCTTTTTGGAGTGTTTTACGTCTCTGGTGGACTCCAGTTGTTCTGAGGGTGGCTCGTGGGTAATTTTCTTTGGTAGTTGGAGGAATTTCCCTCCTCTCTATTGGTATTTGCTGACGTGCTGTGTATGGATGCAAGGGATGACAGGCTGTACTTATGCCCAGGCTTGACTCTTTGTTTCGGCTCACGGTGTGGGCGAAGTGGGGAGCGTACTGAATGTTCGTCAGCCTCCAGGGGTGATGTTCTTTTGGGTGGAGGCAGGGGAGGCCGGGTGGAGGGCCCCAAGTCTGGTGGTCACTGGGGTGTGCTGTTTTGTTGCCCGGGCCCCCTCCGCCTGTGTGCGCCGTTGGACTTGGGGTGCAGCCTGGGGTGGGACAGGAGGGGATGCTGGGTGCGGTGCTGCTCCTACCTGGAGTCCAGTCCATTGTGTCTCCGGGTTGGGGTGGGTTCTGTCTCTTCTGTCACCTCCCCACTGCTGTTAGGGGCTAGAAGGCAAGCGGCATGCAGCAATGGCCAGTGCCGCCTTCATGCTTGGGCCGGGCCAGTCCGTTTGTTCAGACGCACTCCCCACTGCCTCCGCCTTGTACGTTGGCACAGGCTCGTGCCACTGTGTAGGTCTGGGGAGTTGGCGTCGTGCAGCAGTGCGCCGTACTTGTCTCTTGTTGGGGCTCAGCCGGTCTATTTGTTTGGGCGGGCTCCTCGCTGTGTCCGCCGTGTTTGTGGGTGCGGGCTCGCACCTCTGTATGAGGCTGGGGGATTCAACGGTGCGCAGTGACGCCTCGCGCCTCTCTTTTGTTGGGGCCCAGCTAGTCCGTTGGTATGGGCTTGTTCATTGTGTAGAGCTGGGGGGGTAGACGGAGCTCAGCAGCGGCCCGCGTCACTCTCTTATTGAGGCCCAGCTGGTCTGCTTATCGTTTGTCGGCGCGGCCTCGCCCCGCTGTATCAGGCCGGAGGGGCTGATGGCATGTTGTAGTGCCACGCGCTGGTCTTCTGCTTGAGCCCAGCTGGTCTGTTTACTTGGGCGGGCTCCTCACTGCCTCTGCTGCATTTTTTGACCCAGTTTTGCACCAGTGTCTGGGACTAGGGGGGTAGCCGGCGCACGGTGTCTCATAGCTCTCTTATTGGGGCCTAGCTGGTCTGTTTATGCGGGCGGCCTCCACACTGCCTCCGCCGCTTTTGTCAGCGCGGGCGTGCGAGCTGCCGCGCTCCTCCACTCTGTTGTTGGTCTGCTGGCAGCGCGTCCTTTCTTCCCCTGGGCTGCTCGGCAGTTTATTCAGGCACTGTCGGGGTTGCTGCCGAAGAGTCGAGCTGATAAGGTGCGTCTGGTGTCCGGTTCTGGTGATGCCACTGTGCGATGCAGCCGTGTGAATGTGGCCTTTCTCCCTCCTTCTGCTCTGTCAGTCGTGGGAGTAGCAAGCAGTGCTGCTCACGGGGCCCAGCTGTTGGTCCTCGGGGCTGCTTAGGGGGTTCAGAAGCCTGTAGTATTGTCAGGATATTTGTTCCGGAACCGCGCGGAGCTCACTAGTGAGCCGCCGTCTTGGATGGCTCTCTAGCGCCCTCACAACAACAATTTGACATTTTGTCATTTTTACAATTTTACAAACAAACAAATATATATATTAATTCATATATATTTTATATATCATAAAGTACAAGTGAATCAGTTACTGAAAGTACATTTGCTTCTTTGAGCGACATCAGAAGGCTGAGCCGGGATATGTGAAGATCTCAGAGAGTGCAGCTGATTCAGTTTTTGACTTGAGCAAGCAAATAACAGCATTTTTTAGGGGTGACCAGGGGCGTTGCTAGGGGGGGCTAGAGGGGCTATAGCCCCTGATTTTTTGGTTGTAGCCCCGGATAGAATCTCAGGAGCTACAGCCAAAAGACTAGCTAGCCCCCAGCCCCAACAGTTCCGACATCAGCTTAGCCCGGGGTCTTTTCCAGACCTAGCAACTCCCCTGTGGGTGACTGTTGACTTTGGCCTTTGAACACCTCATCACACGGGTGGGCTAAACCTTAGTGAATCTGCCCTGGTGTTTCTTGACTGTCCCGAGGCAATTATGGAAAATAATCATAATAAAACGGACAGTTGAGACACAGGAATATTGTTAGTTTCCCCCAGCGATCTACTGGACAATAGTGGCTACCCTAAGGAGTATGGGGTTGGCACCCGGGTCCTTTGGAAGGGAAAAAGGTTGAAGGTATGTTGGATCTTGAAGAAGGGGACAAAGACATATTAATGCCTCAGCCGACCTCTACTTTTGCTTTAATCTTGTGTGCTACAATTCCTGCTGCTGAAGGAAACATAGGGCAGAAGGTAAGACTGGGGCTGGCTGGCCGAGGTGAGGAGGAGCCAGCCACAGCAACTAGAGCTCCCAACAATTCATTGATGGTGACAATGGGAATTGTTCATCAAGCGCTAGCCCCGATTGAGAAAAACATAGATATGATGGTGGATGGGGATTTTGTAACAGGGATGGACCTGGTCTCAGATCTATCTACGTTGGCACCTGTGAAGCAGGAGACTAGATGACAAACCTAGTCACAAAGCCGCTCTCTGTGTAAACACAACCTGGGTAATGCGATTTGAAACGAGTTTTTCCAAACAATAATTGTTCACTTCCTCAGTAATATCAATTATGAATAAATTCAAAATAAATCCGAGTCTTGGATAGAGTGATATATATTTATCAAAATAATATAAAAAAAAATGGTCACTAATACAATCTTAGTGAGGACACAGCTGGCACATCCCATAATTTTATAAATTGAGTAGACTTAATGTGCCAATGCATTTCGGAGCATTTTTCTCCTTCATCAGGGCAGATCTACACTAATATGGAGAAATGGTGACAACAACCAATAAGGCATGATGGTAAGATATAATATAGTGATATTGATATAAAGTGAGTATCAAAATGTAAGTAACCAAAACATATTATCACGATGCCCAGTCATAGAATGTAAGACATAATGGTAAGATATCATATAGTGAGCATCATAATGTAAGTGACCAAAACATATTACAACGAAGCACAGTCATAAAATGTAAGAATGAGAAATACACATACCAATGATCAGAAGTATTCAAATCAGTTTTGGATATGGAAAATAAATCAAGAAAAGAGAAATGGGTGAGGTAATATGCTAGCAGGTGATCAGATAACTGAATGCTGCAACAAAATAAACTAAAAATGGTTACCTTGCGAGAAATGTGAAGCCAAGCGAGGTGAAAAGGGTTCTAAATCAGTTCCAGACATAAAGTCTTCAAATGTGTTCCATATACAACACACAATCAACTGCTGGACATAGTTCGGTAGGCGATCTGTGGAAGTGAGGCCATATTTAGTCAAAAATGTAGAAGCCAGGGAAAGAGAATGCTAGGGGCTGTGCGCGGGCATACCTGTGTGCATGGAAACGGAGCCGCGGTGGCTGTGAAAACGGCGCAGAGCATGACCAGGAGAAAGCATTGCTAGGGAAACGGTAACTAATAAAGACACGTGACCGCATCGCGTAGGAGAAAGGCGCGATGCGGTGGTGCATAAGGGAACACAGCATGGGGGGTTATGGAGCATCAATGGGATGTGAAAAGTAATTATGAGGACAACTGGAAGAAAATCAGAAATTGTGGGGAGTACAGAAATTAAAAATAAAAAAATTAGTGAAAACATGGACATAGAAAAAATACTTGTTGAAAAAGCAGCAAAGGAACATAAAAATGACATGAAAAGCAATTAAGAGGGCCGCTGGAAATGAATCTGAAATAAGACATGGACATAGAAGAAATACTGGTTAATGAAAACACCAAGGATATTTATCCACTATTACCATAATTTGACTGTACATAGAAGAAAAAACATAGAAAGAGTTAAGTCAGGCAAAACATGGACATAAACGTTGTTAAACGATGATCTGTCTATGTGAAACTGCGGATACTTAAAAAAATGCATCTTAGCCACGGTAGGTGGCACTGAAGGGTGCCACATTGGGTCCCAGATGACGTCCGGGAGTAGCGGCACATGTGCAAAAGCGTGAAATGCGCTGTAGTTGCCAAGTGACAATTGGCGGAGAATAACAGACAATGCAATATTATAATGAAAAAACGACTAGAGTGGCATAAAGCAGCTCAGCAATTATACACATGCAGAGATGTATCAAATTACCAGGAGGTCTCAACATTACATAAGGGTCAGAAGCACTTGTAAATGGTAAAACATGATAATGTATACATGTGGTGCAAACCAACAAAGCCTCTGAGGATTCAAAAACAGTATGAACACCATTACATGAAATCAGAAAAGTAGTGCAATAAATTTAAATATAACAATGATAGTTGATCTCTTCATTGAGGCCATTGGGATGCAAGCTCCCGAGTCTATCAATCCAAAATGTTTCTCTTTGGTTGAGCCGCAGGCCCAAATCTTCATGGGGATTGATTTTATTCAATACTTTCAGGATCAAGAAAAGCAGGTGTTAAAACCTCCATGGCGCTAAGGGACCTCGGAATCAGGCGGTAAGGGTCGGCGCTGTTTACGCCGCCGTAAACCCCTTACCGCCTGGGTCCTAATGAGGCCCAAAGTCTTTCAATGTGTTTCATATAGAACACACAATCAACTGCTAGACATAGTTCGGTAGGCGATCTGTGGGAGTGAGGCCATATTTAGTCAAAAATGTAGAAGCCAGGGAAAGAGAATGATAAGGGCTTTGCGCGGGCATACCTGTGTGTATGGAAATGGAGCTGCGGTGGCCATGAGAATGCCTCAGAGCATCTCCAGGAGAAAGCGTTGATAGGGAAACGGTAACGAATAAAGACACGTGACCGCATCGCGTAAGAGAAAGGCGCGATGCGGTGGTACATAAGGGAACACAGCATGGGGGGTTATGGAGCATGAATAGGATGTGAAAAGTAATTATGAGGACAACTCGAAGAAAATCAGAAATTGTGGGGAGTACAGAAATTAAAAATTAAAAATTAGTGAAAACATGGAAATAGAAAAAATACTTGTTGAAAAAGCAGCAAAGGAACGTAAAAAGGACATGAAAAGCAATTAAGAGGGCCGCTAGAAATGAATCTGAAATAAGGCATGGACATAGAAGAAATACTGGTTAATGAAAACACCAAGGATATTAATCCACTATTACCATAATTCGACTGTACATAGAAGAAAAAACATAGAAAGAGTTAAGTCAGGCAAAACATGGACATAAACGTTGTTAAACAATGATCTGTATATGTGAAACTGCGGATACTTAAAGAAATGCATTTTAGCCGCGGTAGGTGGCACTGAAGGGTGCCACATTGGGTCCCAGACGATGTCCGGGAGTAGCGGCACATGTGCAAAAGCGTGAAATGCGCTGTAGTTACCAAGTGACAATTGGCGGAGAATAACAGATAATGCAATACTATAATGAAAAAACGACTAGAGTGGCAAAAAGCAGCTCAGCAATTATACACATGCAGAGATGTATCAAATTACTAGGAGGTCTCAACATTACATACGGGTCAGAATCACTTCTAAACGGTAAAACATGATAATGTATACATGTTGTGCAAACCAACAAAGCCTCTGAGGATTCAAAAACAGTATGAACACCATTACATGAAATCAGAAAAGTAGTGCAACAAATTTAAATATAACAATGATAGTTGATCTCTTCATTGAGGCCATTGGGATGCAAGCTCCCGAGTCTATCAGTCCAAAATGTTTCTCTTTGGTTGAGCCGCAGGCCCAAATCTTCATGGGGATTGATTTTATTCAAAACTTCCAGGATCAAGAACCTGATATGTGTCAAGTTGTGGTGTTTCTCACTCCAGTATCGAGCCACTGCTGAGTTAGGGTTTCAGTTACGGATACAAGAGCGATGCTCATTCCAACGCACTTTTGCTGCTCTCGTGGATTGACCAACATAATATTTCCCACAGGGGCACTTTATTCCATATATAATGTCCACACTGTCGCAGGTGCCAAATGTCTTAAGAAGAATCTTGTTGCCTGTATTCGGATGGTATACGGTGTTACCTTTGATCGCCAAAGAAGAATATTGTTAAAGAGTTTCCCCCAGCGAGCTACTGGACAAAAGTGGCTACCCTAAGGAGTATGGGGTTGGCACCCCGGTCCTTTGGAAGGGAAAAAGGTTGCAGGTATGTTGGATCTTGAAGAGGGGGACAAAGACGTATTAATGCCTCAGCCCACCTCTACGTTTGCTTTAATCTTGTTTGCTACAATTCCTGCTGTTGAAGGAAACATAGGGCAGAAGGTAAGACTGGGGCTGGCTGGCCGAGGTGAGGAGGAGCCAGCCACAGCAACTAGAGCTCCCAACAATTCATTGATGGTGACAATGGGAATTGTTCATCAAGCGCTAGCGCCGATTGAGAAAAACATAGATATGATGGTGGATGGGGATTTTGTAACAGGGATGGACCTGGTCTCAGATGTATCTACATTGGCACCTGTGAAGCAGGAGACTAGATGACAAACCTAGTCACACAGCCGCTCTCTGTGTAAACACAACCTGGGTAATGCGATTTGAAACAAGTTTTTCCAAACAATAATTGTTCACTTCCTCAGTAATATCAATTATGAATAAATTCAAAATAAATCTGAGTCTTGGATAGAGTGATATATATTTATCAAAATAATATTAAAAAAAATGGTCACTAATACAATCTTAGTGAGGACAGAGCTGGCACATCCCATAATTTTATAAATTGAGTAGACTTAATGTGCCAATGCATTTCGGAGCATTTTTCTCCTTCATCAGGGCAGGTCTACACTAATATGGAGAAATGGTGACAACAACCAATAAGGCATGATGGTAAGATATAATATAGTGATATTGATATAAAGTGAGTATCAAAATGTAAGTAACCAAAACATATTATCACGATGCACAGTCATAGAATGTAAGACATAATGGTAAGATATCATATAGTGAGCATCATAATGTAAGTGACCAAAACATATTACAACGAAGCACAGTCATAAAATGTAAGAATGAGAAATACACATACCAATGATCAGAAGTATTCAAATCAGTTTTGGATATGGAAAATAAATCAAGAAAAGACAAATGAGTGAGGTAATATGCTAGCAGGTGATCAGATAACTGAATGCTGCAACAAAATAAACTAAAAATGGTTACCTTGCGAGAAATGTGAAGCCAAGCGAGGTGAAAAGGGTTCTAAATCAGTTCCAGACATAAAGTCTTCAAATGTGTTCCATATACAACACACAATCAACTGCTGGACATAGTTCGGTAGGCGATCTGTGGAAGTGAGGCCATATTTAGTCAAAAATGTAGAAGCCAGGGAAAGAGAATGATAGGGGCTGTGCGCGGGCATACCTGTGTGCATGGAAACGGAGCTGCGGTGGCCGTGAGAACGGCGCAGAGCATGACCAGGAGAAAGCATTGCTAGGGAAACGGTAACTAATAAAGACACGTGACCGCATCGCGTAGGAGAAAGGCGCGATGCGGTGGTGCATAAGGGAACACAGCATGGGGGGTTATGGAGCATCAATGGGATGTGAAAAGTAATTATGAGGACAACTGGAAGAAAATCAGAAATTGTGGGGAGTACAGAAATTAAAAATAAAAAAATTAGTGAAAACATGGACATAGAAAAAATACTCGTTGAAAAAGCAGCAAAGGAACATAAAAATGACATGAAAAGCAATTAAGAGGGCCGCTGGAAATGAATCTGAAATAAGGCATGGACATAGAAGAAATACTGGTTAATGAAAACACCAAGGATATTTATCCACTATTACCATAATTTGACTGTACATAGAAGAAAAAACATATAAAGAGTTAAGTCAGGCAAAACATGGACATAAACGTGGTTAAACGATGATCTGTATATGTGAAACTGCGGATACTTAAAAAAATGCATCTTAGCCACGGTAGGTGGCACTGAAGGGTGCCACATTGGGTCCCAGACGACGTCCGGGAGTAGCGGCACATGTGCAAAAGCGTGAAATGCGCTGTAGTTACCAAGTGACAATTGCCGGAGAATAACAGACAATGCAATATTATAATGAAAAAACGACTAGAGTGGCATAAAGCAGCTCAGCAATTATACACATGCAGAGATGTATCAAATTACCAGGAGGTCTCAACATTACATAAGGGTCAGAAGCACTTGTAAATGGTAAAACATGATAATGTATACATGTGGTGCAAACCAACAAAGCCTCTGAGGATTCAAAAACAGTATGAACATCATTATATGAAATCAGAAAAGTAGTGCAACAAATTTAAATATAACAATGATAGTTGATCTCTTCATTGAGGCCATTGGGATGCAAGCTCCCGAATCTATCAATCCAAAATGTTTCTATTTGGTTGAGCCGCAGGCCCAAATCTTCATGGGGATTAATTTTATTCAATACCTCCAGGATCAAGAACCTGATTTGTGTCAAGTTGTGGCGTTTCTCACTCCAGTGTCGAGCCACTGCTGAGTTAGGGTTTGAGTTACGGATACAAGAGCGATGCTCATTCCAACGCACTTTTGCTGCTCTTGTGGATTGACCAACATAATATTTTCCACAGGGGCACTTTATTCCAGATATAATGTCCACACTGTCGCAGGTGCCAAATGTCTTAAGAAGAATCTTGTTGCCTGTATTGGGATGGTATACAGTGTTACCTTTGATCACCAAATTGCAGTTGGTGGAGTGTAAGCAGGGGTATGTCCCTGTACGTAGGGTGATGCGTTCTTTCAAGGGGGGTCTTGTAAGAAGTAGTTCATCGCGTACATTTTTGCTTCTCTGGTAGGCAAAAACCGGAAGTTGGTCAAATATTTTCTGCACTCTTATATCACTCTTAAAAATGCTCCAATGTTTTTTAATGGAATTCTTGATCTTGTTACTCTGAACAGAGAATCTTGAAATGTATACAAGTGATTTGAGTTCTCTCTTGGGTTTAGTGGTGCTGGACAACAGGGTGTCACGGTTTAGAGCATTCACTCTCTGGGATGCTAAATCGAGTTATTCCTTTTTGTAGCCACATGCTAAAAATGTGTCTTTCATTTTTGATTGTTGGGCTAAACATTCTTCGGGGTCACTAACAATTTTTTTGACTCGCAAGAGTTGACTAAATGGTAAGTTCCTAAGAAGGCTCGGTTGATAGAAACTCAAATGATGTAATAAGTTATTCCGGTCAGTGGTTTTACGGAACAGGGTGGTGCTGTACCCGGTATCCTTTTTCTCTATTTGAACATCAAGAAATGTGATCTTATCCTTAGATATCTCGCTGGTGAACTGGATGCGCTGGTTAATGCTGTTGAGGTATTCAAAAAAGTCATTGAAAGTGGCTTCAGGACCTATCCAGATACCGAAAATGTCATCGATATAGCGTAACCACAAGTGTATATTTTGGTTCCATTCTTGTTTATTGAGTATATGGTCCATTTCAAATTTGTGCATGAAGCAGTTCGCATATGGTGGTGCCATTGTAGCACCCATCGATGTACCGGAGATTTGTAGAAAGAACTTGTTGTGATACTGGAAATATGAATTCCCTGCAATGACTGGAGGAGAGTCAGTATAAATTCTTTCTGTGCACGAACTGCTGGTGTTTCAAGTAATAGCCATTCAGTAGATTCTAGGCCAAGATCGTGGCGTATGGATGTATATAAGCCCTTGACATCGATAGTAAACATCAGATGTTCACGTTGGAAGGTTGTGGTGTTGAGTTTCTGCAAAAAATGTGTGGTATCTCTAATATAAGTAGGAGTTTTTTGTATAAGCGGTTGAAGAAAAAAGTCGATGTAGACGCCCATTGGTTGGTTAATGCTATCCATGCCTGCAACTATTTGTCTTCCTGGTGGTTTAGATTGATCTATATGGATCTTGGGTAATGTATAAAAGTTGTGAATTCTGGGATGGGTATTATTGAGGAATTTGCGGGTATGTTCATTTATCCAGTCCTGCTTACACTGCGCCAACTGCAATTTGGTGATCAAAGGTAACATTGTATACCATCCCAATACAGGCAACAAGATTCTTCTTAAGACATTTGGCACCTGCGACAGTGTGAACTTTATATATGGAATGAAGGGCCCCTGTGGGAAATATTATGTTGGTCAATCCATGAGAGCAGCAAAAGTGCGTTGGAATGAGCATCGCTCTTGTATCCGTAACTCAAACCCTAACTCAGCAGTGGCTCGACACTGGAGTGAGAAACGCCACAACTTGACACAAATCAGGTTCTTGATCCTGGAAGTGTTGAATAAAATCAATCCCCATGAAGATTTGGGCCTGCGGTTCAGCCAAAGAGAAACATTTTGGCTAGATAGACTGGGGAGCTTGCATCCCAATTGCCTCAATGAAGAGATCAACTATCATTGTTATATTTAAATTTGTTGCACGACTTTTCTGATTTCATGTAATGGTGTTCATACTGTTTCTGAATCCTCAGAGGCTTTGTTGGTTTGCACAACATGTATACATTATCATGTTTTACCATTTACAAGTGCTTCTGACCCTTATGTAATGTTGAGACCTCCTGGTAATTTGATACATTTCTGCATGTGTATTATTGCTGAGCTGCTTTATGCCAATCTAGTCGTTTTTTCATTATAATATTGCATTATCTGTTATTCTCCGCCAATTGTCACTTGGTAACTACAGCGCATTTCGCGCTTTTACACATGTGCCGCTACTCCCGGACGTCGTCTGGGACCCAAGGTGGCAACCTTCAGTGGCACCTTCTGTGGCTAAGATGCATTTTTTTAAGTATCCGCAGTTTCACATATACAGATCATTGCTTAACAACGTTTATGTCCATGTTTTGCCTGACTTAACTCTTTTTATGTTTTTTCTTCTATGTACAGTCGAATTATGGTAATAGCGGATTAATATCCTTGGTGTTTTCATTAACCAGTATTTCTTCTATGTCCTTGCCTTATTTCAGATTCATTTCTAGCGGCCCTCTTAATTGCTTTTCATGTCCTTTTTATGTTCCTTAGCGGCTTTTTCAACAAGTATTTTTTCTATGTCCATGTTTTCACACATTTTTTATTTTTCATTTCTGTGCTCCCCACAATTTCTGATTTACTTCCAGTTGCCCTCATAATTACTTTTCACATCCCATTGATGCTCCATAACCCCCTATGCTGTGTTCCCTTATGCACCACCGCATCGCGCCTTTCTCCTACGCGATGCGATTACGTGTCTTTATTAGTTTCCCTAGCAATGCTTTCTCCTGGTGATGCTCTGCGCCGTTCTCACGGCCACCGCAGCTCCGTTTCCATGCACACAGGTATGCCCGCGCACAGCCCCTATCATTCTCTTTCCCTGGCTTCTACATTTTTTACAAAATATGGCCTCACTTCCACAGATCGCCTACCAAACTATGTCCAGCAGTTGATTGTGTGTTGTATATGGAACACATTTGAAGACTTTATGTCTGGAACTGATTTCGAACCCTTTTCACCTCGGTTGGCTTCACATTTCTCACGAGGTAACCATTTTTAGTTTATTTTGTTGCAGCATTCAGTTATCTGATCACCTGCTAGCATATTACCTCACTCATTTCTCTTTTCTTGATTTATTTTCCATATCCAAACCTGATTTGAATACTTCTGATCATTGGTATGTGTATTTTTCATTCTTAAATTTTATGACTGTACTTCGTTGTAATATGTTTTGGTTACTTACATTATGATACTCACGATATGATATCTTACCATTATGTCTTACATTTTATGACTGCATCGGGATAATATGTTGTGGTTACTTACATTTTGATACTCACTATATATCACTATATGATATCTTACCATTATGCCTTATTGGTTGTTGTCACCATTTCTCCATATTAGTGTAGACTTGCCCTGATGAAGGAGAAAAATGCTCCGAAATGCATTGGCACATTAAGTCTACTCAATTTATAAAATTATGGGATGTGTCAGCCGTGTCCTCACTAAGATTGTATTAGTGACCATTTTTTTGATATTTTCTTGATATATATATATCACTCTATCCAAGACTCGGATTTATTTGCAATTTATTCATAATTGATATTACTGAAGAAGTGAACAATTATTGTTTGGAAAAACTTGTTTCGAATCGCATTACCCAGGTTGGGTTTAAACAGAGAGGGCTGTGTGACTAGGTTTGTCATATAGTCTCCTGCTTCACATGTTTTTTGAGTCAGTGTGTCTCCAGACTCATCGCAGCCAGCTCCTGTGAATATTTTCTTATTTTTCTTAAAACTCTATGATTCACATTGATACCCGACTTTAAGTGTATTTACCCAATGGTGTCCACCTTTTTTTTCTTTGGATCTATGTTGGCACCTGTCACATTACATGAACTGTGGAAACAAGTAAGACTATCACTGGACTTTAACACTAATCAGTCTGATCTCCCGGAATCACCAGCACAGGCCCAGGGCCTAACCAAAATTATGTTATTTCAGCTGGGAACATCAAACCCTAGTAGAGTGGACGCCTCCTGCTCGCCTGCCCCAAGGAATTTCATGGTTGGGAGGTCAGGGTTGGTTGCGAGTACACAGTGGGAGGTAGTGCTGGAAGCTCAACATAACAGACTGGCCCCACAAGAGTGCCAACTCACCAATGCAGAGTGTGAAACTAGGGGCAGGGGGATACAACATATGTGGTTGATGATTTGTCATTTCCGATTTTGGCAGGACTGCTAGATTCTATTGAGCTACGTGAGGTAAGGCAAACCCTAAAGGAACTTGTTGGGAAGGTTATATTGTAACCTCAACAAAGGCCCATGGGTTAGATGCAAGTCCTGAGAGGCCTAAATTAGAGCCTAATACCCACATGGAAAAGGAGGTCATCCCTAGGTATTGTGCAGCAGTAATTCAGGTTGCGGCCCCTTAAGAGGTACCTCTGCCGCCAGTGTCAATCTTAGGAATGGCCTGTGTGGAAGCAGAGGATATTCTGTGTAGCAGCCTAGTAGATGCACTGCCCCCAGTTAGAGGTCCAAAAAATAAATAAAAAACTGTAGCCGAAAAGAAACCAAAAAATTGTAAACCCACACCTAAGCAGAACAACATGGGATCACGTACATTTTTGGCAAAATTAAGGAAGGAGGTGGATAAGGGAACTTTCTTCAAAAGTAGGAAGATAAAGGGTACAAGTGAGCCAGTTATTAATTTAATGCTAGTTGAGGCAAAGGGGATGGAGGGGAAGGAAGCTATACAAGTTGAAGATAGCCCAACCTAATTAATATTTCAGTTCATCTGGTGGAGGAAGAGATCATAAAGAGTGGGGAAGATTGTGGCAATCAAGATATTCCATTAAAGATTGAGCCAATAGTTAGACATGGTGAGGGAAAAGTGTGTGTTATGAGTGATTCAATTACACACCCCTTAAATGGAAACAAGCAACTAAGGATAGCAGGTGGTGAGTCTGAGGTGGTGGAATCTACGACCTGCACCGGGAGACCAGAAATTGTTTTCAATATTTTCTAGGGCCATGATGGTAAATCAAGTAATGTCAACCTCTGAATCGCAGGGTACCTTATGTGCAATACCTGGGCTCCCGCTGCGTACCATCGAAGAAAAGAGGTCAGGGATGCCAAAAAGTAAACAACTCCCAACTAGTACGGCACAACGTACTGATTCTTTAAATAGAGGTAGGCAAGATAAGAGTCAAGAGGCGTTATGTCTGTATCTTAGTCGTCACTTTGAAAGTTCTAACAGACTCACTCTAAACAGACAGTATATATTGTCCTTGTCATTTGAAATCCCTAGTTTAAGGCTAGCAACTACTGGTGATATTGGGTTAGTGGAATTTGTTCAGTAGGATTGCCTGGACATTGTCAAATTACACTTACACTTATGCTCTCAAATTGTTAAAAATCAATTTTTTGCTGTAAATTAATAATTTATGTCACTAGGGTTTGAAGTAGCAGATATGGGGACTTCTATTATATCAGGATTTGTTCCCTGAGAAGTTGGGGCTGGATATAGGGAAGTGGAGTGACAGAGTGCAATGCAGACTGACGTGGTTGAGCTTTCACGCCGCTATGTGCAGTTTCTACAAAATGAGGTGTATTGCGGCCAATCACAGTGGATTGACTACAATTGGAAAGCCTGAAATATGGACTTGTCCTTCATGTCATGGAATTCAAGGGGTTTCATGAATATTATGAATAATCCAGATTTGTTTCTAACATTTGATAATGTGTGTTTACAGGAAAGTTTGCAGATGGGCATACTGACTGTAGATGGATTTGATGTAGCCTATAATGAAGCAGAACAAGGCATAAGGGTCGCCCATTTGGAAGGATTTTGATTGCGATTAGGAGAAATATGGGCATTTCTTTCCGAAGAATAGATTTGAATAGTAGGGATATGCTGGCCATTTTGCTTGAATGGACGGGAACGAGTGTGGGAGGAACTACCAAGTTTTGCTAGTTAATGTATATTTAACCCCAGAATCCGTCAAGATGGAGGAAGCTCTGAACTTTCTGTCTTTCTTACTACTTGGGGAAATCCCTGAAGATCAGTTACGGTCCTTGGGGACTTTAACGCTGAATGCTTGGATGCTGAATGCTTGGATGAATCTTTGCACCAAGAATCGATGAGGGTAAAAACATCAAGGGAAGCCCAGGAAAGTGGACAAATGGTACGACTTGAGTTAGAGGCTTGTGGTTTGGTGCCCTTGAATGGAAATAGATAAGGAGATGTGCCCCCAAGTTTTAAAACGGCCCATGGAAATGGCCCATGGAAATCTCCTACAGACTATTATTTCCTGTCACTTTGTCCCAAAAAGGTGGAAGTTTGAAGGTAAAAAGTAAAGATTTGAGTGACTACGCTATAGTTTGCTGTAAGTTCCCACTTCTTAGGGTTGAACAATCTAAGGTAAAGGCCTTGAATGTTGTAATTAATCCAAGAAAGCATGCAGTAAAGTGGTCACCAAGAACAGCTATGGCCTTTGATGATAAGATTGGGAGTCTTTTTTGTGCAGAGGTGAGCGTCCTGCATGTTGGGTAATAACACTATAAGGTTTTGGCAGTTGATTAAGTCAAAGGGGACAGACACATATCTGCAAATCCAAGCAATATCTAAAGACGTGTCTATAAAATATTTCACTGAAGTATATGTAAAGATGGGGCGTCTGGATGTACATGTCAGTTGGCGGGGGGCCTCAGTTGGTACTTGGATGATATTGCTTCCTTGAGTAAGTTGAGTAAAAAATCAAATACCCCCGGCCCGAATGGGCTGTCTAACTTGACTTTTAAATCAAATGTTTTGTTATGGGCCCATCTTCTGTCACATTTGTTTGATAACATCTTGGTAAATAGAAAGCTTCCGGGGTCCTGGTGTGCGGCTTTGATTGTCCTGATTTTTTGAGGGAGGTGATAGACTGTCTCCAATGCTTTATAAGTCCATTTCCTTGTTGGATGTGTCCAATAATATCTTTGCCACAATGATTCTGAAAGAATTGCAAAGCTGGCCTAGGAGTGCTAACTATCTGGATCCGTATCAAGCAGGCTTTTAGAAGGAAGTGCGAACTGCCCTAAATAGATTTGTCTTGGCACTTTTATCATGGCAAGCTAACGAGTAGCGGAGGCCGGTTTATCTGGCATTCCTGGACGTGAGCAAAGCATTTGATCACATAAATAGGGCAACTCTTTGGAAGAGCCTCTGGGATAGCAGGTGTCCCCAAACGTTAATTGGAATATTGCAGGCCTTACATCGTGGAACTAAAATTAAAGTTAGATTGGACTCACATGGCTCCTTGATTGGCTAGAGATAAACCGAGGACTGCGCCAGGGGTGTGTCCTTGGTCCGTTTGTTTTCTGTTTCTATATAAAGGACTTGCTTTCCTGTTGGAAAACTGTTAGGACAAACCCCCCAAATTGGGAGAAGTAACAGTACAATACTTAGCATACGATGAAGACATTGTCATCTGTGATATGACACCTATAGGCCTGTAAAGAGCTTTACAGATGTTGATGATTTCCTTAGTAAATTGGATCTCTCGATTAATAGCAGGAAATCTAAAATGTTGGTGCTGAATAGGGGGATCTGTAATTGGAAAAAATGTGGATGGTACATGAGAAGTCAAGATTTGGAGGTGGTTATGTATGTATAAGTACTTGGGCTAGTGCATTTATGATGGAAGGGGTAGGAATGCACCAGAAGCCTAAGTAAGGTCAAAGTTCTTAGCAGCAACTAGTCAGCTCAACCAATTTGATTATAAGTTTGGGAGGTTTTTGTAACTACTGGTAATGAAGTTGTATAAACAGGAAATTGTTCCTAAACTGGTTTTTGGGGCTCAAACTAGTGAAGACGGAGTCTGTTGGGCAAGGTTGGAGGCTAAATTGTGGAGAAGAGTGTTGTGTTTACCGGCCTCAGTCCCAATAGCAGAAATATTGTTTGCGTTGGGGAAACTCCCAATTCAGATGGTAATTGACTGGGGAAAGTTGCAGTTATATGCTGGTATTGTTTCTCCACCGAATGCCTATTTTTTTGCCCATCTTAACAAAATGTGGAAAAAGGGTAACTGTAGGGTTTTGGTGGACCGGGGTGCATGTCTTGTAAAAAATGAATCTTCAACACACAAACTGTCCACAAGCCCCAACAAAGTGAAGCAAAAGTTATTCAGACACGTGTGGATACAGTTTAGGGCTGGCTTGCTGGAGTACCAATGTTTTAACGATCATTTTACTTGGTCGAATAAGAACTATAACATTCTAGCTCCATATTTGAGGAAACACCCATCTAGAAAATTCAGGTTTCAAATGTTGAGATTAAAATTTAATTTGTTTCCCACAGTGTAGGTATTGGGGAAAAGGGAAAGGGTCCTGAGAGGAGAAAGATTATGCCGATATTGTGCCATAGAGGATGAAACTTTAAAGCGTGCATTGTCCGGCATTGCGCTTTTTGTGGTCGAGAATAACTGATCTGTGCCCTAATGTATCAGATGAGGTCTTATGCACTAGTATCCTAAACATAAATGAAATGTCCATGTCAATAAGGCTGTTAGAATTTTTAGATATTGTTTTAAATAAGTAGAAAGGAATATTTCATCTACTTTGTTTTTTTAGGCATGTGTATTTGTTTTAATATTTTTAGAGTTAAAATTGTAATAATCACAATAACAATTAACCTTGCCAAGACAAACGTCGTCCAATTTGGCAGTAGGAAACAAAGTTCAGCACAGCTTTATTGGCCTCTTCAAAATAGTAAGATTATTGGTACTAATGTCTATGTATACTTAGGTATGGTCATTTCCAATCTGCCTTTGATCAGTATAACAAACTCCATAAACTTCAAATGTGTATCTCGCAAGCCAAGATCATCAAAGCGAGATACTGCAAATTCTCTCTCTTACCTATCCTTACCTACTTTAAACAAAAAGTGGTGCATGTTATTCTGTATGGCGCTGAGACCCGATACGTTATGTCATACACTTATTGGGTCACCAGGGAAGGTCGATTCTGGAGGCAAGTTCTACATTTACCAACCTCGCAACCCGTACCATCTGTAAAATATGAGTTGGGTTTAATTTCTCTATATGCAATCTATAAATGAAACCTATGCGCCTTATATCGCAAATGCCTCCTAAATCAAGCCACAACAGGGATCATCAACATCATATCCACATATCTATTAAGTTCTACGGATACTTTCCCGAAAGCTTGGCGTCAAAAAATCCAATCGATTTTAGAAAAAGCCCATATAGATCCAACTCTGTTATTGGAAAATCCAGATAAAGCAAGATCAAAAGTCTGGGAAGCTGACTGGATCTATACACGCCTTGCTTGTGTCAACTATAAACATTTTGAGGCTTTTCCATTTGCATTAAAGCGTTATAATACAGTGGCTGACTATATGGTGAGGTCCCCCAGCTCTAGCCACTGGAATGGCTTTATGAGATTTAGGTTAAATCTGTGGCTGACCAATGATGTATTGAATCGACGGAGCAATGTTAACACCCATTTACCCTGCCGATTCTGTGAACAACAAGCAGAAACCCTTCAGCACCTGTGCACAGAATGTGATGAATTATTATCAATCCGCTGTGCTCACTTTAAGCCTTTATTATTGGACCAACAGGTCCTGACCCCAAAAAACGTATGGGACTTATTATTCCATACTAGTAGAAAGGCTGTAAGATATGCAGTGGTTAATTATTTGCATGAGCTAAAAGTCCCGATGTATGCAGTGCCAAGATGTTGATTATTTTGCATGCTGTAATCTGTAATGTCTACTGCTGAAATCTCTAAATGAGTGATGTTTTATTCTTTTATATGTAGAGATTTAATCATTTTATTTATATATATACCATTTTTTGTAAATTGTTGTAAATTTTTGTATATGTGGTGTGTTTTTTAAAGTTGAAAGGTCTTGACTTGGTTCGCGACCAAAACAACTAAATAAAAAAAAAATAATAATAATAATCATAATAATTGTGTTCTAAGATGTAAAGTTTTTAAGATCTTTTTAAAAGGTGAAAATGATTGATTATATGTAATCTTTGATGCAATAAGATGTGTGAAAAGTTCAGTTTTGTTCTAAAACACAATAAATTAATTAAATAAATAACTTGTTAGTCTCATTTTACATCAATATATAGAATGTATTTACAAAATACTTATTGTGGTGTATTTTCTTCTGGAACATTGTATTCAGTGTCTTCTTTTTTAATGTCCTCCTCTGTAGGGTAATTGTCCTACAGACATTCCATTTACTGTTCCATTTTAGTAGTGGTACATAGAATCACTGCTTGGGAGTTCCAAGTTAGAATTTGGAATGGAGGAAGATTAATGAGGAGAGAATGTGGTAAATTTGTGTTTGCTTTGTGATTGGTTGTTCATTGTTTGTGTGGTGGGTGGCTGCCAATCGGATTTCAAGTACCTCAGATGCTGTTGAATTGTATAGAGACTTTCATAGAATGTATTTTGTTTTGAGTGTTGTTTGTATATGCGAATAAAATAGTTGATAATAGTGTATTATAGTTTTTCTGAATAGTACTATAATGGGCAGATAAGTTTGATAATAATAGAACCAAGTTGGTTGTCACTGACCTGTTCTAGATGCAACAATCACATGATAGAAAGAACCCCCGACCCCCTTGAGACTCCTGCTCTCTCTGTCCTGAATAATGGGAATGGGGGCCCGTTATTAGCATCCTGGGGCCAGATTACAGAAACTTTGCACCAATGCAAGGGCAAAGTTGCACGGTATTAGCACTAGGGCAAAGTTTGCCCTAGTTCAAACAAGATACATTTCTACTGCATTTTTGCACCAGGGCAAAGTTTGCCCTAGTGCTAATACGGAATGGTTCCTTTTCGAGGACGGAATAGTTAATTTCTGTGGATGGCAAGGTCTTGGACATGGATGCCACTGGGATTTCATGACCTAGATCCAATTCAGGTGAAGAATGATGGTCTGGAGGGTTGCCCAGAGCAAAGCCAGAGGTTAGGATTAATTCCAAAACCTTCCAGCCAACACTTTTTCTTTTTTGCTATTGTCACCCTGAATGGGGTGAGTATGCCCCGACGTTGGTCCCGTGCCTGCTGGGCCTAGAGACCAAAGTTACTCCTCAACGAGTTCCAACAAGGTTGAAACATGCTTGGGGATGATTGTGCTCTCGTGCAGAAGGGATGTGACCAAGCATTTCGGGCTGCACTGCCCCTTTTGGGGTGGGACCAAGCATAATTTGCATATGGTCTTTCCCCTTTTGTAATGGCTTGGCAGGCAAAGAACGATGGTCTGGAGGGTTGTCCAGAGCAATGCCAGAGGTTAGGATTAATTCCAAACCTTCCAGCAGTCACCTATTTTGTATAAATGAAACCAGTATCTTTTGGCACCTGGGTTTTAAAACTTAGCAATGTTCCCTATGTGCCATGGTACATCGATTATTAAATGAGCTTAAGTTTTGAAATATGTTAAATTCAGTGCACAATAGAACCTTTGATTTGTCTTGCAATCTTTCACTGAGGTGATATGCACTTTATCTAACACCAGTAAACTATATTTCCCACAATAATGATAACATGCACTATAATAGTATGGTAGTGGAAAGGTCCAGATGTAGGAATTATGAACCAACAACATTTCCTGTTTCTTCAATATAGTATGTGTCATGCAAGGGTACCTAAAAGATACAGTAGCACAATACCTGGGAAGTCCTTCATCTGATGCCCCGACCAACCAGATGCTGTGGCCATTAACATAGTTCTAATTGTTTATTTGTATAGTGCTTATATATGAGTGAAGCCCCTCAATGCACGTCAAGGCAGGAAGGGAACAAGGGAATAGAGTCGTCATTCTTAGGCCTTGAAAATTCCAAATGATCTATCAACTATAACTAGCATGGTAGGCACAGAGGCATATCAACTAGTGAAGTGCTTAACAAAGGGTGAGGGGAGAAATACAGAAGGGAGAGAGGGAAGGGAATATACATAACATGAACTATATGAACTACATGAACTACAGTTCTGGTCTGCCGAACAATTCAGATTGATCGATGGCTGGACATCCAATGTGCCTATGCATGAATATTCAAGCACGATCAAAACTAGGAGAGGAGGGACAAAAGTAAAGATTGCACAGACAGACCTAATGGGCCTAGAACATTCAAGGTTGAGTAAGTGCGCAGAACAGGAAGTGCAAGAGAGGGGGAAGGGGACAAGTGCGCCCAGACCAGCAGGGGTCAGGGTTAAACGCACAGTGATTGCCCCTATCGTGGGGCATATTGCAGTAGCACCAGGCATAGTAAAAAGGCCCGGAGGCAAGTGCTGGACTGGCGGAGGAGCCTGGGACCTGTGATGTTCTGGAGGTGCATCAGGCGACCAGTCAGCTAACTGAGCAGGGGGGTGAGAAGGAGGGAGGGAAACAGGTATAATGAGGGGGGTTAGCAGGGGAGAGAAAAAGAGGAAGAGAAGAGGAAAGTCTTGAAGAGTTGCCAGAACTTGAGGAGGTCCGGCTCAAATGAAGAGCGGTAGGGAGGCTGTTCCAGAGGAAGGCACCTGCAGAAGATAGGGAACTCCCCCTAAATCTTTGTTTGGAGAAACGACTCACCCACAGAGAGTTGGAGGAGGCAGAGCAAAGGGCTATAGAAGGAGAGTATTTGGAAAGATCATGTTGTAGATAGTAAGGGCCTATGCTCCAGAAAGCCTTGTGGACTACGCAGAAGGTCTCAAACCTGATCCTTGCAGCCACAGGGAGCCAGTGGAGTGATGTCAGGGCCACAGATGTGGTCCATGGGCTTGAAGTCAAGGATAAGTCTTGCGATTATGTTCTGGATGAGTTCAAGAGGTCGGATAGTAGAAGTAAGCAGATTGAGAAAGGAACTGTTGCAGTAGTCAAGTCTGGAGAGAACCAAGGCTTTGGAGACAGTGAGCCTCTGGGGGAAGGTGAGAAAAGGCAGAATACCTCTGGTAGTGGGACTTTTTGGACATGTCTGAGATGTGAGAAGAGAAGGAGAGAGTAGAGTCGAAGATGACTCCCAGGTTTACTTGTGGGTGGGGGCACAGGACCAAGGGAAGTCGGCCAGAGTGAGGGTGGGAAGGTGAGAGCAGAGGTCCCAATGAGGACAATCTCTGTCTTTCTGGCATTAAGGCAGAGGTTGTTAGCAGCACACCAGGACTGAATTGCAGACAGTCAGGAATGAGCATGTAGGAGGAAGAGGCGGGGGCTAGCGGGAAAAAGAGCTGTGTGTCATCCACAAAGCAGTGAAAGTTGGAGGTGAACGTAGAGATTTTGTGGGCCAAAGGGGACATTGAAGAACCAAGGGGATAGATTTGATCCCTGGTGGACACCAAAGGTAGAGAGGGTAATAGCAGAGAGAAAGGACCCAATTTCCACCTGGGAGGAGCGGTAAGTGAGAAAGGACACTAGCCACACCAAGGCTTGATCTGTGATGCCCGGGGTATCATGGAGACGGGAGATCAGGATTTTGTGGTTAACTGTATCAAAAGCAGAGGAGAGGTCAAGCGGAACGAGTACAGAGGGAGAGTTGGAGTCAAGGTTTGAGAGAAGGTCTTCATGGATGTTCAGAAGAGCAGTTTCCATGCCTCTGGATGATCTAAATCTAGGCTGATGTCATGGAGACAACCAACAGATTCAGTGTGGAGGGTAAGTTCAGAGATAGCCAGCTTCTTCATGAATATATCACTTCAGCTTGATATTAACACCAAATTAGGTAGTGGAGGGATTAATTGATAACTGATAATGTATCCTCCCTATCTTCCTTAGTGAAAGGTGTAACATTTCCTAAATCTACAACAAGGAGAGTAGCATGATGCAACAGCTACAGTCAAAACATAGAGCATATAGCTACTTCATGGGTCTCCCCACTTATGTTTCCTAAAATTGGGTTAGTCTTGAGAATTGTCCATTAGGTTAAATACTGGGGAACATGTTGAGCTATTAACTAATGCTGTTTAACAAGTGGTCAAATCATGTTGGAGCCTTGCATCATCTGTATTTGGTATAAGACTGGCAGTTGTTTGTTATGGGGCTACATTCACAACCTTCTTTATTGTTAATTTCAAATCAGCATACTTGACCAATACATTTCTTATCAATTAACCTGTTCCGAACAAACGTTGTTCTCTTATGAATCATATGCCTGTGTAGACCATTAACAGTTTTACCTGCTTCATAAGTGTTCTTATCAGCTAAAGGTGTATTGTAAATGGATTTTCAAAAGACAAAGTGGAGTTGGATGAATTACAAATTAATTGAACAACTGGGAAGATGAAGGTTTGACTCAAATTTAAAAAGTTGTACAGTGGAAAAGTGTAATCATCCATACAGAAAGACATTTCCAAATCGAATAAAGGAACAGTAAAACAATCTAATAAAGTAGAAATAGGTGTCCATTATTAGAGTATATGTTGTAGGGGATGGAACTGAAGAGTGTTTCTAGGTATGATAGTAGTGTCATGAGCATTGGCCCAAAAACAGAGACACCATACCATCAAGTGATGGGGGGAATGGGACATAGGACAGATATACACAGGGGCCCGGCTGGACTTTGGTGCCAAGCTCATGTAAAGAGATAGCAGGAACACTTTATTTTGGTACAAGAGTGCTTCATTCACAAGAACCTGTCCACGTGCTTTTATTCAAGAACACTTTCCATGAGTATACCATTGGGTGTGGTTCCCCAAGCCCTGGCTGCATGTGCAGATTCCAGGAGGGGCAGGGTGTGGCAAGCAGAACAGACCTAATGGGCATGGCCTCAGGAGCACAGCTATATAAGCTGTTCCATCCCCAACACCAGCGTTTCGTGTTACTTTGCATCCTCATGCAACGTGACGCTCACCGCCGCTTGGACCAGTTTACTCACAGTCTGGAAGCCAACGTTCACCGTCTCATCGCATCTGCATACTCACCTTCTGGGAACCAGTGCTCACCATCTCATTGCATCAGCATACTCACCTTCAGGAAACCAGCGACATTGATTCCGGCGCTGTGCTCATCATCCTACGTCGCGCCTATCATCCACGGATTCGGGTCCTGTAATGAAGCAGAAAGACAATGTTAGACAGCTAAAACTCGGCAGTCTGGGGTCGCGCCACACTGGAACTACGCGCGCATCCTCAGAGACCCCTCACCTGTTGCCGGGCCATCGTGGGCTTGCTGTCTGTTCACTCCGACTGCTATCTTCAGCGCTGCAACTGCTGCCGGGCCGCAACATCATCTACACGTGGAGAGAGGAAATGAAAGACACTAAAGAAAGAGTGGACAACAATACTGGAACAGACAAAACAAACACAGCAAAAGCAGACTGAAAGCTAAACAGACAAAAACGCTCACCTGGAGAGAAGTGGATTAGTCGCAGCTGGACTGGACTACCAGACACAGGGACCAATGAAGGAACTCGGGCCCAGTCAGACAGGCGCCCCTGCCAGAAGTAGCAGGACGGAGAGCTCATCAATCAAGATAAGCAGTTGAGCCTTCTAGGGGCAGCGCAACCTACACGGACCACACCCTGGGTGGTAGGGGTCGGTAAGGGGACTTGGATCACAAATTGGCATATGTATGCCACCTTTATATTAACATAGGAGCAGTCTCGAGCAGCACTATCAGTAACTGTACAAGCACAGAGGGAGAAGCCAGATAAGGGAAAACTAATCCCTGGGAGAGCTGCAACCATGCCCCAAAACCTCCACAGAGACCAGGTGAGCGTATCAAGTATGTATGTATATGCTACACATGTAAAGAGGAAAGTTGAGTATTTTGAAACAAAATGTAGACATATGTTTTTTTAATTAATGTCTTCTAATTCTCTGATTGGCTGGAGGAAAACCTCCCTTGAGAGGAAGCGTTGCTTGAAGAAGAATTTGTAGTTGGTAAGCAAATATGGCCTTAACCCTTGTAACATATTGTCCAGGTTGGTTGGAAAAGTCACAGGTCAATGGGCCTCATTTCGGGTCTGGCAGTAACCCTGCCAGTGATGTTGGCGGGTTGCCGCCAGATACGAAAAAAATATTGCCGGCACCTGACTTCCCAGTAACACCACGGTATTACAACCCCGGTGGCCAGGAAGGCAGGCGCTTGTATTCCTGGTATAGTGCCCATTCCCATGGAGTCCCATATGACTCCATGGAAATGGAGACATGGGAGCTCCCATGATAACTCTGCAGGCGGGTGCCGTACCGCCCGGTAGGTCTGATCCTGGCTGGGTCAGCACCTACCAGCAGAGTTGTACTCTGCCAGTCCGGTAACAATGGTGCCGGTAGGCTTACCAACACCATTGTTACCGGACCAGCACAGTCATAATGAGGCCAATATAAAAGTTTGTATTTTTCATTTATTTTAAAAACATGGATCTCATTTTCGATCATAAATGACTTACAGTAACACATTCAAGATGACAAAGGCATTCCCTGAAGTGTGTCTGTAGCATAGCACAAAGATGGAAACTAGTGGAAGACCAGTAAATGAGCAGGAGGACGTAGACCAGGGGAAAAACAAAACAAAAACAAATATATGAAACGTGTGACTTACATAGGTAACATTACTAAAGATAAGTACTATACAAATGCACAAAATTGCATTATCACCAATATTAGAGAGAGTGATGAGGACAGGTAGGGGGACAGGTAGGGGTTATGGGGAGAGTGACAAGTGGAGTTTAAGCCAAGCATTGACGACATCCGCAATTGGGCTAGTTTCGATTGAAATACACAGTGGATTCCAATGTAGCAGGGTGAGAAGGGAAAAACAGCAGAAGTAATCAGAGTTTCCTAGGGGATGGAGGCATGGTGCAGAGAGGTTGAGTGTAGAGGTGGAATGGATCGAATGAGATGGTGGTTATTAGACAGATATACAATCTGACAATTACTGAGGAGCAAGATGGTTTTGTAGACTTGAGGAAACACTTTTAAAAGAGTAATCTAGTGTCATGATATTTATTTCACATTTGGTCCCTTGTATTTGAGATCAATAAGGAGACAGCGGTGTGGTAAGAAATATCTCAAAGTACAGTAGCTGCTGTGTGCTGTTTATCTAGAGAGATTGAATGAATGTGCAGTATTTCAATTGTATACTTTACATTTGTTGAAACTCAGCCAATAGGGTGTAGTGTGGTAATATACATATGGGCACAGAGGAAACAGAGCGTATCGACAGACCGAAGCATTTGGGAGTTCTTGTCGCTGACGATTGACGACTGACGGATACTTGAGCCATGATATAAGTGCATGGGAGTGAGACACTTTGCAACCTTTCCACATGAGTCAAGGCTTGAACATGGGCGAGATTTAGTGGTCAAGTTAATTGTTTTGACATTTACCTCCACTGAGGAAAGTATTTAAACGTCCACAGTGGAGACGTTCCCCTCGTCACCATAACTTAGCAGTCTTTGCATTGACAAGACTAGTACCGCGGATTGTCTTTTACCAAAAGCCTTCAGTCACTTAGAAGCACCCCAACGTGAAGACATTCCTCACCTTCCCAGACAAGTTCAATTAATGTGTCTGTGATTATGTTCATCTTTTGTGTAAAGTGGATTTTGTTTTGGATCCCCTAATGAAGTTCATACAATTTGTTCCAAATGTATGTGAATGAAACATGTCGGGCATATGAGCACCTCAAATTGTAAGGTGCGGTTAATTGACCAACTCAGTGGTTTTAGTCACCCCAGTAGCAGTTTTCAAGGGGTAGACAATTAACGGTGAGGTGATTAATAACAAACCTCCAACAAACCAAGAGAAGTGGTTGTTTGGAAGTGCTACCTACCAAATCGTTACTATACACCAGGGTTTAATTTGTTGTGTTGTTCTGTCTAGATTTGTATAGGTCGGAGTGTATTGGGTGTATAGGTGACACCTAGGCAGGTTGGTGTTGTTTTTCATGAGCTTTTTTATATTTTATTTCAAACTGATTTAGAACTTTGTGGTTTTGTAGTTGATGTTTAGTTACACCGTTTTAAGATGTGATTTTACTTTAAGATAATTGTGTATTGTGTTTTTTCTTTAATAAAATTGTACTGTGTTACATTTGTTTCTTAAAATCTTAGACTCGGTCCTTATTTGGTCCACGGGTCTAGAGTAGGAGTTGGGGTAGAGTCTGAAGAGGAGATAGACGGTTTGTTCCTTTTTTGTTTAATATTGGCCATAAGGCTTTAAGAGGAGTTTGGAACAGACGTCTTTAAATAACTCTGTTGGTCTCTCACAGTTATTAATTATATATAAGGTACCACAGAAAGGCATGAGACATCTATCCAGAGTGTATCAAGTCCAGTATTTTGTTTGCTGTTAGTGACCCTGGTAAAAATATTTGTCAGGCAGTATTCTGAAATCAGTCTCACCACTATAAAAATACCACCATAATTAAAATAATACCACAAAGCAAAGTTCCCTCTAATTATTAATCTCTATGTTCAGAACCGGTTGGCTATTGTGCGCACATTATTTTCCATGTGTG
This sequence comes from Ambystoma mexicanum, assembly GCF_040938575.1. NCBI lineage: Eukaryota > Metazoa > Chordata > Amphibia > Caudata > Ambystomatidae > Ambystoma > Ambystoma mexicanum. The sequence goes on along the minus strand of NC_090924.1, from coordinate 781,445,699 downwards.
CAACTGACTAACGAGGAAAGCCACTTTGTGAGCTGCTGTTGCAGAGCAGAGTTTGGAAAGGATTGCCTCTTCCCAGACACTGCAATTCTTTAAAAATCTTGCAACACTTTGTCCAAACACATAGGCTAAAATAAAATATGTCATATGTGATTATACAGAAAACTCATCACCCACTCCAAGCCTTCAATATCTGCCACAGTACCTTGCAAATGTACTTCTGTGCAGAGAAAAATGTTGACCTCATTACGAGTTTGGTGTTAAGTGGTAAAGTTGGCGGTAACTCCATTACCACCAACTTTACCAATATGCCAACTGGACACTGAAATCGTTGGCATTTCCGCTGTGGTAATTCCGCCATAAAAGCCAATTTGAGTGCAATGGACTCAATATGAATGGGGAATGAGACCGCTACCACCAGTTGTAATCCGGTGAAATTCCTCTGGACCAAGTGTCGGTAACAGTAATTATTTTGGGTGCTATTTTGGCAGATTTACGCCGCGATACTGCGCCAAGTCGTAATGAGGCCCTGTATGTTTTATGCCAGTGGAAAATCAATTATTTGTATTACAAACCACGAATATCTCATGTCATAACTGATGTGGCTGTCATGAAACTCAGAATACATTTGCCAATGGATTAATGGCAATTAAAAGCAATGTGTAAGAAACATACTGAAAGGAGTTCAATCACCACTTTAATGAAGTGATTCAAGGACCAGGAGAACATGCTTCTAATAATTTGTGTAAGGATGATAATTGCATCAGAATAACTGCACCTTAGAATATGATGATTCAAAATTTCTGTGCCTCTGCTTTACTATCCACATTATGTTCTCCTGTGGGTAGTGATAACACCATCCTTAGAGTTAAGAGACATATGCACCATGCATTTTTACTCCCTAAAAAAGGAAAATGTGCCTAACAAAAATGAGAAACCATGAACATATTATTGCTTCAACCCACAAAGCTCCATTGATATTTTTTCGAATCAGTGACCAGTAGAGCAGTGGCATACGAAGGAAGAAACTGATAATATGAATTCCTGATCTCAAGAGGAATTTTATGGGGAAGAAAATCTTTTAATAAGCAGAAAGTGTCCCTATCGGGAAAGCTAATTACTGTTTTACTCCCTGAAAAATCATTTGACTCCAAGTAGGGAGCACAATTTGATTAGAGCCTTGCTTGTACCCCTGACATAGGGAGTGAAATGACAGGGCACATAATAAAGTGTATAGTTTTGCCCACCCTTCCGCACCACAGTCTAAATAAAATTAAACAAGAGAACTTACTGAGGTTTATTATGGAGCCCTGTTGAAGAAAATCACAATTATATGCCTTTGGAGTTAATTGCATCAATTCATCACAGATGCAACTGATTGAATGCCTTCTTCTGTAACTATGGATCACTCTTCTGTAATTCTTTGTGATCAGTTAAATAAGATGCAGGGAGATGCTAGAGAAGGCACGCACAGAACACACGGTTATACTGAAAAGCCCTCAGCATTTGAGAATAGAAAGAAAAAGAAGGAGGCGTTGTCTAGATGGGTACTAAAATTTCATATCCTTTAGCAAGCACGCAACACATTTCCTTCAGTGTACTGCCGAAACATCTGACTTTGTCTTTGACATGTGCTGCTTTGTTCATCACTCGCAAGGAGCGATGCTTCCACCAATACCCTTCCCCGGCCCCTGTGCTTGCCGCCAATACTAGTTGATAGAGCACTGTAAAAAGTGAGGGATTGTAGCATTAAACACTAACTGGGATATTTGTGACCCGCATTATTTTGCAAGCAAGGCACATTTAAATGCCTCAACATATGATGCGCATTTTAAGAATATCATGACTATGCATGTACACAATTCTTTTGCAGTGCATACAGGATTGTTTGCAACATACCCCACCCTTATAATCATTGTGTAGGATTACACAAGTGCTTAGTGAAACTGTTTTTGTATAGAAGCTAGTTACCATATAATGTGTGAAGTTCTATGGCCAAAGAACTCTGAGCACTTGGAAACGATGCAGATTGTATGACAAGCATTCTTCTGTCTGAATACCCGGTGCCCTGATACTATGGATGAGTAATCCTGGGCCTAGTCCATGCTCATTATCCCTTGTAGGCTAAGTAAATGATATTTCAGTGTTGTTCTCTACCTATAGGGTAATGTTAGTAATGCTAAAGTAGGAGACTCTGAGCATCACATTTGTCTTTTCAAAATCCTTAGAAGGCAAAATAATATTTGAGTTTTATAATGAGTTAACTTACAAGAGGGTGGCTTCAAAGCACTTGTGTGACATATGTACAAAGAAGAGGAAGAATGAGATTTGGTTACACATCCAAGTAGCCTGCTTACTCACAGTCAGTATCTGATATTTGAGCTGGTAGTTCGATTATATAGTGGGGTGAAGCTTTTGGTAAGACACCATGAGTAATAGAAATGCTGGCGCATGAACGTTATTCATGTTACAAAAAACATAAAACAAGTGGATTTAGGTGCACATCTGCTAACCTTTTGCAAATCCAAGAGAGGAAGAGTCAAGGTTGTCCGGTAGTATCTTAATGTACTCTCGTGCAGAAGTTAGAGTCATAAGGTAAACGTGTGGTAGAGTCAGGTTTAGGAGTCATGGGTGGGGGAGGGAACATTTTTGGTTAATTTGTGCAGGCGTATTTTGTTTAGATTTTTCTGCAATGGAGCCAGTTTGTCATATTAGTTCTTAACCCTTTGTGTTGTACTTTGCTGTTAGGGATTTTAGGTGCATAGTAGTGTAATGCAAATTAGCAGAATATCAAGAATAGTTGCTTATTTTAAGAGAAAGAAAATGTCAGGTAATTGCTGTGGCTTGTGCCTTATTAAATCTTTTTTTATAGGTGAGAATTGTCTGTGTGCGTTGCTAAAAACCTTCTGAGCGTCACCCAAATGGAAGCTGGGCAAGCGCACATCCGCACAGCTTAGAGGGAACATTGCCACAAAGTAATAGCTAAAACCCCAAAATATATCCAACAGTCATGAAGCAGATATACGAAGACATACTGAAAAGATAAGAAAATACTTAAGAGTGAAGATGAAACTGAAGCAATAAGAGGAACATGTATAAAATTATAAAGTAAATATATGCAAAGAAGACAAATTAACTTGCTGAGTAATAAGTGTAAATTAGCAGTAGCGCAAGATAGTTGAGACAAATAGAAGCTTGCTATAGAGGAAATGTAACTTGGCTAGGATGGCCATAATGGGAAGATGGACGCTGGCTCATGTTAAGACTCAATTCAACTACCTCAGAGACAGACCAGGGTTGTAGAGTCAGGTGATGTTGGAGAAACAGTTGTGTGTGCAAAATAAAGAGGAGTCTATGTTGGCCTGGGATCGAGGATGCTATTTTAAGGAATAATTGCAAGGCACAAGGAGAGGCAGACGGATAAGCCATGTACATGAGACATATTTCTCTTAGATTATAGAAGAAGAAGACATGTCCAAGAGCCAAATATTGGACAATTAAAAGTGTATAAAGTCTATACAAGATGGAATGAGAAAGTCTCTAGAGGCCAAGAGGAGCAAGAACACTCTGTATAATTAAATTAAATAGCAGTAAATAAGAGGTTGAAATTGACACATTTGCAGTCTCCTCACACGTGATTCACAAGTAAAAAACAAGGGCTATTCATTATGCTTTGGATGAAGATAATGATGTGCTTACACTCCCTCAAATGTCCCAGAACAGAGAGCAGGCTACAAGGTCAACTACAGATGTCGATGCAAAATCTGGGTCATGGTCGGACTGATGAGGGATGATGGATTAATTGAGAAAGTGGGGAGTAATCTGACATGACTCAGGCACCTGGGTTTCGTTTCACTCACGTGTTGCTAACGAGCCGAAAGTCCAAGGTTGGATGAGAATGCCAACCAATCAGTGGCTCTATGGGGAAACCTGCTATACAATGTTGCATAGAGCAATCTACTGCCATTGTTTCTGCTATAATCAGTATTATATGTATTTAGAGGTAGTTTGAGGTGTGCCTTACGATAAGAGGCAGCCAATTATGTACTAACCCCTGTGTATACCATAGGTACATATGTTTCCCTAACCCATCTCTGCCTTCAAGTGGTTTTACAGTTTTCCAGGTATGATGTAGTCATAGATGACACATATTGGGGTATAAAACTTCGGAATAATCAAGTGTGTGTGTGAGTGAGCAAGCATCAGTATGATGTCTGCCAGTATGCCCTGCTTTATTGAACTAAGCATAAAGCAGTATTTTGCCATAGTCTTCAGCAGAGCCTGTGGTAGTGATGAATTGTTGCTTACTTGGTCGCTATCCAAGACGGCCACAATATTTCAAGCCTTGGGCAAGGAAGAATGAAGGACAGCAAGGAAGGAGAATGGAGAGGGGAAGGTAGAGATCGCATAGGAAGCCAGGAGAAAGATGACTTACATTTTTTTTTAAGTTCAGCATGAGGCAGTGGTGAGCTTCCTGGTGACGGATTGCAGTAAAACAGTTGGCAATCCGTTCCAAGGTGGCTGTCAGTTTGCAAATAGTCACAGCCACAATTTGTGTCTGCCGCAATCTTTTCGAGGCACAATAATTCATGTATTAATTGTGCCCTAGAGAACTGAGCAGGAAAGGGTAAGGCTGGTAACTATATAGATTTGCTATGTCACGAGTTGGAAGACAGCAATGTGTCAGAAAGAATGAGCCATGTGATCGTTATATGATGTTTAAATGATCATATAGGAACATAATGGGTAGTCTGGTATTTTAAGATCAATAAAATATAACTAAAAAAAACGTTTGTATTGCTTAGAATATATACATCTTTGCTTAGGCTGAGTTCAACTGTCTTAATACAATTCTACATACGTGAAAACCTGTATTTTAGGGTTATTTTGGGAAATGCTGTTCCAATCATGGGAACTAAGGTGTAATTGTTCTGCTATCCTTGACAAGAATCCTGTGCTTGCCACCGTAAACATTTATTGCAGTTAACGATTACTGTCACATCATGACAAGACCCGAGTTCAGTCCCACATTGCTCAACGGGATCCCTTCCGCGTGACTTACTCCAGAGACACCTTTTCCATTCATTGACAATGATATATGCACAATTTAAACTCCAACACCATTGCTCTGCTGTGACCCTCTCCCTTCCAGATACGCCATCATAAACTTAAGCACACTATGCCTTAAACAAACCTGCACCCATTTAGGATTCCGCATTCATTTTTTGGCAGGTATTCCACATGTTGACAGTATGAAAGGACGCTCAGATTTTCACTTCAAGAATCATTCTCATGTCAAACACAGCACATAACTAATGTACTTATTAACAGGAGAATATATGTTAATGATACATAAAGCGTGTTAAGAAACTAAACAGAAGTCCACTGTTAAAGGGGAGTTAGCGTGTGTTGTCACAGGAAACACAACGGTACTTGGCGCAACTCGCAGAATAGCTATGACAGGAGCTCTGGGGAGAGCGCCACAAGAGTTTGCACTATGTAACTTTCGCCTGCTGCACATTGGTCTTCTCCTAACCTCTGCATGCACATGACGTCGTCCACAGCAATTTGTTTGCACAGTGCAGGCCAGAGGGAGGGCAGGGCGTGGCACACTGAGGAAAGGGTGCTATGATTCAACGCCCTCGTCTTTTATTAGGACGGGCTCAATATACTTCAAAATCCACATAGGGAGCTGGTGCTTTGTACTGCCCTCCTTGTGATCTTTGTGCTGTCTATTGAGCATAGCAAATGTCAGTATCCTCATGTGTGCTCGTCGGTGTCCGGTCCCAACCACATGTTGTTTTATGTTGCTTGGCAGTTGCCTATCCAGTGATTTTTCTGCCTCAGGACACATGGTGCTAGTTTCATCCTCTACCACACCTGGTTGCACCATGAGTGAATTGCTGGGACAGGTTCTAAAGGCTGCAGGCACCCAGTGCCTGGCATGCCAGCAATATTGTGTGGCTGGGAAGGGATCTGTCTGATGTGGATCATGTGTGGCTCTTCCTTCTGGCTGTGTAGGTGTGCTTGAATCAAGCGTTCACTGTGCCATTTCTCTGAAGGGCAATTCCGGTAATATTCCACACCAGTCCCTTTTCAAACATTACATCATAAGCCATGATATTGAGAGCTCATACAATATGTTGATTTTTGAAAACTTGGATTGACGTTTTACCTTTTTTTAGCCATCAATGAAGGGAACATGTGGAGCATTGGCATTGCAGATGTTTAGCCCCAAAGCCTCATTTTGTTGGTCATCATTTAAACATGCTGTGATGTCACCAGGAGAATGAATGGTTGAGGGTCATACTGAAAGCATCCATGCAGGAATCCAGCTGGTGTTTGTGGGGCAGAAACACATCAAGTCAAATGGAGATACTCCTCTGGTGCAATAGGCTGCCACTCTATATTCTGCAAGAGCCCTCCGAACTGCTGTTTGGACATCACAGCCAGACTGTTTGACCTACTGCAGGGTTTCTTTTAGGATCCTGTTCCCACATTTGACTTGGCTGCTGATAATGATAAAAGGCAGAGGAACTATATTGCATTTTGTAATCAGACAGGAACAGTGTTATTTCCTTGCGGGGAGAGTTGCACCCAGTTGTTGGGCAGCAAACATTTAGGATAGCCCTGCTGGCTGAACATGTCATAACATAACTTTATGTTTGCAGTGGTGGTACTTCCAGAGCGAAACTGGGCTTTGGTCTATGTGTACATGTAATTGGATGAGACAACAGTGCATCTCTGGGGTGCTGACATGTGTCCCTCGTGTCCAGTGTAATTAATAATTATGTTGTCCCTGACTGCTTGCCCACTGCACACTTGCCATCGGGGGCTGTGGGTACCTGGCCATTTGTCCCTTAACTCCATGTGACACAGGCATGGATGCGGGCTAAAAGGCTCTTTCCATGGCAGGCAGTTAGGTCTGGTCAGAGTTCCTGTGTCAGGTTACAGTGATACTTAGGTGCAAGGGAGGCATGCAAAAACAATGTGTTAACTTGAACTTACAAACGTTATTGTTCAAACAAAAATGTTCTCTGACTTTCCAGTATGACTGATGCCCAATGGGTACACTCTTCTCACAGGGCCACCCTAGACTGGTGAATTAGTTCACAGCGTTCAATGTAACATCTGCTTCATTTTGATCTCCCTAGGAAGCATTACTGACCACACAGTTGGTCTTGAGGCGGGCAGCTTGTATGTAATCCATCATGCATTCATCAAGGTTCCTAACCCCGAGCCCGAAGCTCTGACGGGTAGCCTGGAGCGGCAGTTGTCCTGTTGGTTCTGTTATCCAAGAAAATTATCCATGTGCAAGCTGAATTCCTGTACCTTTTCTGCCACACATGCCAGCTGGGATACATTCTTGTTCATGCCCCCTGTGTGGCGATGAAAATGGCGAACTCAAATGTGTGCCTGAAAGTGTTTGGTCACCCACACAAACTCCAATATATCACACTCGATAACCAAATATTTTTTTTCCGGTGCTTTGATGGAAGGGTTTGAAACTACATGTTCAGCTTACCTTCATAATATGATATGATAGGTTATTCATGAAAGCATCAGGACTGCGTCAAGGTGAAGCATCACCGGCAACAGAGGTAAGAACATTGTGAGCAATGGGATTGAGCCAGGAAGCCTTACTTACATCTTGTTTTATCAATTCAGGATCTAATTGGCAGACCTTTGCAATGTTTCAGTGCGTGCCTTTATTCAGGGTTGCTCTCATGTGTTCAGACTTGAATGCAACATGCTGCACAAACCTATAATAATACCTAGTGAGGCCTCTTAAAGGACACAGCTGTTCTTTGTTTGGCAGAGACAGGCACACACCTAATGGCATCAATGAGAGCGACCTTGGTACTTCCCCTTGCACAGACAGGCAGTACCACAGATGCTGTAGCTCCATCTGTGCAAGAACTGTCACTTCCTTTCTCATAGCTTCATACGACTGGCTTTGATCAGTCAGGTAATCAGTCACAACAAGTTGTTGATAAAATAACCATAAAAGTCAATAAAACAATAAAATAACTAGACAAAATATGCATCCAACATTTCCTAGGGGAGGGGGAATTTTGCAGAGAGGTTGAGTGCAGTGGAGGAGTGGATAGAATGAGATAGTGGTTATTAGACAGATATACAATCAGACAATTACTGAGGAGCAAGATGGTTTGTAGACTTGAAGAAACACTTTTAAAAGAGTAATCTAGTCTCATGATATGTATTCTGCATTCAGCCCCTTTTATTTCACATGATGGTTTGTAGACTTGAAGAAACACTTTTACATGAATAAGGAGAGAGAAGCGTGGTAAGAAATATCTCAAAGTAGCTACCTTGTGCTGTTTATCTAGATAGATTAAATGAATGTGTAGTATTTCAATTGCATGCTTTACATTTGTTGAAACTCAGCCAAAAGGGAGTAGTATGTTATTGTACATAAGATACCACAGAAGGGCATGAGCCATCTATCCAGAGTGTATCAAGTCCAGTATTATGTTTGTTGTTAGTGACCCTGGTAAAAATAATTATTAGGCAGTATTCAGAAATCAGTCTCACCACTATAATAAATACCACCAGAATAAAAAGAAATACCATAAAGTAATAGCCATTACTCCAAAATATATCCAACAGTCATTAAGCAGATATCCAAAGACATTCTGAAATGATATGAAAATACTTTAGAGTGACGATGTAACTGAACCAATGAGAGAAACATGTACGAAATGATAAAGTAATCATATATGCAAAGAAGACAAAGTAACTTGCTGAGTAATAAATGTAAATACGCAGTAACGCAAGATAGTCAAGACATATAGAAGCTTGCTATAGAGGAAAATATAACGTGGCTAGGATGGCCATAATGGGAAGATGGATGCTGGCTCGTGTTAAGGCTCAATCCAGTTACCTCATGGACAGACCAGGGTTGCGGAGTCAGGAGATATTGGAGAAACAGTTTTATGTGCAAAATAAAGAGGAGTCTATGTTGCCTGGGATTGAGGATGCTATTTTAAGGAATAATTGCAAGGCACAAGGAGAGGCAGATGGTTAAGCCATGTACATAAGACATATTTCTCTTAGACTATAGAAGAGGACAACATCTCCAAGAGCCAAGTATTGGACAATTAACCACTTAACTGCCATGGGTATTTCCCCCCAGTGTCAAGACCTATTTTGGTGATTTTGATACATCGCAATTCAATCCCTTGTCACTTTTTTGTTACAAGAGATATCTTGGCCAAATGTGGCCCCTTTTCCCCACATGTAGGTGGTCGTAACGCCACCCAAGAATCCTAGTAGAAAATAACTAAAAAGGGAGAGAATGTGGGTTTTTTCAGAAAATGGCAATGTTGTACAAAGCCTGTGCTGTTTTTCTTGTAAGATCTAGGAACAAATGGTTTGCTGTGCTGAATTTGCCATTTTCCAGGACTTCAAGAACAGGTTGAGTGGAAACCAAAGAAACATATTTTGATATGCTAATCAGCTGTTTTGTGAGAGGTAGGCGATGTTGGCCTTTTGTGTTCAATAGGACATGCGTGGACGGAATGGAAGAAAATGGTAGGAAAGCTAAATGCGAAGCCAGAAAGGCATACATTTCTGAAAGGTATACAAAATTCCAAGTTTAGGAAGGGGTGATTTGTGCATGTCAGGAAACAACTATGTCTGGAAGAATTCCATAGTTTTGGGGAAAATCGGGAAAATGACAGAAAAAGAAACACAATTTCTGCATATTTCACTCTGGTCACTCACCAAAACACGCTGCCAACAACACATGGCCTACCTTCTCTCATTCCCACAGGTGTCCTGATGAAAACGGTGCCTCACATGTGTGGGGGCCCCTATCGGGGCGCAAAGGGAAAAGCCTAAAACAATGGTAACTCCAAGTCTTTTCACAGATCAGATTTTCAGGAATTTTGCTCATGTGGACAACCTACAGATTTGGGCCTACGGTGTCCAAGCCACCAAGGAAAACAAGGAAACCCATGCATTTCTGAAAAGAAGACACCTGTGGGAATCCACAGAGGTCTGACTTGTGTGAATCGGCACAGTATTTATTACCCACAATCCCCAGCAAAAAAAACCCAATTTCTGCACATTTCACTCTGGTCACCCGCTGGAACACGCCACCAACAACACATGGGCTACCTTCAGCGCGTTCCAACCGGTGCCCCGACAAAAACATTACCTCACATGTGTGGGTGCACCTAACTGGGCACAAAGGGAAAAACTTAAAACACTAGTAAACCCAAGTCTTTTCGCAGCCAAAGATTTTCAGGAATTTTGCTCATGTGGACAACCTACAGATTTGGGCCTAGGGTGTACAAGCCATCAGGGAAAACGGGGAACCCCATGCATTTCTGAAAAGAAGACACCCATGGGAATCCACAGAGGTCTGACTTGTGCGAATTGGCCCAGAATATATTAGCCACAATCCCTGGCAAAGTCTGAAATTTGGAAAAAAAAACATTTTCAGATATTTCACTTTGGCCACCCACCGAAACACACCACTGACAACACATGTTCTACCATCCTGCATTTCCACAGGTGTCCCGACGAAAATGGTACCTCACATGTGTGGGTGCACCTACCTTCCTGGGTGCAAAGAGAAAAGGCTAAACCACTGGTAAAACCAAGTCTTTCGGCAGAGAAGATTATACTCATGTGGACAGTGTACAGATTTAGGCCTAGGGTGTGGAAGCCACCAAGGAAATGAAGGAACCCCATGCATTTCTGAAAAGAAGACACCCGTGGGAATCCACAGAGGTCTGACTTGCACAAATCGGCCCAGAATTTGTTACCCACAATCCTCAGCAAAGCCTGAAATTTGGCAAAAAGCCCCACAATTTTCAGACATTTCACTCTGGCCACCCACCGAAACACGCTGCCAACACCACATGTGCTATGTCCCCACATTCCTACAGGTGTCCGACGAAAACGGTACCTCACATGTGTGGGTGCACCTACCTGGGCGCAAAGGGAAAAGGCTACATTTTTCTTTTTTTTATCATTTTGCACCTTCCCTAGGGTGCCCATCTGCTCCTGAGGAGGGGAAATACGTACTGCCCCAGGCTATGTTTCTGGTGGCCTCTCCCCCACCCCAAATGGATGCAGGGCATCTCATGTACCCATCCTAGGGGCCAAAATATTCCCCAGGGAGGGCTACATGAGTTTCCCCATCCACTTAGGTTGGGGGGAGAGGGCCACCCCTCTTTCAAAATTCCCTGGTGGCTAATATCCTCACCCCCTCCCAAACTTCATTTTCTTTTTTTTGCCCCCTTCCCTGGTGGAAGATGATCACCCATCTGCCCTTAGAGTGTTGCCCCCGTGCTTTGGGGTCTGTGGAGGGGGAGAGGGCCGCTTACATAGTAAGCAGTCCCTATCCCCACTTCAAAAACAAATCACTGGTGTCTAGTGGGCCTTGCTGGGCGCAGATCGAGCGATCCACGTCCAGCAATGCTTCAGAAAAGGTGTCCTTGGAATGGGGAGAGTTTCCCCTTTCCAAGGACAGCTCGATCGATCTGAACGGCACAAGTACCTTTCAGATCGAGGGTTAGAAAGGTGCAAATGCATCTTTTATTTTCACTGTGGCTGCCATTTCGGCTTCTGCAGTGAACATTACTGTTGGTTTCATGTTGGTGTGCATTACCCACGCTGACGTGAAACCGAAGCTAATCCAACCCCCCGGCCGTGAGGAGGGACCTCCACCTCACATAGCCTGGGGGTTGCATTACAGTTTTGTGCAATCCCTGCTTTGCAGGTATTGCACAAAACAGAATGCCTAAAAGGGCGAGCTATCTCGTCCTTGGCACTACAGAGGTAATGTCAAGGATGAGATAGCTTGTCCTTGGCATTTAAGGGGTTAAAAGTGTATACAGTCTATGCAAAATGGAGTGAGCAAGTCTCTAGAAGCCAAGAGGAGCAAGAAAAGAAAACTCTGTATATAACTGAATCAAATAGCAGTAAATAAGAGGTTGAAATGAACAAATTTGCTGTCTCCTCACATGTGATTCACAAGTCAAAAACAAGAGCTATTCATTATGCTTTGGATGAAGATAGTGATGTGCTATAGGTCAACAGGCTACAAGGTCAACTACAGAAATGAAACTCTGGCTCATGGCCAGACTGATGAGAGATGATGGATTGAGAAAGTGGGGAGTAATCTGACATGACTCAGGCACCTAGGTTTCATTTCACTTACATGTTGCTAACAAGCCAAAAGCCCAAGGATGTCAAAAAATTCATTAAAACAACAAAAAACTAGATAACATATGCATCCAACTTTCAAAATAAAATCCAGTTATGGGGACTTCATTATCTCTTGGGACCTGCTATACTAACCATAATTGCCATTAGCTGTGTTAAACGTCAAGTATTTTTAAGAAAGCCAACATATTTATAGTTACAATGTGTTGCGTTTTTACCAAACATTCAGATGCCGACATTAACATAGCAAATAAATGGATTTCGTTATTACATACTTAACTGGTAAGACCTCTCATACGTTCAGAAATGACTGGTGACTTCTCATAATCCTTTGTTTTTCCCTCGCAATCAAAACCTTGCTGATTCAAGGTAGTATGAGCTGTGTGTTGGGAGGAAAAGAAAACATTGTTAATATTAACTTTTTTACTGCTATAACAAATATTGATTTATCTTTATTTCCCCTGTAACTGGCTCAGCGATATAGACCAGCAAATCTGAGTAGCCCAACCACATTCCTTGTTCCCACCTGCATTCTCATCCATTACACCTTTGAACGCTTCGATTGCAAAATGCTATGCTGTTTGATGGGAGGCCCGGTGGCTCAGATGTGCTAGCTTGTGATTTCCAATGGCAAGGTTGCCAGTTAAAATCCTGTTTTAGCATTAAAATATTCCAACTGTTAGGTTGAGCTGTATATTGTTAAAGAAACTTGCCCTATCCTGTCTCATTACTTTCCTCAACCACTAAAAGTTAGAGCACACTGTATGGAGGTCAAAACCACTTTTTAATTTTATTTATATCGCTTCCATTCAGTGTGACTTATTTAGGTGTAGATTGTGATCAATTGTGATCAATCTTAAAATTCAACCTTGAGATTTACTCTTTTCTGATAAAATGCTGAACATGCACCACGTTTGCCAATTATTGTGGGAGTCTTGGGGATCAGGACATCACCCTGAGCTTCAGCGGGAATACACTACTTTCTGCTTTCTTCAGGACTATGTCTGTGGTCAGAATGGTCACATTATACTCTTAAAAAAAAACAAATTGCTTGTTTCTTGTCTTGCACTCCATGGGCCTCATTATGGGTTTGGCGGTAGCCAGGCCCTTTATAAGGGCATGGCTGCTTCCAGAACCGTGTCCGGGTTCCCTGAATGGGGAATTACCGGGCTATTCCAAGTATGGAGGGCCTGGTAATTCCTCCTTCAGGGAACCCGGGCCCGGACCTTCTCCATTCCCATTTGAGCTCCCATAGGGCTCAATGGGAATGGGAGTGGGAGCTAACAACGGGCCGATTAAGACCGACCCGTTGTTAGCTCCCTGGTCCCCTCGCGGGACCCGGTAAGGACACCTGGTTTTACCAGGCATCCTTACCGGGTCCCGCGAGGGGAACTCGTAATATTGCAGAATGGTGGTAACGGGCCTGCCACCATTAGCGGCGCCCGTTAACCCATTCCGCAATTCTCATAATGAGGCCCCATGTGTCTTGTCTGGATAGGTCATCTATTGTTTTCTTGGGAGTCCCTACAAGGGAATATAAATAGAGGGGGAACCATGAGAATGTATCCTTATTTCTGATCTCATCTATGTATCTGATAGGTACCATAGTCTTACCTGTCTATGTATCTTGTGTGGATTTGTATATTGCCCCATCAAGGTCTTCACGATTCCATCAGTCTGGAATGCAACCTGTCTGAACCTCTACTGAACCACTTATTTCTATCCCTAAAAAAGGATAGAAATTTATTTTTCTTCCGTTTCACTTTTCACAATAGCAGAATCTTTAAGACCCTATCACTGTGAAATGTACTACTTGCTCACATTTGAACTCAACTCTGACCCAGTCATTCAATATTGTTAAGAAACCACTCTGAACCCTGATGTGTGCTCAATAAAGGAAGGTTGCAGAAAGAAGTAACTTGGACCTTCTTTATTTCATAAGTAATTAAGTATCTATGCATTAATAAACATGTGGGCACCTCTCTGCCATCACTCCAAGGAGTGCATCTTCCAATCCTTTCTCTCTCTTCCCCAAACCTTTCCCCTGCAAACCTTCCGCTCCAAAGATTCTTACTAATGGCAATGACCTCATCACTACACATTCTGCCACCATAACAAAATTACAAAACAAACCAACACAAAACAAAAGAACTGAAATAAATATCTACAATTAAACGTTAACCTAAATACAACATTATTTTGGCATGAATGCTACTATTCTTTCCTGCTTTAATTCATTTGTACACAACTTATCCCAATAGTTTATTTGGTAATATCTTACTACTATCACTTTTCTTCCTTTCTCTCTTCCTTCACTTCTTTCCTCACAACTTTTATTGACCATCAATGGTCCTTCCTCTCCACTTTGTTCTTTTGCCATGTCTGCATTGGCAACCTAATCGCTCCTTCTTTTCTTTGAAAATATTCTCTCTGTAGCATTGTATCTCTCAAAAGATCCCATAAGATCCCTTCCATCTTCATGTCCTTCTTTCTCACATTCCTTGCAATCCTGTTAAGATTCCATACAGTTCCACTCTTACAGCATGTTTAAAGCACTTAACATTTTAATGGGACCAGAATATTTAGATTTTCATTTTTTCCTTTCCTTTCCCATTGTATCTTAACATACTCTCCTACATGAATCTCATCGCTATTCCTCTTTATGCTACCCATACTCTGTTTTGATTTCCAATCTTTTGTTCATCTATGCTCAAGCAAACGTACTGTTTGGTTCTCTCGCTCTCATCAAAGGGAAAAGCAAAACACCTTTAGCACCGTGAGGTATTATCTTATCAAATCACGGAATGCTTTTTTCCAATCCCTCCCATTAGCCAAGGCTTGTTGTACACACCCGCAAATCACTCTATTCAACCTTTCCACTATGCCATTTGTCTCAGGATTATATACCGAGGAAGAATTCCATCCAAAACTTAACTCACTATAAAATTCTCTGATTTCCTTGGCCCTGAATTTGGGTCAATTATCACTAAGCACACGTTTAGGATTTCATTCCCTCCTAAAACATTATCTAAAAATGTGACAACTTTCTTTGACTTTACTCAATCCACAATAGCCACTTCAGACCAATGTGAATACCGATCCACCAGCACTAACTAAAATCTGTTTCCTTGTGCCAACCCTTTTTAAGGACCTAAAATTCAAATTCCCAACTCCATCCAAGGTCCCTTGCGCACTGGAATGGGATTTAGTGGTAATTTACTTGTGATTAAATTCTTTCCACAATTAGCACACAGTACACACACCCTTACAATCCTTTCTATCTGTGTGTCGATTGCTGGCCAACGGTACTTTTCCCATCCCTTCCTCTGTTATAGCAATCCTAGGATGACCCTCGGGTGCCAATTTAATAACATGCACTCATACCCACTCAGGAGGTATCACTTTGCATCCTGTCATAAGCCATCCATTTTCAGAGGATAACTCTTCCTTAACCGTAACATACCCTTTATAATTCCCTTCCAAAGTAGCTTTCTCGGGCTGTCCCTTGGTAATCCATTCCACTACCTTATTTAACAATTCCTCCTTTCTACAATAGTCTTGCCAATCTTCCCCTTTTTGAGCCTCTATTTTACAACACACTTGTGCCTCCTCAACTTCTTCAATTACTTCACCAGATGTATGATATGGCAAAGGCATCATCGACAAAATTATTAGCAACACAATTTCTCATTCCTGGCAAATATTCCACAACACAATTATATTCCATCAACCTCAAACCTAATTTAGCAATTCTTTGAGTTGTCTTAGACATTCCTCTTACTGTCAGAACTTCTACTAATGATTTGTGATTGGTTCTCAAAGTGAATTCCTCTGCCCAAATATTCTGCCTCAAATGTTCTTCCCCCCCAGCAACAAGTCAACAATTACATTTCTATAACCGAATAATGTGTCTCGCTATCAGTCACAGTCCTTGACCCAAACATTATTATCCTTTCATGATCTCCATCTAACCCTTACAACTCGCATCCACCATCACTATTGATTTCTTTCCTGGCACATATGTTCTTATATTATAGAATTTTTAATGTCCTTCACTGCTTGAACGTGCACCTCTGTCCACACAAATGTAACCTTTTCTTATGACCCAAATAATCTTCTTCTTTCTTAAAAAATGTGCATTAGCTAAACCCCAGTGTAAGCTCTTTTTACTCTAACTTCTCCAACACTTTAATTATCCTCTCATTGTGTTCCTTCTTTCCTTGTCCACATATTAAAATATCATCTTGGAAAACCTATACTCCCACCATTTCACCAAACATGTGTGACATTACTCACTGAAATACTGCCGCTGCAGATGCCAATCCAAAAGGTATCCTTACATAGTGGTACATTCCAAATGGTGCAATGAATGTGGTGTGTTCCTTGGACTCTTAATGAAGCTAATCTGGTGGTACGGTGCAGATAGATCAATGATAGGAAACATGCCAGAATTACCCACCCAGTTCAACGTTTCAGAAATCACTGATAAGGGATATTTTTGAACTACTATAGCTTTGTTCAAATCTCTCAAGTTCATACACATCCTCACATTTCCATTAGAATATCTCGCAACCACTATTGGAGAAAGTCCATTCAGATACATAAAACTCTTCTATAATGACCTTCTTCTTAACTCTTTTCAATTCCTTTTTAACTTCTTCTCCCAAAGACATTGGAATATGCCTCACTGCATGAGATACTGGTTTGACTCCAGATTTGAGTTGTAATTCCCTTAGGTCTTCCTATTCCTTCTTTCAATACACGTAGAAATAATTTGGTTTTGTTACCTTCCAAACATTAATCAATTTCTTTTTCATTTGTCTTCACAATTGACCCTGGCTCATCACTACCTAAATTAAGTTTAATTTTGAGTTTTGCTTGATCTTCCTAACCAAAAACAGTCACACCTCTTTTAGCCATAAACACCTTTACCTCTGCCAGCCTTCCTTTGCACTCCATGAAGGCCATTCTATAACATATCATGTTAATATCTGAAACTTCAAATGCCACTGGATTCCTAATATTCAAGTTCCTCCATTCTGATTGATATCCTTTATTACACAATTCAACTAATTTGTCCTTTGTCATTATATCATATGGTTATCCTTAATGCACCATCTGTTCTGAGGGTATTCTGTCTATTTTAAAGATACTTCTGGGTGCCTTTTTTCTTTGTAATCCACTATGGTTACAACTTTCACATCCTGCTCCTCTTCCCCTTCTTTCATTTCTTCTTGTACACATCTTACCAGGTTAGCCTGTCTCTCCAACCCACAATTTGAACATTTATGATTTGAAACAGGGTGTGTCTTAAAATTTGCATAATGTCCCTTCTTGCTACAATGATACCACTTTCCTTTCTGGTTTTCCTGTATCATGTATCTGTACATTCTTCCAGTCCTCTTTGTTCAAACTTGCTCTTGTTTCCTATTGTTCCACAAAGACATTTCCATCACTTCCTTTCACTTAACTTCAGAAGTATGTGTCATCTTGTGTAGATCCTCGTCTTTCTCCTTAATTGCCTTATAACAAATTGTGGTGTGTTCCATTTCCTTTGGAATTTCTATGGTCTCTTCCAATTAAGGATCACAACACATCCATAACATTTCTTGTATAATATTACTATTCGTATGGATTATAATGTGATCGCTTATAAGGTCATCTTGTGTTAATTTGCTTGCCAAATTACATGGCACAGGCAATTTCTTGAGTGCTCTCACATACTTATTAACTGATTCCTCCATGGTGTGCTTCCTAGAATAAAATATAATATCTAATTAATGCAATATTAGTCTTTGGGTAATAGTTCACATCTAAATGCTTTAACGCTTGTTCATATTCATTACTTCTATCCCCTTCTAATCTTAAGGGTGGTAGTTCCCTGAATAGTCAGTGACATTTAGGTACCAAGGAGTGCAATAATAACATTTTATTTTTTGCTGATATAAAATATTCATTATCAATTGTACCCATGTAGTTCGCCTAATATTCCTTATTTTCCATTCATGGAATTGGTGATTCTTCCAGTACTGCCAAAAATGGTTGCAGTGGATGTATTGTTACATGTATCACTGCTTGGCAGATACAATGTTGGCATGAGAAGGAAAATAAAAAATATTGGAACAAAATGGTGGTATGTTTTCCCCACTTTATAGGGCCCTTTTTTCTAATATTCAGAAAGTAAACACAAACACAGAGAGCCACATGTTTGCACATTTTGCAGGGTTCACTTTTCCAATGTTTTTTGCTAGACGTGCTGACATCCTCTCCTCCAGCAACTCACACCCACTCCTTTGCTTGTGCTCTGTTTTAGGAGATATCATAAGCTTATGATATACAACAATAGCGCTGACCTTGTATGTTGTATTTTCTGGAGTGTTTCAAGTGTATGCACACCCGACCTCAGGCCGACAAGGTGTTAGAGTAAATGTCCTCAGATTGCTCATCACCAAATGAAGGAAGGTCACACAAGGAAGTAACTTGGACCTTCTTTAATTCATATGCAATGAATAATCTATGCATTAATAACCCAGCAGACACCTCTCGCCATCACTCCAACCAGTGCAACAGCCTTTCCTTTCTCCCTCTTCCCCAACCATTTTCCCTGGAAACCTTCTGTTCCCAACATTCTTACTGGTGACAATTACATCATCTCTACATATGCAAGACCTGCATTAGATACAGTTCTGAAGATCAACATTTCCTACATACATGTTTATATCCTGATCACATCTCTTTTAACAAATGCCCCTTTTTATTATTTAATTAGAAATCTAAACCAACCATAGACATCAATTCTATTAACGAACACAAGTGAATCAATGTTAATTGCTGAGCAATTTATCTTCTACCCCTACTTCTACAGGTGGAGTTCTTTCAGATAGAACATCTTCTACGACCCGTAGGATTTCCATCAGCAGGATCCGTGTTTATAATGATTCTTCATCCATGGTTTTTGTCGGGTCAAATTATCTGTCCATAATCAGTTTTAGTACTGCAGTGGTGTCCTTCAGATACAACCTCATTTTAGTCACTTCTGGTTGCAGGAACAGATCAATAAATTGTGAAAGTGGTTCCAGGATAGATCCGATGCTGGATACAATGTGGCATCCCGGCGGTACAACTGGGCCACACAGCGGATGAATTTAAATGGGCCATCTTAGAAAAGGTCACATGTCCAGCACGAGGTGGCACCATACCATCCCTCCTGTTCAAGAAAGAACAGAGATGGATCTTCAGACTGGGATGAACAAGCTGGTTCCCTTGGCAAGCACGTGCTGTCACAGCAACTGACTGATAATTTCGCTAGGCAGCTGGTGAAACAGTGGAGTAGTGGGAATTGAATAGAAGATGCCATTGTATCAGTCCCCAAAGGCTGAACTGTGTAGTTGATTTCTCATAGAGGGGTTTAGCTGACACACAACAGCATATTAAAAACTGAGGATTGAGATCCCAAAAGTGTAGTTTATATGTGATCACAGCATGCTAATGGTGTGATGCTTGATTGGTAAAAGCTTACTCAATATCATTAACTGTGGTGAACACTTGACATTGCACTCCACATATTACATTTATACACAGAGCTAGCCATTAATTGATGTACTTAAAGATGGCAGCTTGCTATTTCTAAGTCCCTCTTCGATATTGAGGCACCCGTAAGGCAGTGTCAATGTCACACATGGAAAATTAAAACCTGTGAAAGCTTTTAAATATGCTCCGCGGGTGCTGGCACGCTGTCATTTCATGAACCACAATGAGAGAGATAAAAGCACACCAGGTGGGTGAATAGGCATATACTTCATCTCTGTTATAGAATGTAATGAAATCTTGATGATACCGGACTAGTCATGAAGCATACCTGCTGCCACAATTATAGACAGCTGGGACACATTGAGAACCAATACATCTATTGGGGAAAACAAGTGGGTGTACCACTTTCTTAGAATGATAAAGGAACCTTTATGCTTTTTAAGCCTTCACATTCATAGAAGTATTTTCATTTGCACACAGATGGGGCAAACCGATAATTCATTTGAATAATGGAGGGGAGCAAGGGCTGCCAGCTCCTGTCACTTGTAAGTATGCCAGGTTGGCATTAATAACCACCAATTGGAGTAGTCCAAGCATGTATACAAACTCTCATGAAAACTCAGGGGTTTTTTTTGCTCTTTTATATCTCTTGACTAGGTGCAGAGAGCAAGCCTGTTCCCAGGTCACGTGTGGACCAGACTACAGGTAGCAAGTATTCATCCATATTGTTACCTAATGAAAAGTAGTTCATTGGTAAATATAGGGGCTAATCTGATTGGAGGCGGTCAAGATGAAGGTGGCCAGAATCCTTGAAGGCTACTGAAACTTGTCAACCTTGACAAAACCAGGAATATGGGCCCAGTAGAGCCCAGAAGAGCCTAGCCAGAAGTTTGTTAAACCAAGAGCAGTGCCACAATAAAGCACACTTTGATTATACAGATTGTTAAAGTACTGCTATTCAGATCTAACCTACATCTTTGCAGTTCTCTTTTAATTAATCTCTTCTAGATTGAGACACCATAGGTCCAGAAAGATCAGAATTACAATCTTCCAGACTATGGGTCCTCATTTTAGTTGTGTGGTATGTATGTTACTTGTGACTCAAAAATACAAAAACGTCTCATACAAATTGGTAAGAGTTAGTGAGAGGGTTGAATGACAGATCGTGTTGATATATAACTAGGAAGCTTTTCTAGATATCTCGGCAGTTGATTCAATACTCTTGCTTCATGACTGAAAAACATACAAAATCATTTACGTCTGATACATTCAATCCAGGTTTTCTTTTTAGAGGTACAATTCAATTGTGCATCCAAATAGGATATTGTATCAACTTTATCGACTGTGCACGTAAATTCGCATTCGTTCTACCACGTTTATTTTCCAAAATCATTATTTTTGTTTTCTTTATGTTTATTCTCATATTGTTTGTTATTGTTTTCCTCAATATATGAATTCAAGTGATGTAGTCGTCTTTGCAGTCCAATGGGGGTTAAATCCATCATGGCCAGGTCATCAGCATATAATACCCATGGGATGTCCTGGTTATATATTTCAGGTGGGAAGGCTCGTACGTCTTTTTGTGTTACTGCCAAATCAGACAAGTATAAGACAAACAGTGTGGCAGCAAGAGGACACCCCTGCTTTACACCTCAGTTTGTCTTAATCAGTTGGCTCAACTGGCCTTCTCGCGACAATCTGATCCTTATTGAGGTTGATGAATATAACGCTATTATTACTTCCAAAGGTTTGGGTGGGCAACCCCATTTACCTTATTTGTACCAGAGTTTAGCTCTGTGACTGTGTCCAACACTTGTTCTAAGTCAATGAAAGCTATATAAATGTTCTTGTGTGTTGTTATGGCCTTCAATTTCTGAATGTTCAACAAAAATAGATTTTAATTGGTTCAGATATCTTCAGAGAGGCCCGCCTGTCTTTTGTCAATAATTCCTGAAGCTAAGGCACGTTTTTCTAGTTGGCTCAGAAGGATCGAAGCATAGATCTTACCAGGAGAATCAAAAAGAGTGACAGGTCTATAGTTTTTAGAATTTCCGCTATCGCCTTTCTTGAAAATTGGCACAATTATTGCTGTTTTCCATGAGTTTGGAATCTGATGAATTCGGCCAAAATGGTTAAACAAAACAGAACAAAATTCAGCTCACTCTTCTGGATTCTATCTTATTATAAAAGTGTTCAGGCCATCAGGGCCAGCTGCTCTGGAGGGGTTTACTTTTCTAATTAGATTGGATATTTCTTCCTTATCAATATAACTTGGCCACAGAGAGTTGCTCGAGGTCACAGAATATTGGAAGTCTTGGGATATTTCAGCAAATAAGTCGCTAAAATGTGTCATCCAATTTGCTTATGTTACTGCATGAGTTGCAATTGATAATCAGTGTTGTTATCATTCAATAGTGACCATATTTGTTGCTTGTTTTTATTGGCTAAAATATGATGCATCATCGTTTCAGCATTTGCTTGGAAACGTTGTGCTTTAGAGGCTATCAAACAATTTCAATATTGCTGATGCCTTTTTTTCATCAGCATTACTATATTTTCTGTTGCAACTCGTTCAATTCTCTGTAGATCCCTTCTTAGAATTCTTTTCATTTCTTTTACTTGATAGTTTACATGATGTAGACTCTTAAATTCTCTTTTATTACCACCTCTATATTGCACCTGGAAATCTAAAAGAACTTTAGGGTAATCAAGATTATTCCTATCAGTGCCCAAAAGTCTTATGAGATTCAGATTAATGTTTCTCACATCTTCTGGTGCTATTTTAGACGATTAATTCTCTGGTTAGATTCTAGTGTTTCGCCAACTTGTTAGTGCTTTTGTGATGTTAGCACCTTCAAGGTAAATGTATGTAGGTAATGAACACTATGAGTCATTGGAATGATACTACGAATGTTCAACCATCTCTGGAAATCGCCAGACATGAAGTAATGATCGAGGCAGGCAGTCAATGTCCCTCTACACTATGTTACAATGCCAGGTCCTTGTTTTTGTTTCTCCAGGGTTAGTTGGTTTACGTTATTCTGCCTGCATTCCTGTGTGTTCATTCCCTACTTCTAGGTTCCTTGGTGATTGATTTTGTCTATGCATTGCATCTGATTTTCTGTCTGTGTTCTGTCCCCTGTGTGTCCCCCTCCTACTGTGTTCCCCTGTAGTGTTTCACCTCCTGCCTGCCTGCTTTCCAGTGCTACCCTCTCCCTGCTTAGGCTCTCTGCCTCCAATCCCCCTCCTTCTCTCTGCGCCCTCTATGTGCTCTCTGTCTCACCTATCTTTTCTAACTGCTTTTCTATCGACTATCCTATCCCTCTCACTAAGTCTGAAAGTAAGAAGCTCAAGAGGGATATCTTGGTCTCCAACCCAGGCCTCCCTATCACTGATACCTACACCAGTGCTTCTTCCAAACAGACCCTTACCAACGTGTTCTTTGTCGTTCCCTTGCCAGGTCTATGGACCCCCATATGGTCTCTGTTCCCTTACCTTTTTCTTCTTTATCCATTAATGGTGTCACCCAGTGAGAGGCCCCCCCGCCCCCTTCCTCTCCTCCAAGATCATCATCCATGTTTACCTAAATGGCACCATCTTGGTTCAAGACCCTCAGGCCAACCTCTTTGTTTTTTATAGACACTTTCCACGCCTTATCAACACCCTTTCTTCTCCTGCTATTCTTTCTTTCCCCTCTCTGTCTTCTCTGCCGCCTCCTTCCTCTGCCACCTCTATGGCTGCCTCTGCTGCTTCTACGGCCACCCTGTTGCTTTCTTCCCCCACCAACCCTCTGGTACCCACCTCTTCCTCCCTGGCTACTTTTCCTTCTCCTCCTTCCTCCTCGGCCCAACCTCAGGCCCCTGCAACACTTCCGCAGGGTGTACCTCTGACCTGTACCCCTCCATGGAAGTCCTTCAAAGGGACAACCTACTCCACATTGCTATTCTTAACTCTTGCTCAGCTGTCTAACACTCCTCTGACATCTGCCAAATCCCTGAAGAACTTGATTTGGATCTACTAGGTCCTAACCAATACTTGGTTCACGGCCAGCTCTGTCATGTGGTTAGACAATCTCCTTCCTGATGGCTACAAGATCCTCTCCAAACCCAGAACCATCTCTCCCATTGGGGGTGTAGCCTTGATCTTACCCGAGTGTATCATTCGAATGCAGGATTACTCCTCTTTTGAAAGCCTGATCTGCAGGCTCTCTATCTCTCCTGGCCTTTCTCTCTCAGTGGCCACTATCTACATACCGCCTGGCTAGGTTGCCCGCTTCCTCAGTGAGTGGGCTGACCTCTCCTCCTCTCTCCTCACCTCTACCACTCAACGTCTCCTCCTCAGAGACTGTAACATCCACCCAGATGCTACCGCCCCTTTTTCAGGACTTTTTCACAACCTCTGGGACTCTCTCTCTGTATTCTACCCTATGGGCCGACTCACTCTGCAGGGCACCCCCTAGATGTTCTGATCTCCTCAGACCTCCCCCCTCTCCAACTCTCTCACCACTCCTCACTCCTGGAGTGATCACTTTCTCTTTTCCTCCCACCTCTCTCTCTCTACCCCTCAGGCCAAGCCGACTCCAGCAATACCATAGAAGTGACCAAATCCAATGTTTTCAAGGAAGAAGTGATCAAATTGTTTTTTTAATAAAACATATGTGGGGGAGGGGTGAGGGATATTAATGAAGGAAGGAGAAGGGAGGTTAGGCTGCAGGGGTCACCACCCGCAATAAAAAATAAAACATTTGGTCCCTTCACTCTTTCGAAAACAAAAACATGAATTCAGTCAAATCACCTACATCCGTCTCCAGCCCTGCCACCTTCTCGATCACCTGACCTATGAAACGTGTGTCAGTTCAGGCTTTCACTGCTACCTTCTCTCCTCCTTCAGCACCTTTGGCTGACTCTGATACAGCCCTATCTAACCTTCATCCATCTATCTCTAACACTCTTGATGTACCTGCCCCTGTCATGAGGATCCGCTTGAAGCCCAAATCCAAGTGCAACTCTTGGTATGACTCTGACCTCATCACCCTCAAATGCAAGTGCAGGATGGCTGAGAGGAAGGAAGTGGAGGGCATCAGGGGCTCCCTCTGACAAACTGCCCTGACGCCTGCTTCAACAGCAATACAAACTCTCTGTCCTTGCCAAGAAGAGAGCCCACATCCAAGCCTGTGTCTCTGCAGCATTTAACAACTCGGCCAAACCCTTCAAAATCTGCAAGGATCTGTTCAATCATGCTGCAGTTTCTGCCTCTCCTGTTCCCTCCCAGGCACTCTGTACAGCCTTGGCTTCTCACTTTGTCACTAAAACTCAAGACATCCTCTCCACCCCCATCTTCTTCTACACCCTGCTCCTCGACTCCAGGCCCGCCTGTGGCTGCCTCTCCTCCTCTCTTCTCTTCCTTTCCCTAGCTCACTCCTGAAGATGTTTCTAGACAAGTCTCATC
Source organism: Ambystoma mexicanum (assembly GCF_040938575.1). Classification (NCBI taxonomy): domain Eukaryota; kingdom Metazoa; phylum Chordata; class Amphibia; order Caudata; family Ambystomatidae; genus Ambystoma; species Ambystoma mexicanum. The sequence continues at coordinate 781,420,523 of NC_090924.1, read as the reverse complement.
AATGAAAGTCTCATCAAAACAGGTTCTCCCCTGTTTATCCAGAACCATCAAGTACCACATTGACACACTTGCTCCAACCTTGGCCGATCTCTGCAATCACTCTGGAACCTTCCCTTCCCCCCTTATGCACTCCCTCCCCCCCCTGGTAAAGAAGCCCTCTGCCAATCCTTCCTCTCTGGTTAACTATCACCCGATATCCATCACCCCTTTCCTGGGCAAACTCTTGGAAAAGCTGGCCATCTCCCAGCTTAATCTGCACGCTGAATCTGTTGGTTGTCTCCACGACCATAAGTCTGGCTTCAGAGCTGGCAGAAGCACAGAAACTGCTCTGCTGAACACCCATGAAGATATGTCCTCAAACGTTGATTCTAACCTTCCATCTGTCCTCATTCCCCTCGATCTTTCTTCTGCCTTTGATACGGTAAACCATGCCATCCTGCTCAGTCACCTCTGTGATAACCTGGGCATCACTGGTCAGGCCATGGCTTGGCTGACCTCCTTACTCACTGATTGACCTTCCCACGTTCAACTGGGGTCTTTCCTCTATCTCTCCCTCCTCTCCCTCTTCTTTTGATGTTCTCCAGGGGTCTAACCTCTCTCCCTGGCTTTTAAACTAATACCTGCCACCTCTTGCCCACTGCATCGCTTCCTTCTGCTCCAACATTCAGGGTTATGCGGATGACATCCAGCTTTCCTTCAGGCTCTCCTCAGCCACCTCTTCTCCTTTGCTCATTCCAAACTGTTTGACCGCAATTCAGGAATGGTGTACCGTCAATGATCTCTGCCTTAATGCCAGTAAAACTGAGATCCTTCTCATTAGAAACACCAGCTCCCTCCTTTCCTCTCTCTCTGGCCACCCACTCTGGGCCCTCTTCCTGCTCCTATATGTGAGGCTAAGAACCTTGGGGTCATCTTCGACTCACCACTCTCCTTTTCTCCTCACATCTCTTACATCTCTAAGAAGTCAAACTATCAGCTGCACCTCCTCAGAGGTATTCTTCCTTTCCTCACTTTCCCCCAGAAACTCACTGTCTCCAGAGCTCTGGTCCTCTCTAGGCTGGACTATTGCTACAACCTCTTACTAAATCTTCCTGCCTACTTTCCAACCTCTTCAACTTATCGATAACAGGTCTGCAAGACTTATCCTTGGCCGCAAGCCCAGAGATCGTATCTCTCCAGCTCTGAAATCTCTACATTGGCTCCCAATGAGGGCAATAATCAAGTTCATGACACTTTCCATTGTCCACAAGGCTTTCTGGGGCCTGGGACCGCACTACCTCTCTTACTAAATATCTCCCCTATCAATCTCTCCGCTCATCCACTTCCAACTCCCTGAGGGTCAGTTGCTTTTCCAAGCAGAGAGTTGGGGGAAGATCTCTATCTTCGGCTGGGACCTCCCGCTGGAACAGCCTCCCTGCCTCTCTCAAACTTAAGCAGAAACACCTCCGGTTCTGGAAGCAACTCAAGACCTTCCTCTTCGCTTTCGTTTTCTCTCTTCCTCTCCCCTGCTGATGTCCTGACTGCTCCATGCACTGGTTACCTGGCTACCCTCTGAACTTGGGCTGAGGCGCCTGCATATCCAGCTGCACTTCGCACTGCATCCTGGATCCCCTAGCACTTTTGGTCTGTATCTGCAACCCTACAGTCCCTTCTCTCTGCACTTATGAGCCACCCACTGAGCCACACGCTGGCTGCTCTTTTGAGTTACCTGCACTTCTACCCCCTGACCGCCTCAGCACTTCTCCCTTTCCACTTCCCTGCACTTGCACGATCTGAATGACACAAGGCCTAGTAAGATTGTTGTTTTGTCCTCCCTATGTTGCCCGCTCCTTGTCTTGCATGCCTAGAAACACTTGTGTACAGGCACGTTATGAATGCCATATCATATCACATCATATCTCAGCTTGAAAAAAAACATTTAAAAAATGGCTCTTTAAACATATCTATTTTTTTAAAAATACAACACAGACTTCTCACTTGGTGGCATAAGAGGGATCAAAGTTGTCTTTGAACAATTATCCACACTTAACAACCAAAAATAAAAATCGAAATGTTAAATGTAAAGGAACATGTTGCGAAATATGCCTTTACAACAAAATTAATGAAAAAATAAACAGAACATTTTTTTACAAATATACAAGTTGCATTTTATTTATGAAAACAAACTTCTAACACATCAAATTCATGTTACATTGCACATGCATTCCCATTCAAAAATGAGTGCATCTAAAATTAAAAAAAAAAGTTTACACAGTTGATTATACATTTGTTTCTATTCACATGAATTTCATAGCTACTGTTAAGTACATAATTTCTCTAGCTCCAGTAGAAATCACCAACATCTGTATGTTTAGACTACCTACACCAGTTTAACTAGTCTTCATAAGTATGAGGCAGTTTTCCTTAAACTCATATACTTTATGGCCATAGTGTTTGTTTTAGTAAAGCAGGCATGTTCATTCTGACCGGTTTTCAAGATGATGAAGACATTTGTGTAACCTCCTGAACAAACAAGTTCTGAAATTAGCAAGGGCGAAAATACCCTGAACAGGGAATTATATTACATGTTTACAAACATAAATTGTTAAAAAAAGCGAAGAATTGCAGAACTAAGTTGTACATCACTTTTAGTTATGTTGACCAAACCAGAACCACCCTTCCTGGGTCAGCACGTTCTATACATAATATATATTCTGGAGATTAAGAATAGTGTATAGTTACAACCAGAGGTAAAACATTAATATCCGATATATAGAGTCCACATAACAACAATTCATAAAAGATTAATGCCTTTCATGTAACCAGTCACCCACATGCTGCCGATCACCCATAGTTCAAGTACTATATGTAAGGGCACAGAAGATGTATAGAGGTCTGCCACCAGGGCGTTTAAATACATGTCTGATTAATGTATCAAAGAAAGGCACACGATCATGCCAGTTTATTCATTCAGGGTGCCCTTTTACCCATTTCATGATGACATCTATTCATATGAGTAGGTCACATCACATATAGCCCCACTGGGGGCATGTCATAAGGAATTAAGGGGGCCGAACTGCAAAAGATTAACTATTCATATTAGTCACAACATGTGCATAACCAAAGCTACATTTTGGTCAGAAAAGAGTGTATATTCAATTTACTTCAACGAAGTTGTATTCAACATTGTGTCTGCAGCTGAATACGTATGCAATTCACCAATACAACAATACCAACAAGCAATATAATAAAAACAGGCGCAAGAACAAAACATTATCGAAAGTTTATTTTAAAAAATACGGCACAGAAAGTGCAAGGAAAACATCAGACCACAGCAAAGCTTGATCGATTTCATCGCTCTGCTTCACCCGTTTCGACCAACCTTAAAAGCTAATCTCTCTTCTACTCAACCTGTCCAGGTGTAGCACATCCCAAGTATACTTTAAAGAGGAAGAGGACCAAATCTGATGGATAATGAACTGGCAAGGGAAAGAATAACAATATCTAGCTATTCCTCATGTTCCTTCTTCTTGCTAGCCCAGTATTCGTGAGCTACAGTAGAATATACTAATGTTGCTTTTAGTCAATCAAATAAGAATGCGTTATTTGCCCTCTTCAGCGTGGCTTTAGTCTGCACATTACTACAACCAGGGTTCTTCCATATTGGCAACAAACCCAGAGAGGTTAACATCGATTTTATATGATGACACCAGAGAAGCACTGAGCCACCCTCCTGAGACAATAAGTCTATGTAGTGGTTCAGGGATGCCTACACCCATAATAAATAAAGCATAGGATCAAACTATGTTTCATATACAATACTTTGGAGATTCATTTCTAAACGTAATAGAGCTTTCTATGTACTTTTAGATGGAAATAATAATGTCTTCAAGATTTGGTTGTCACTAATTGTCAATTGGGTTGCAGTGTGGATGGAATCCCCCATTTTCTGCTCCTTGGAATGCTGCTGCTGCCCAAGCTTGCAATGTATATGTTTCCAAAGGAAGCATTAGGGCCCCATTACCATATTTATGTGCAAATCACTTGACAACCATAGACCCACGTAATCATAATTAGTCACCTGATCCAATCAAGTTCCACCCAGGTATCATCAGCTTGTAAGATTGTTTTATGTGGGGGGTGGAGTGGAGGACCATGGGTTTGGTATTTGATACATCTTGAGGCCCCTGGATGTTGAATGGCACTAACACACTTTTCAGCCCAACTGCAGTTGTTGAAACTAATACAGCATCATCAGGAAAAATGTAAAGCGCATTCCTGTCAGGTCCCAGAAGTGGAGCATCAGTTTGAACTTGCACTAAATGATCTATTAATTCTGTTATAAAGACACAGAGAACAAAGTTGGGGCCTAAATAAAGCCCTGCCCAATTCCTCTATGTATCCTTATGGGCGACTTCTCCGGTTAGAACCCAGCATATGACCGCCTCATTGCTGCTATGCAGAGATTGTATCGCCTTCAGACCGGAGTCAGGCATGGTCTTATTAATGAGGGTTTCCCAAATGTGTCGCTCCAAGCACCCCACTGAATGCAGTTTTCAAACCCCATACCGACATACCTTCCCGAGTACAACTTATTTTTCTTGATGTATAAAAAGTCCGAAGGCTTGGCCTATAGTACTGAGGCCTTTCTGAAAGCCTGTCTGGAGATGGTTATTTATTGTATTCTCTGGAGCCCAAGTTTGCCACCTCTCAAGAACCACCCTTGCACAATTACACTAGAACTCCTAACTTGAATCTATAGTATAAATAAAAGTGGAAAACAAAATGGGTGTTCAAACCTTTGCTTCTCTGATTTAAATAGATGTACCTGGACTTTGTCCAGGCCTGGTGCTTTGCCACTCTTTTGCCATATACTCGTATTACTAATTTCGTCCAGTGTAAACATTTATATTTTTAAAGGCTCAGCTGAATTGCTACAATTAACACTTTCCTGAGATATAGCAAAGTCTCTATTTTCAAGATATAAATTATGGAAGGGACTAGTCCACACTCTCTCAGTTATACCAGCCCTTATAGTATTTCTAGGTGTGATGTCTCCTGCAATGATCAGCTTCCAAAAGACAGCAGCATTTTTGCTATTCACAGTTTCTAGCAGTGTGGTCCATTTCACAGATGCATAGTTCCTCGTTTTGCTAACATCAGATCTTTAAAAATATTCCTTGCAATGTGGGGAGCCAGCCTGCAAATAAACTCCATGTACTTAATGCTAGCTTTTAATTCCCCTTTAGCACATTGGCATTCTTCATCAAACCACCCTTCCAGTTTCATTGCTATCATTTGATTGCTCCCCCTTAGTTCACACAAACGGAGTAAAATGACATATCATGTCGTCATATAAGTGAAATACCTCAACTTCAGTTAGATCATCCTTTCCTAGAAATAGGTCAAGATGACTCGAAATATTACGATAGTTGTCTGGGAAAATATTCTCATCCCTGATGACAGCCCATCTAATTGTTCGCCAATCACAATATTTGCATTTCTAACCCTACATACGGTTCTATTTACAGAATATTATTGAGAATTTAGCATCCAGATCAATCGTTTGGGGGTCACTATCAAAGCAGTTTAACACCTCAAAGTTGATTACAATGTTTCAATCATTGATAGAAACATGCGCATATTCTGTGAACAAATGCAACAGCGAATGACGATCTGCCGTCTGATCCCCTCTTGTCCTACTTTTACACACTCTTAGCAGTAGCGTAAAACAAGATCTGGAGGCCCCCCTGCAAGCCATGCTGAGGGCCCCCTCCCAATTCGGCAACAAATCATGAGTAGCCGCACACTCTGGGCTGGCCTAGATTACCACACTTGCGCAATACGCACGAACGTGCTGCTGAAGGGGTATGCCGCACACTGCACTAGGAGAAAGATATAAATATGTGTTTTAATGCAAAATACAGCACACTTTCTGAGAAAAATGGCTAAAAAGACAGAGTGTTTGCTATTGTTTTGTAGGGTAACACCAACCCAATACATGGAAGTCACCAACAGTGCACATGAGCATTAATGATGTGCTATTAAAAATGCCATGCCACAATGAAAACATGTCCAACTGGCTGCACAATGTAGACCAATGTAGACACGTAATAACATTACAGTAAAGCATGCTGGACGTCATTTAGACGTAGCTAGACTGGTTGCACCAAAATGACAGTCGAAGCAATAGGACTCATGAAGAAGAAAGCACACATTAAAGCCTGCATCTCTGCAGCCTCTAACAACATGGCCCAGCTTTTTCAAATCTGCAAGGTTCTGGCCAATCCTGTTGCAGTCTATACCTCTCCTGTTCCATCAACAGGCCCTCTGTACGGCTTTGGCCTCTTGCTTCTCTGCTTAAACTCAGGACATCCTGTAAACTATCTCCTCTCCCTCTTCCTCTCTCGGCCCCCCTTTGGCCATCTCTCCCTCTCCTGCTCTGTTCTCCACTTTCTCTCTAACACCTGACAAGGTTTCTAGACAAGTCCCATCTTTGGAAGTATCATTGGAACAGGTGCTCTCCTGCTCCTCCAGAACCATCAAGGACCATATTGACACCCTTGCTACAGCCTTGGCCGATTTCTGTACTCATTCTTTTTCCACTGGAACTTTCCCCTCTCCCAAACTCTTGGAAAAGCTGGCCATCTCCCAGCATACTCTCCACACAGAATCTGTTGGTTGTCTCCATGATCATCAATCTGATTTTAGAGCTGCCATAGGCACGGAAACTGCTCTCTTGAACACCTGTGAAGACCTGATCTCTAACCTTGATTCCAGCATTCCTTCTGTCCTCCTCCTACTTGAACTTTCCTCTGCTTTCGACATGGGCAACCATGCCATCCTGACCAATCGACCCATGAGAACCTGGGCATCATGGATCAAGCCATGGAGTGGCTGAACTCCTTCCTCTTGGACCACCCCACGCATGTCCAACTTGGTCCCTTTCACTCCACCACCTCTCTCTACCTGTGGCATTCCCCAGGGCTCTATCCTCTAACCCTGGTTTTTCAACCTCTACTTGGCCCCTTTGACCCACCTGATCTCTACCTTCTCCTCTAACTTTCAGTGTTATGCGGATGACTCAGCTTTCCTTCAGGCTCCCCTCAGCCTACTCTCCTCGCTCGCTGATGTCATCTTCAAATCTAATCTCTCTTTCTCTCCTCACATCTTGGATGTAGCCAAGAAGTCCCACTACCAGCTGCCCCTCCTCAAAGGGATTCTTCCCTTTCTCACTTTCCCCCAGAAGCTCACTGTCTTCAGAGCCCTGGTTCTCTCTAGTCTGGACTACTGCAACAGCCACTTTCTCTATCTGCCTTCCTCTACTCTCCGCCCTCTGCAACTAATGCAGAACAGGACTGCGAGATGTATCCTTGGCCTCAAGCCCAGGGACCGTATCTCTCCAGCCATGAAATCTCTCCACTGTCTCCTGGTGTCTGCAAGGATCAAGTTCAACACCCTTTGCATTGTCCACAAGACGTTCTGGGGCTGAGATCTGCACTACATCCTACACTCTCTTCCAAAATACCTTCCTTCTCGAGCCCTAAGGGTTAGATGCTTCTCCAGGCACAGAGTGGGGGGGTAGATCCCTCCCCCCGGCAAGTGCCTCCCTCTAGAATGGCCACCCTGCACCTCCCAAACTTGAGACGGACCACCTGAAGTTCCGGAAGCAGTTCAAAACGTTCCTCTTCTCCAGTCCAGGCTCTTTCTTGATCAGTCACCCTCGCACTGCCTCTGGGCCTACCATGCAGTTAGGGGTTGTAACTGTAACCCTACAGTTCCTAGTTCTCCTTGCACTACCCAGAGCCGTGCTGCCCTGGCTGCACTTACTCAGAACACTGGTGCCCTGTTTTCCCCTTCCCTCTCCCTTGCACTTCCCCCTCCCTTTACCCTTGCACTTCTCATTCTCGCACTTGCACTGTCTGAATGACACAAGGCTTAGTAAGATAATTTGTCTTGTCCTCCCTCCGTTTTCCTTCCCTTGTCTTGTCGTGCCTAAAAACACTTTTGTACAGGCATGTTATATATGACTTATCATATAATTGTATCACAGATGCCCAGAAAAATATACAGTGCCGTAGTAAGAAACAGCTAGACTGGCAGAACCCAAATGCCAGTCTAGCCAGGTAATTACACTTTAGCAGGACTGCTTTATCAGAAATGCCCAGTTAAAAAAAAGTCATGCCAAACTGAGGAATGACTAGACTGACTGCTCCAAAATGCCTCTCTAGCCACTAATATCACATATCATGCCTGCTTAGCATGGACATGGACGACCATTATGAATTATTGCACAATCCCACCCCCTACACACATCCCCTCTCCTTCCCATGCCCTACTCCAACCTCCAAAATCAGCTCATTGGCCCAGAATTACCTCCACATCCCTCTTCCTTGTCCTAGTGCTTACGTATGAGGCTCCTTGCCTCATGGGTAAGTACTGGGATGAGGAAGAGTGGGACTAGGAGTAATGAAGATTACAGGTAGCTAAGTCAGGCATTACCTTCATGTACCTCTACCTCATCCCAGTACTACTGCCTCATACACAAGTACTGCCTCATACACAAGTACTGGGATGAGGAAGAATAGGGCCAGGAGTAATGAAGATTACCAACAAGTAATCAAGGCATTAAACACAAGTAGTGGTGCAACACCATTGAGCTGACTGGCCTTCAGCACACCACCTGCCCCCCTGAAATTGTGGGCTATGTTGACTTACAGAGCTTACCTACAGAGCAGTTCCTGGACCGAAAAGGACACAGATGTTAAACAGCACCTGAGTTTCGATGTTAACAGGGGCCCGGCCCAGCAATTACTAATCTACAGCATTTCACTGTTAGTACCTGCATCCAAATGCCAATTTTTTAAAGCAATTGAAATAGTGATGTGGGTTTAGTACTTGCATGCCAGGGGAGTGATTGGAAGGGTAGAGAGGGAACAGGAGACTCGTTATTCTCAAAGCAGTCCATAAGTAGGTGCTTTCAGACTTAAAGGAGAGAGTTAATTGCTTGCAACATTGAAGCTGCACTAGAATAGTCTCATTAAAATGCGTAAAGAAGTTAGATGCCCCCACACAAATAAGTTTGTTCCTCCCCACCACACGTGAAGTTAGCAACTCTCCCAACATTTGATGGGTTAGCCCCCCTGAAATGTAGGTTTTGTTGCACCCCTGAACACAAGCACACTCACCAATCACCATATATACACACACACACCCAGCCATCCATACATTTAAGTGTGCACTCTTTCATCATAAAGGCACACCCAGGCACCCACCCATATATTTCAGTATGTATCCTTTCACCGTACATGCACACCCAGCCACCCATGCATTTGTGTGCACCCTTTCACCATACACTCACACAGGCAGCCACCTATACATTTAAGTGTGCACTCTTTCACCATACAGGCACACCCAGGCAGCCACCCATACATTTAAGTGTGCATCCTTTCACCGTACACGCACACATGCATACTCAGCCACCCATACATTTGTGTGCACTCTTTCACCATACACTCACACACGCACACGGCATGGGGTTGAGGGGAGCCAAAATACATTGGGCCTCATTACAAGTTTGCCGGTCCGGTAACGATGGTTACCGGACCGGCAAACTACGAGGTCTCCTCGCGGGTGTCTTTTCGCCCGCCAGGTCTGACCTGGCGAGCAGACAGGAACCCGCGAGCAGACCATGTTGGATGCACCAACACCATTTACGAATGGTACCGGTGCATCCAGCTTCGGCTTCCCCATTCCCATTGAGCCCTATTGGGCTCAATGGGAATGGGGAAGAATATTTTCCAGCGCCCGGGAATGGGCAATTACGGGGTACACAGGGTTATAATACACCGATAATCGCCCATTCCCGGGTGCTGGAAGAAAAACGACTCCGGTGGCAGCCGCGCCCTTTTTACCGGCACGGCTACCACCAGAGTCGTAATGAGGCCCAATTGTTTCTCTTTGAAGTCACTCTGACTTCATAAAGAAATTGTTTCCATTAAGGACTGAACCATAATCGAAATAATGTCTTTATGAAGGCAGAGTGACTTTAAAAATAAACTATTTTAGAAATCAAACGGCTTCCCCCACCACATGGCATGGAGGCCTCCAGCCTGGGGTTTTCAAGTCATGGGGTGGGGGTAACCCCCAGACTTCAAAAATATAGTTTCTTTTTGTATTCACTCTGTCTTTATAACGAAAAGATCTCTGTGACAGAAATCATTCCTTTATAAATGCAAAGTGAATTCAAGAAACTTTTTTTTTAATTATTTTTTATTTTATTTTTATTTTACCTCAAGTGGGGCCCCCTTGGGGCTGCGGGGGCCCCTGTAACGCCAGTGACTCCTAGATCTATATTATATAGGATACATGCCATTTTGCATCTGTGTTTCTGGGCGCGATTGCGGGATTTCAACAATAGGAAGGTACGTTCCAAGCTGTGTATTCATTCTCTAAGATTACTGGCAAGGTTTCGAGTGGTTCAAATTTTAACTTGAACTCCCTGACAAGAACAAAGTGAGCAGTACTCAGGGTCAAGCTTTTCCAATAAGTAACACGTTTGTTCAATAACTGATCAAGTTATCATTCCAGTCTTTTATCTCCGGTCGATTATAGATAATAAAAAGTATCATAAAGTATTCTGAGGCATTTACTAGATGGAGTTCTTATAGGTCCTCTGACCCTATATCAGAGGCCCTGATTTCCCAATTCAAGCAAGAGTCGACCAAAATCAAGAGGTGCCCACTTAGTCTTCCTCTTGATCCTTTGGGAGCCATTATGCAGAAGGTGGCATAACCTTGGATGTTCACCTCAGATGTTAATCAAGCCTCTTGAAAATAGATCACATGGTAGTTCCTCATCAGGTTAAACCATGAGTTGTTTTGTTTGTTTTTCATCAACCCTGTAATGTTCCATGATAACATTTTAAAATCATTAACATGCTCTGTCATCTCCTCACATTGTGCTGGGGGATGTGCTAACCTTTCTTGCCATAATCAATCTATCCCTTACATTCTATCTACACTGGAATACTACAATGTCTCTTGGCAACATTTGTCAATTTATCTATCAACCAAAAAGCCAACAGTACTAGGTAGGGGATCAGTGTGCTCTCTTTTTCCCAAGGTAAATTCGGGCATTGAGGACATCTAACTTGTTACGCAATTTAAAGCGCACCTTTGCGTGGCAGATAGGCCCTCAATTTTGTGTTAGAACCCTATGGTGGGTATGTTCTATACTCAATTGACAGTAGGACTTGTGCCACACTGTTGAACAGGGGTTTGGTATCCTGCCACCCCCCCTCCTTCTAAATTCATGACAAGAAAGAAGGCCAGGAAACACTGCAATCATCCATTCTATTTTGGACAAATTCCTAATGGGCCTATAATTGACAATTACATTGAGGTATCCCCTCAGCCAGCCATACCGACCAAGGGGCATACAGATCTATCAGTACATGAATGAAGAGTCACAGGCCATGATCAGAGATGCCTGTATGGACAGCTTGGACTAAACACCAAGAAGCCATGCTGCTGACGTCGATAAAGACAACACGTCATAGCAGCATTTGACATGAATCACACGTGCCATCCGCACTTCGGGACACAAACACACACTTGCATACATGAAGCACACAGGTGTACGGTTCTACAGTTAGAGTACAGATACATTTTTAAAAAAATATATGTTTATTGGGTTTTAAACATCGTCAAAACTGTTAACATCATCAATGCGTCATTTATGTTTGCACATGTAACTCCCCGCCCTACCCTCCCTCACAAGACCACAGTTTGTCCTTCAGTTCAGCCTTTATCAAGCACCGATCACGGGCTGCTTGCATCGTCTGTGATAGCGCCTTCATCACTTGGCTTAAATAATGGCACCTTGAGGCCCACCCACTGGTGTAAGTCTTCGCTGGTGTCTAGTTTCTGTTCTCGCAATGCATTCTCCCACTCCCCAGTTTCCGCTGACACCCATTTATGAAGGTCCGCCCACCACAATACCACACTTGGGCCTTTAGAGCTTTTCGAGCCCATAGCAATGCGTCTCTTCGCTAGAATATACATCAAGTCCTTGAGCTTGTTTAGGGATTTATTCTTCTTGTTTTTTTTTATCTGCCCAGGATGCATGTCGTTGGTGTTTGCACATCTAGGTCGTTGTCTGCCTCTGCCACCCTAGCAGCAATCTGTGTCCAAAAGGATTGTATTTTCCATTATCCCCAAAATATGTGGGTCATTCCTGCGTGGGGTTCATTGCATTTAGGACATTCATTAACTCCCGCCCCTCTGCACCTGGAAATCACCTCTGGTGTAAGGTACACTCTGTTGATGATGAAGAACTGTATAAGCTGCAGTCAGACGTTCCTGGAGACTTTTTTGTGGTAGTGGGTTATGGTTTTCCCATTCCATGTCCTCGAATTCCAAGCCCAGTTCATGTTCCCATTTCGCTTTACATTTAAGTTCTTGTTTGGTTGTGCTGTTCAATAGTGTTTCGTAAAGCCTCGAGGTTTCATGTCCTCCCTCAGCTGCATTTAGCATGTTCTCTATGATCTTGTGCCCTTTTTCTAGGTTCTCGGCCTCAGACCATCGGTCCGTAAAACTTCACACCACTACTCTGTGAAGCAGGAACTGTCCTGTTGGCAGTCCCGAGGTTTCGTGCAGCTCAGTGAATATTAAGATCCCCTGGTCGTTCCCTAGGTCCCCCAGTGTTGCTACTCCATTGGGCTCCCACATATTCCTTCTTTTTGTCCCCAGGGACTACTTGCCATAATAGCGGCAATAGGGATCTGTGGGGAGTATGGCTTGTTAATTCTCGCTGTCTTCCAGGCTCGTTTCCAGATCTGGATCCCCAGTTTCACCAAGTATGGGCTGTTTTGTGTTGCGCCTGAAGGGGCCCAGAGTAAATCCCTGAGGAGCATCTGGGGGAGAGCCGGTTGCAGAAGTATCAGTTGCGATCTCATAGAGTACAGATACATAATGGCATACTGACATTCCTTTTATTATTTTTGCCATTAGCCAAATGCAGCAACGCAGAAACCGAAAGGTGCAAGAAATCATAGGCAAAGCTTGCAGATGCTTAAACGTGAGTAACCATATGCAACTACAGGAGTACCTATGGGACCTGACAGAGCCAAGTGTGATTAACCTATGGAAATGTAGTGTAGCATGGACATTGTAGTAACCGCATTATAAGGTTTAGGAAAAGTACAGCAGGCCTCAGACCTCTGAGCAAGAGACAAGCTGTGCTGATTCAGGCTGGACATTGAGCAAGACGTGTGAGACAGGACCCGTAGCCAAGGTCAAGCGATACGGATGACATTCCAATCCCCAGACGACAAAGGGACCAGCTGCAGAAAATACTGATAAATCCTCATGATTCAGAGCTGCAGAGCTAAAATTCCTGGTCTCTGAACATGTGACACCGGCAAAGCAGACAATGGACAGCGATCAGTGGTTGGAATGGTGGGAAAGGAGAGCCGGCCTCAGGCTGCCAGACACAGACAGCAATAAATAACATTATGCAACAAGGGTTGCGCGGGTCAGGAGAGCACTCTCTTAAGGCAAAGGTGGTACACACAAGTTACAATACAGACACATAATTGTTCTCATCACCTTGAAGAGGTGCATAGTGAGCTGAGAAACTTTTTGGGTCCCAGGCTGGGGACGTCAGCTTTAGCCAATCAAAGCTTAGTACCCTAAGGGTGGGTAGCAATGGGCAAGAACCAATGGTTAGTCCACAACACTGCAACAATGCTATAGTTAGTGAATTGAGGATGCAAAAGGCCAGCCACCTGACATGCAAGAGCCAGTAGAATAGCATCTATAATGTGCTGTATAGGGTATAAGATACTCAATACCCAAATACTTGGCCCAATAGGTTTTCTGGAGAGGGACCCAGGTTGTGAAAAGGTGCTGATGCCATCCGAGGGTAAAACCGGCCTGCGAGCCGAGGAAGGCCAAGATGTGCATGAATATTCTCTGTTCCTGTGCTGATCCCTGTTGGTTTTGTCTGTAGTAAAGTGCAGTTTGAACTTGCCGTTCACTCAGTCCTCCGTGTATCCTGGGGGAGGGTGTTGGACCCTCCATGTCTGTGAACTTCCAGTGTCCCTCTGGCTTACCTGGCATTTCCTCCCAACACTGTAACCCCTCAATTATATACAAATAGAATCCCCATAGTTCCATGAGGTGCAGCCATTGTTGTTCATCTAATAATGTCAACCCTCATCACTGAATAACATCCGTAATCAATCTTGTCCAATAAATACATTTTTTTTAAAGGCATTGGCACCTATCCGTGCTCTAGGTGCTGGGCTAGGTACATTTTGCATATGTACTCAGAACTAATTTGTGAGAGTGTATTATGCATGATATTGATCCTGTCCACCTAGGATCCGTAGGCTCTCGAGCAGGTACTCCCATGTGACATACCAAATGTTTGACTGTGGGAGAATGCCATGTCATTTATATCTTTGCGGATTTGGGGGCATATTTATCCTTTGATGTTTGCCAATCACTGCATAACTGAGGAATGCATTCCTTTAAGATAAATTACATTCTTATGAGTCTCAGTTCTTGGCAATACCCTGTAGTAGTATTTTAAGGTACCTCATATGTGCAAGCATGGAAAGTACTTACTTAGCTAGTGCCTCCTGACCTAAGCCCGCATGGAAAGTTATTTTGCGTTTATGTACATATTTTGTACGGGAAAACGGGGCAAGATTTCAAACAAAAGCACCAAACAGCATGCAAAGTGTGGAGCAACATGATCCATAGGCAGATGCGTTTCTAATGCAGAACCCAATGAGCCGTTTTGCTTCGTGTCTGATGCACATTATACACAGACAAAAGCAACACAAAATCACAGAAGAGCACCATGCAACGTGCTGCAAAGCCTGAAGTCACATGAAACAGAAAAAGACGTCATGGACATATAGATATTAGGGAGCAATGTACAATATGAATACACTAAGGGCCTGATTCATGGAAGTGTTTTATAATGGTGCAATCCCATAGGAAACTGTTCCATGAATCAGGCCCTATGTGTTTTAGCACTGCCCGTAATGTAGGGTCTTCTTTTCATATACAGAGGTCCATATTTATATTATAATTGTTGCCAAGAATTGGTCAAGCATATCAAGATGAGATACAAAGAAAATATCTGTATTTCTGTCCACAATTATTGCAGTAAAGAGACCATGCAATCCAGTAATGCAATCTTTTGACACAGGATCTTGGTTTGAGAATCCACATCTGTTCTTTATGGTGTCAAATATGTTCTGCATTTTTGCTCCTTGGTAAATCGTTACCGGCCTATATGACCTGCCAATACAGTTATGTGTTTTATGTCCCGCTTCAGTAAAATGCTGGAGTGGCTTCTAGATTCCTTGTTCAAGTTTTTGACCGATGTTCCCGAATCCTTTTTTTTAACATGATGTTTTGTCATCCCAGAGTATATGTTGGGTAATGGACATGTTATGGCATAAACCACATGAGTAGTTTTGCAATTTGTAAAGGCAAAACATCTTGTGTAGTCAAATACAATGCATCTAGACGGATTGTTGTTTAAAATGTGCTGTAGCTCAAAATGATTAATGCAGTTCTGGGGACTACGATGGTTCCCATCACAGTTCCTTGTATCTGCAGGAAGAATTCCCATTTGTAGGTAAATAACAAGATAACTGAAGGAGCTTCAATAAGGACATTTGTCAGTATACTATGGGGTTGTCAAATATTCAAAGATTGATCCACGGTCATTAAAGCTTTTTGTTGTGGTATGTTGGTATAAAGAGCTTCAATAAACATCAAGGGTAACTGCATATTCAGTGAGAGGTTAAAAAGGCTGTGCCTCTGTCTAATTAGTCAGAGGTATCCAAAAATACACTTTTATTGTTTTAATCAATGCTTTAAAGAAAATATCTAAACATGTATTCAGAAGTTCTAATAAAGAGCTGCATCCTGATATAATAGTTCATCCAGGTGTTTGCACACGTGTGTGGCAGGGGCTGACGGCTCGATTTAGAATGGCCGCTCTAGGCGGTCACAGAGTGGTCATTCTAAATCGATCTCGTTCTCCTTTTCACTTAGGACAATTTATTTTTCTGGGGTGTGATGAACAGGGACGCAGGTGTCACAAAAAGTAGTGCTTCTGTGACCTACTGCTCTTTTGCCACGTAAAATGTGCAGTTAATTTGGTTTGCCCCTCTTTCAAAGGGGTGCTTCCTCTGGGTAAAGTCCAGTGGAAGCAGCATGGGCCTCCAGAAAACTCCCAGATTCTGTGTGCGGGCAGTTTTCGGGAAACAATGAAACTCCACACTGCTTACCGGAAACAGTGTTACACATACAGCCTCATTTTAAATGAGGCAGAGAGTTAAATGGAGTTGTTAAAGTGAGGCATACTGCTTAAACGGCTCCAGTTAATATCTGCCTCATTTTCCAGCAGTTATGAGGCAGAGGATTGGCACCAACGTGCATTCATGGGCCATCTCACCACTGCGCTTCATTGTATGACAGCATGAGATTTTTCTTGCAGGGGTATAACAAACAGATTCCTGTGGAAAACACCTTGTTTTTAGGAAACCATTAGTAAACACCACCTGCAAAGTGTGCAAGAGAAGGAGCTTGTCCCACTTTTACCCTTTCCTTGTTCACTCCATCTCATGGACGTAAGCACTAACTATAGGGTTCCTGTGAATGTAGTTTACATTTTTAACAAGATAAGGCTGATAAAATAATGGGCCTCATTCCGAGGTGGCTGGTAAGGGGTTAACGGCACCGGTAAGGGTGCCGGTGCCATTAACTCCTTACCGCTGCATTACGAGGTCCTTTAGCGGGTCCCGCTAGGGGCGGCTGGTTTTACCAGGCGCCCTTAGTGGGAACCGCTACAGGACCAGCATGTTAACAACGGGCCCGTTATTAGCATGGTCCCCATTCCCTATGGGGGCTCGAATGGGGATGGGTTCCCTGAATGAGGAAATACCGGGTCCTCCAAGGTTGGAATGGCCCGGTAATTCCCCATTCAGGGAACCCAGACCCGGTATGCAGTAAGGGGTTAGCCATGGTGCTATTAGCACCATGGCTACCTCCAACCTCGGAATGAGGCCCAATCTCATGGACAATGTAGGACTGGGCCATACAATTGTCTCATGCACCAATGAAAAAGTGGCCCACAGTAGCAAATGGCAATTAATTCCTTTTGTTACACTGTTTGAATAGTAACCAAGGGGGAGTTTTTGATAAAGTGTGATGAAAATAGTAAATTTAAAAGAATATGGGCCTCATTACACGGATGGCGGTAGGGATTTACCGGTACCGGTAAAATACCGGTACCGGTAAATCCCTACCGCCTTACTACGAGGTCCCTTTGCGGGTTGGGGGATTTAACGCCTGCTTTTTGCAGGCGTTAAAATCCAACCCGCTAAGGGACCTCGGAGCTAATTACGGCACCGCAAAATTGCGGTGCCGTAATTAGCGCCTTCCCCATTCCCATAGAGCCCTATGGGGCAGAAATGGGAATGGGGAAGGGCAATGGCGGAAGGGGGATTTACCGCCCCTCCAACCTTGGAATGGGGCGGTAAATCCCCTTTCCGCCAAGGCGGTGCCGGTATTTTACCGGCATGAGCCATGGCGCTAATAGCACCATGGCTCACCGCCTACCGTGTAATGAGGCCCTATATTCTTTCAGCAATACTGGTTAAAACTACTAGCCTTAGAGTGAATTAACTCATCAAACTGGCGCCTGGTCATGGATTTGTTTTCGTTGGTGGTGGGGCACTGCCTCCAGTTGTTCTGTGACTTTGCAAAGGATAACAGGGTGAGTGGAGTTTGGAAGATTGACACATTTTTATAGCTCGAAGTTCCCATCTCCTATTGGACAGCTGGAAAGCACCCGTTTTCTTATTACTCCAATTGGACACTTTCCTACCTCGCTTTGCTCAATGCAGCCCATTACGTTCAGGTGACAGAACATCTGATGTTTTTTTCTCAATCAGATTGTCCATGCTGAACATGGAATTTTAGGAAATTCACGGGTAGAAAATCCCACAGTCTGCACTTGCCTTGTGTATCTAAAGAATAGGTTGTGAATTATAGGTTAATGCTCACACTGCAGTAGTATGGACCACATTACAATGGTAATATATGAACACGAGGCATATAGCATGATATTTATTTGCACATTAATTCACAGACTACAAAGCGAGAGTTCTATTTTTTGAAAAATAATTATAGTATTGTCATGTAAAATTGATTGCATGCTATTTCTGCAAAGTTCTAGAATTTGCCCTGCAGGTATAAATTATATGAGCTCAGAATTGATGCGGGAAGGAATAAAGTGATATCACTGCATATATTTCTTTATGTAAAGTATGCATCACTGTGGGTAGTCCTGGATGGCTGATTTTCAGCCAAGAAATAATGCAGCTTGGAAATGGAAGTGGAAACACGGAGTTCATAATGTAGCTGGATACTTTGTCACAGAATGGTAGTTCCTGTAATGCTACACGCCAGTGCTGCTAATAGACCAGGTCACTGAAATGGGATTGTAATGGGAAAAACAGAATTAGATGGAAACCACGAGCACAAGGCAAGATGTGCAGAGATTAATCATATGAAAACAAGGAACATGACACCTACTTTAAGAACAAAAAAAGCCCTTCCTACCACTAACTTAAAGCAACAACCTCTTACCTGCAAGCCAATTCACTGAGTGAGCTTTCTGTTCCTTTTCCAGGTGGTTTCCTAATAATTACAGCTTTAATCCAGCTGGTGTTCGAAGAAAAGCAGACTATGTATGGCATGTTTATCAGTGTTTCTTCCCCGGTCATGTTATGTTTTGTCATGCTATGTTAAGATATATATATATGTATATATATTTTACTGAACCATTCCCTGTAATAGTGGTCCTAGAGTGCCAAAGATTGCTTGGAATGTGGTGCCTACCAAGTACATCCCAAGGACATCCCAACCTTAATCTGAAGAGGAATGTATAATGGAAACAAAGGAGAAGAAAAGTAAAGGGGGAGCAGAGAAAAACAGACATGAACGATTTGTAAAGGTAAGCAAAGAGATGGAGGGTGGGGATGGAGTGCGTGATAGTCTGCATGCCTGTAGCTTCAGTGGACAGCGGTCAAAGATACCACTGATCGAGAAACAGGGCAAATGCATAATGCTCCTGGGAGCAAGCGCATAATCCAGGACATACGTTCCTGACGCTTTAAGAAAGCCCTGACATTAATCTGTAAGAAGTTGCGTGACGGGCTTGAGCTGTGCGCCAGTCTGTATATACCCTTGAAGTATGGAGGTGTGATTGACAGGTGCCACCGTGGGTCCTACCGTAAGTCTACAGAACCCACAAGGAAGAATAGGGGAATGCCCAGCAAGCTGTCCAAAGTGTCAGCACCAAGAATGGTATGTGGACAAGAAAGGGAAAGCGGAATGCTGACCATCTCCCAGGTTGTGATACTTGCATGGCCAGGTTCTCGGTATCCGGGTATGATAGCGATGGCAATTGTGCAGTTTACAATGGAATCTATTTGGCCAAAACACTCACCTTTCTACGAAATTCTACACTGACCCCCAGAAGAGTCACAAAAAGTAAAAGGCGTATTGAGGGTGTAATAGTTCATAAGTATGAATACAGACAATTCCTTTCCACTGTGAAAGAATTAACTCGGAAGTTAGGGTGTAAATAAATAATGCATGGTAGAATAGCTAAGTCAAAGTTAATATTTGCGTCCAGAAAACACTCTTCCAGGGCTACTGTCGACAAAACCAGTATATTCTCTGTGTGTCTCACTGAGAGCAGTACCCAGTGCTTTAAAAACCTAATTGCAGAGGGTTACCACTTAGACCAAATCAGTTTCCAAAAAGACTATAATAATGTGTACCTATCTATACAATGAAAGTAGACCCTGAGCACCTTATCAAGGTGAAGTTCAGCATGCAAGGGGAAAGCCTCCTCTATATACAGAGCAGCATAGCCAGTCAGGGCACTGATACTTTTGGAGAAGTAGATATACGGATCTATTAGGTTTTACCATTTTATTTTATACATAATGGCAACTACCGCGAACATCTGTCGTAAAACAAAAGAAAAGAAGTAAAACATTTGGCGAAAACACATTTGTGCCTGTTGCATTCGGCAAAAGTGAGGTGTACCAAATATATACGTGGCCCATTTAGTTATCTCATCAAACCAATGAAGAAGGCATTCTTATAGTGCGAAACTACCACGTATGTGCCATAGGCAAAGCTGCTTCATGCATTAAAAAGGAAGTACAGTGGATACAACCTGGCGACTATACCCCTATATTTGATGGCACATAGTTATTATTGTCAAAGGATATCTACCTGTAATAGATTTGAAAATATAACTGAGGTTAGGTGACATGAAGTCGATACCCCGGTACAATCAATGAACATACAAAATTTGATCCATATAATCTTGTTAAGTATTAACTAGGGGTGTACCAAAATTTGGCTCAGAGTAAGTTAAGGCCAAAATCCCTACAAACGTCATTAAGTACTGCTTTGACTCTGTGCCTGGAATCATTCAGGCATGTCATTTTTTTTTTAAACGAGTGTTAAAGAAACGCTGCTGTTACATTTTTGATTGAGTGCAGGCAGAGCAGATGTTTTAAACTGTAAACTAAGTCCCTGCCCTAGACCTTCTTCTGGTGGTTTGCAGAGGAGGGGAGAGCTGAAGAAGAACTCTCCATATGTTGAGAGTATCCCGGGTCTCCCCGTATTTTGCAATTGAAAACTATTGAGCTTTACCAATAGTTTATGAAGTCGCTATTGAAACATTGTAGTTTCTTTATGCGGTTTTTGATTTGCTGAGGACATGTGTGAGCAAAATGAAAGTTACAGGTCCCAATCCCATCATTTGCCAATCCAAATAATATAATTAAGTGGGGTAATGGATTTATACAGCTGCTGCAGAGATCCCAGTAAGTCCCAAACCCTGAGTTAAATAACTCAGGAGGTAGTGTGCCTGCAGCAAAGAAATGTTTGCAGTTTGTGGGCTAAGGTAATAAATCAATTAAGATGGCTTGATGGGAAGTGTGCATACAGCAGAGGTGTGCTTGTAACTTAGAAACATAGTTTACAATGTATGCCCTCCAACTTTCACATGTTGCCAAAATGTGTCCCTTTGAATTGAGTAAAGGTGACAGATGTCACTTAACAACGTGGCTATATTTTTTAAAACCAAAATGCCCCATTCTGTGGCTGAAGAAATATTCCTCCCAACATTAGAGTTAATAATGTGGAATATTTGTGTAGTAAACAAAAGGAGATACAAGTTTACAATTTAGAAACATTGGACAAAATGGATGTACAAGTCAAACAAATAAGTAAAATACACATGCACATGCCAATTAAAAAACTGAAAATCAGCACTGTCCCTTCCCTGTAATGTCAGCCAAGAGCCCTGGAGATCTCAGCCGTCCCTATATATTTTTGTCTGGTGTCTTTTACCATGTCCCAAAATAGCACAAACACACCCCACCCCAAAATGAATGAAAAATACTGTTAATGAAAAGACATTTTTCAAATGTATCGTTCCCACTCAGTACCATAGGTCTAAAGCATGGCTTAGCATCCCAAAGGTTTACATTCAGTAGCACTTCAGGAGTTAGCAGGGCGATAATTGATGTAATCCTTTTTTTGTTTTTGTTTCAGTGCCTTGCTGGAGCCAGAAGGCTAAAAATGGGCACGTCCTGAAGGAACATTTGACAGTGCAAGTAGACATATCCCAGTCTGCCCTCACAGTCATTGCATACATGCATACTTTTGGGCTAGTCTTAGTTACTTGGGCGCTTTCCAACAAGTGACACCCATGAATGCACAAAAATACACACTGTGCCGTATTGAACAGTTTATTTGCTGATAATGTATTTCTTTCATGGTTTACACAAACATCTTGCATAGACAACAAAGGAAAGAAATTAAAAAAAGGAAAAGATATGTAAACGTTGAAGTGTGGTTTTAATTTACAAAGTGGTTTTCCAGGTTCACATGCACCACATCCCAGAAAGGATGACTTCCACCCTGGGGTATAATGGAAATTAAAAGAGGCCCTGAAAATAATTTTCAAAGTGGCCACATATTACACATTTTCAGCAAGCCCAACCATTTTCCTATGAGAACATTTGGAAATACCACACAAAAGAGGCCCAGGGTGCAGAGGCCCACCGGGAAATCTCCAGAGTTTCCTATAGGCCAGTCCACACCTGGTTCCTCCACCTTGTGAGGTTCATAAACTGGAGAGCAAAAACCTTGCTGATGATAACATCCACTATGCCACAAAATAACACACCTGCACCCCAACAAAGCAGCTATAAATGCCATGGTGCATGTCTAGATCTCCAGATCTTCTGTGATAATGGAGAAAACAAATCATCAACCATGATGCTCTCACACAACATGCCTCATAAGGACATTTTTAAGAGGATTTTCATAATGGTCCTTCATGCGACTTATGCAACTCTCAAGCCAGGCCTACAAAATAGGGCATGCTATTCCACCTCTTGAAAATCAAACATTCACAATAATATACTTTGCTTCAGGACATGAATTGGGAAATAATGTAGATTAAGGCAAGTATTAGTATACAGTGTAAAACCCCAGCCTCATGGGCTAACACCTATATATATATACTACCAGTCCCTTATAGTCCCATGACCGATGGGCCATATCATAATCTACCTCCCCCTACTCTGTCATCTTGTTTCTCCGCTACCTGACTGTTGAGGTACCTGGAACGTTACCCTTACAATTGGATTAGTTGCATGGTGTGCACCTGGTCATTAACATGAGCTCAGTGGATAACTCCACTGTCAAATTGGCTCCTTAGAATAATGGTACGCTTCTCTTGATGCCCCAGTATGCCTCCCAATCACTAAAATAAATATGTTAGCATCATCTCCTGCTCCTCGTATCACAAATCACAGGGTATTTCACTCTTTGCTCACCCCTTATCAGCTGCTCCTCCCTGGAACTTCGTATGGGCCTTTTTAGGAGCACAATAATCAACCAAATTCTGATGGATTTAGGTATTCTGTTTAACAGCCATCTGGCAGTTCAAATGGGATGGCCATTCTCCTGGGGGGCTAATGCCCCAAATCTAGATTGGACATTTTGGCAGCTCAAGACCTCCACCGTGGGTTTGTCCTTTAAAACGGGCCCAGCCCTGCCCATGCTGGCCGTTCACATTACTTTCTGGTTTTAAGACCTACAGCTTGATATAATTTAACATTTGATCTGGTCGACCCGAAGGCCTCTATGCTCGATTTTACTGCTGGGGCTTTGGAAAGGGAGATTATTCAACCACTTTATTACACTACACTGGCACACTTCCAACATGGAACGCAAACTACTAGTCCTCACTTCCAATATGGCATAGCTTTGGTATTTTTCACACTTGGGACCAGTGTCTACATCATTATTGTTTGCCACTTTATTTTGACTACTATACTATACTACAATATCACCCATGCCCTATGCCTATGCCGAACCAATCCAAACCTCCCAAGACTGGGGCGGTGGGGCTATACTCCACTCTGCACACCAATATATTATTGATTCTGTATTCCAAATCAAATAGTTGAATTTAAAGTGTGGGGAACTACTGCTGCAAGGCCTACCAAAACAGACTCAAAGGCCCCTCATGAGTCTGACTCTGAAGCGTGCATAAAAAGATTTTTGCTCTGTCCACTGCACATAACCCATCAAATTCCCTACTAGAAACAATATTATATATGTGTTTATTTATTTCATTTCTTGTAATGCGCAACATGCCTGTAGACCTCAGAGCGCTGCACGAAAGAGGGAAGAGGGTACGACCATGAATTTAAGTGAAGGTACTATTCGGAAAGATTAAAAATAAAGGTCTTCACATGTTTCATGAAGAGAGATAGTGATTGAGATATTTTAATGTTCAAAGGCAAGGCATTCCATTTGTGAGGGGAACTGAATTCAAAGCTAGTCGCCAACGTTTTTTAGGCAGGATCTTAGCTGATTTAGCAAGAGGGTGTCGGAAGAGTGTGACACTCTACAGGATGATTTCCTCTTCAATCTATTAGTAAGATAGTGTGGCGCATTAACATTTTGGCATTTGTAGGCAAGAGAATTTTGTGCCTGATCCTTTGCTTCACTGGCAGCCAGTGAAGTCTTTTCCTGAAGGCGGTGACCTGGTCTCATCTGGACAAACCAAACACTGCCCTAATGGCACCATACTGCACGGTTTGTAGCCACTTCAAATTCCTTTGGGATGTCCCCATCAATAAACTATTACAATAATTCAATAGTGAGTTTATTAAGGAGAATGCCAGAAGAGATCTGTTTGTAAGTGTAAAATATGGCCTAATCGGATGCCGAAGTTTGATTACCTGTCCACAGGATGAGCAGATATGAGAAACCTGTTTTTTCATTGAGAGATCAGCATCCAGCATCACTCCCAAGGTTGTTAGAAATGTGCTGGTTTACAGGGATGAGATTACCCGCAACCTCAAAGGATTCATACTGTTGGGTGAGATTCTTTAATCTGGGATGGGAGGCCAGAATAAGCAACTCCATTTTGGAGTCATTGGGCCTCATTACAACTCTGCCGGTGCGCTAACAACGGTGCCGGTAGGCTTACTGGCACTGTTGTTACCGGACCAGCAGAGTACAAGTTTGCGGGCCGGGTGCCTGCCTGCCTGGTCTGCCCTGGCGGGGGCAGAAAGGCACCCACTCGCAGACTTTGACGGTAGTACCAGCACCATTATGAGAATGTGCCGGTGCAACCATCCTCCCCATTCCCATTGAGTCCTATCGGACTTGAATGGGAATGGGGAGTACCTTTTTCCAACGCCTAGCTTCAGGGACCGCCTGGCTGTAATGCCCCAGTAATTCCCCATTGCCAGGCGCTGGAAAAAATACGCAACTCCGGCCGGCAGCCTGTTATTTTTACAGGGACGGCTACTGCCGGAGTTGTAATGAGGCCCATTGTGAGCCAAAGGATTTACTGCCATCCAGGCTTGGATTTTAATATAGATATGATTTACGGCCTCCACATCCTCCTGGTAGTTACCAAAGAGTTCATAGAGGAATTATTTGCTGTCAGCATAGTTTGCAAATTGAACAGCCAGATCTTCAAAAAGGTCGAGAAAATGTCTGATATAAATATTGAAAAGCAGGGGGGACATGCAAGAACCCTGCGGAACACCCCATGTGCTTGAAAAAGGTTTGGCTTAAGCTCTCTCGGCTGCCCCTCTGGAAGTTCCAGGAGACAAAAAAGATGGAATCCAATTTGCTGCATTTTCAGAACAATTAGCAACAGTAAGTAATCTATTGTGCATGAGATTGTGGTCAATGATATCGAATGCCGCTGATAGGTCCAATAATAATAGCAGCGCAGGATGTCTTCTTTCTATGATTCCAATAATATTTGATTTAAGATCTAAAAGCGCGGTTTTGGTGCCATGTTAGGAAAAGAAACCGGATTGATTTGGGTTGAGGAGTGCATGTTCCTCAATGAATTTATGCAACTGTACATATGCCACTCTATCTAAAATGTTCAATAGATAAGGGGCATTGGTAATGGGTCTGTAGTTTTTTGGGGATACAGGCATGAAGAGAGTCCTTTTTCAGGAGTGGTGTAATCCAAGCTGCCTTTAAAGCAGCAGGGAATTTGCCGGATAGGAAAGAGTGATTGAACATTTTAGTAATCCATGGAAAGTTCATGGAGTCTTTAAATAGATCTGGCGGACAGGCGTTTCCAAGACAGTTAGTTGATTTCAAGGTGATAATGATCTCCTTGATCTCTTTTTCTGTGAAGACATGAAATTTGGATTTCTGAGAGTCAACAAGAGAATTGTTATTCTGCCGATTTGCATTAATTCAGTCTTTTTTGTTTAACCTTTAGTAATCACATTCTACAAAATGATTAATTAACCCCTACTGAGTACTAATCGAATATCATCTCAAATATATTGTTATTCTTAATTCAATATTTTATTCCATTCTAGTGATTTTTAAGTTCCTGCTAACACATGTTTCGACCTCACAATACATAAGACTTCATCGGGGCTGGTAAATCACCCTTATACATATCACATTATATTAGATTAATTTTGTCAAATCAATATATCAAACAATTGTCACATTTCGCAAACAAATACATATAAATATTGAATACCAACCCGGTCATGTACCAGGGGTCATTCCACATTAGGGCGAGGCAAAAATAAAACAAAAAAATATAAAATACATAGGGATATTGAGCAGCCAGTCATCAAATTGAACTTAATTCATATTGCATTGTTATCCTCCTCAGGCAAGTGCCATACACTTATCCTTATGAACATTACGAGTGAGTTTATCTTGACCTGTACACTTAATTTAATAGGTGAGTTCAAAAAGCTTTCCCGCGGTGCATCAGTGTGTCCACCATCATCTCGAATGCCATCGGAACTACTATTTACTTAGCAAAAATATCAACCTCCTATCACTATATGTGATCCAATTCACATAACACCAATTCATGCGTAGATCAATCAGATCCTAATCACCATATATCAGTAATCTAACTTCTCTTTTTCACAATGAGGCGCTGACTCCAATACTATTCTAGTATGGCGTTTAATTGAGCCAGTTTGCTCATTAGACAATCTACAACAAAATATGAATGTCAATCTACTTTCATTCAAACACCTTTGTGTGTTCAATCTGAATAAAAACTAGTCCTTACCTCTCCAGAACCATCAATCGGCATCAGGACCATAAAGACAACTATATCCCTTTTCTTAAATCTTTTCCAAATGGATGTCTCTAATTAACCTGCAAATAATAATTACAAAATTAATTGTGTCTACACACCTTTATCTGCGTGGAGAAAAGCACTCATTGGTCAGTCACAAGATAGCTTGAGTTTCACATGATGTCTAGCATTTCTTATATTATCACTTGCAAGGCCGGGAAACATCTGTTCTACGTCCCACAACAATGTGAGTCATCCTTTATTAATCCCTCCAAATAATTAAGCCCTCATAGAATTATCCATCAAGGTAGCAGTTTTTAGAAACAGACTGACACCAGTTTTAAGAGCTATCTTGATTTAAACCCAATAACTGCGTGCAACCTAAAGATCCTGCATTCCCATTAATTGCACCAAGTTGCAGTGACCAGTAAATGATAGAGATATTAAGTAGAAGTTTCACCCTTCTTCCCTGTGAACAGAAATACGCAGCTACACAAAGGTCAAACCACGAGGCTCCTTTATTGAACAAAGCCCTGCAGTCATATTTTCTTACAGGAATCATGTGAAGTGATTTAGCCCAAAGTGCTGCATTCTGCTTGGATCTTTGTGATATCCTTTTGAAGATGAATCAAGCAAAGGACGTTGTTTCCGGCTTACCAAAAGCCTGTTCAATTCATTTGCTGTGCTCTCTGTGTTGTCTATGTCCAGATTATCCCCTTGATGATCAGATCATAGTGCATGGGACGAAATATCTCTGCAGTCAGTCCACCCCAACACTGACCATCACCACCTGCCCAGTGCTCACAAAGGAAAATTATATGCTTTCTCATGGTCTTACTGATGTGAACCTAATCAACACTCTAACAAATGTACCCACAACATACTGAAAATGCAATGTTGCATCCATTTCTGATGCAGCTCCTTTTAAGAGACCAGAGCTGATATAAGGCTGAATCAACCAGAACAAAGTGGCTGTTTAAAGGAGTGCACACTTCACTCTCTTGTATTCTCCAAACTAAATCCTGGAATGCCCAGCTCCATTTCCTTCTTCCCAACCCTCCCTATGTTAGCTCATTATTCCTTAATGTTCGGAACATGTCTCAGAACTACCAGTGTTCGTCTGTGGGTACATATAACCAAGCTCTCACCACTTTGTAATTTAAATTATTGTGATATGTGTTGGTATGGAGAATTTGCGCTTAACAGAGCAGTAACTGTTGATTGTAACATTCCTTGAAAGTATTATCTTTGCAAGTAAAGAATGATAACGTAAGGAAGCATACATAAGCACATATTACATTGTAACATGACAGCATTGGAGCCAATAAGAAACACAAACAAAATGGCCACTCTTTGAATGTACTCCCACCTACAGGTCTATTTTCCTCACCTTTCAGATGCTCAAAGGAACGCAGGGGTGTGTCACTAAACCTCACTCCAATGTGAGCCAGAGATAATATTCTGTGGACTGTGGGATGCAGTTGGACACTGCTGCCAAACTCACCACTGCCTAAGAACTAGACAGGGAAACCTGTGTGGCGGTGCTGTGGATGTGAGTCTGCTCTGAGTGCGCTGCACTGTTCGTACAATGCTGAGAGCTGCCTGTTACAGATAAGGCATGGATGGGGGACTCTGTGTTACCTGCAAACCCTGGAGATTATTGATATTCCCCAGAATACAGATGTTGCTATCCATAGTTACAGGGTGGGGCAGGTACACAGCACACATGGGGGAGCAGAGCATGGCTCGCTCTCTGATCTAATCGCTCGACCCCTGGATGACACAATACTCTGCATGCTGGTGAACTACATTGTGGGGGGTGGATCAATCGGTCTCTTCAACAGGGCCAGAAGTAATCCTCTTGCATATCTGCACAACCTTCTACAAAGCACAACTAAAACCCAGAATTACTGCAAAAAAGGTGCCGCCAATTTTCTCTCTTCACTCTCTTATTTCTTTTCCCTCTACAATGAGAGATGAATGTTTTGAGCACCATGCAGGAAGAGTCCTGATAGGTTTGCAAACAGTGAGACTAGACCTGATCCATGTGCTACACCTAATTCTGAATTTTGGACACACATAAGGATCTGATTATTAGACGATAACCCCTCTGGAGACATGCAATAGCTTGCTGCTCAGTGCTTAAACACATGGTCTGCGTAAGGTGGATACACAATCTCAAAAGCAGAGCTGAGCAAACTTTCATTACTCTTCACCTCTTTGTTTGCAATCACCCTGTAATTTATTTCACATAGTGCAGGTGGGGCAACTGGTGAGCATTTATCAACCGGGATCCACATGTACCTGGGTTATTTTTTTAATATTGATTGTGCCATACTTGATATGTTTCTATGTCTGTTAATGTTTTTAGCTGGGCATACAGCTAAATGCAGAGCTCATCCAATGCTTCTATTCTAAATGTTGTTCTTACACTTCATGTGTACTATTTCATGTTGGGATGCAATACAGAAGAGCTTTCTGCAATCGTTTGCTGCTGAAGAGGGAACTACACTGTAGTTAATGTGTGTGGGGGGCCTGTTTAATTTGACCTTCATAGTGCATAATGGCAGAAAAGTCTCAATGTGCAGAACACGAACACCCTCATTAACAGGAGCGAACCCCTGAATTATTTACACGATGTACAGGCTGAAAATGGACACCTGCTGAAGAGACACTTAGATCCTGTCACTTATACCAAGCTGTCTAGAGTCTGGATGGAGCAGGGCTTTCACTATCTATTCCCCTGAATAAGATGGGTTCTGTCATGTTGGTGAAAAGGCTGGTATTCATTTATGTATGATGATTGGATGGACCTGGAGGGGAGGTATGTTGCAATAACAGGGGAATTATCACAACATTAATTAGCACTGATTGATATATAAGATCCGACAGGCGATAATCCAGAGTTTTTCTCCCAAATATTTGAAACATGCACACCTATCATGACCATAAGGGTGATGGGGGATGTCAATTTAGTAATGTCATCTAGACTCCATTGACAGCCCACTGTACTGTCACATAAATAAAAAACAAAAATGTTCTATGGCACTGCAATACTTGCTGTCAAGTATTCCTTTTATAGACCTTTGGATGGTGATGCATCCTAACTTCAGTGCCTATACATGTGACACACCCTCATGATAGCTATGTACAATTATATATGTGGTTTATGTCATTACATCTGTTGCACAGGATCTATGAGTGTCCATTTTTAAAGATGACCAAAGAGTATCAAGCACCAATCTAGTGGAAGATCTCAGATCAGTGTGCGATCAGTAAAACTTTGTCAAGGTGGTTTAATTTGGCAGTTGTGGTGGTGTTGGAGCTTTCAGATATTACTGATAATGTGCTCAAAGTAGCAGAGGATTTCTGGGAAACTGATTTAATTTTTGGGGCCCCACGCAAGCATATTGGGATGTCTTTAAGGCTTTCCTGTGGGGCCACAGTAGATCATCCTGGTTAAACACACTAGATATCTGAAATAAAAATTGCAGAAAATAGCCATAACATTTTGAGGGATCCAGACATGTTTGCTACCCTAATCAGACATTATCTAAAAATGACCTTATCTGTGTGAAAAATAATTTTTCTGAAAGAGCCCACATTTCTGGGGGTACAGCTGGTAGACCAATGAATAATGGAATTCACATGCAATACGTATCATGCAAGGTACTACATGGTGTGAGATCAGGACATTAATGATTTATTTTTATATTATACAGCAATGTATTCTACTCCTCACCCGGTGTCCTCTCAGCTCTAATTGAGTAGATTTGCCAAAGGTCACAGCTGCTGATCTTCAGGTGCTGAATTCTCCATTTACACTAGCAGTAGTAATGTGAACGAACATTGTCAAAGGGACCTTATGGTTAAGTTCCACCGTTAAAAACCTATCAAATTCAGTGGACAAACTTTGTTTAAGGGATGTTCTTGTTACAAGAAAAATGGAAAAATACCAGAAATTCACCAGTTATGGTAAGGTAAGCAACCATAACTTGTGCCACCACTGTGCACTTCGAAGACTAACATCCAGGACATCAAAAAGTTACAAGCCCCTACACAGCCTGTGGAGTCTGCGGACGTTGCGGTAGTCCAAGGACATCTTAAAAATGTATGTGGTGGTGGCATTAAAAGCATTTCACTCTTTTGCATGGGAAAGTGGTGGTTCTGAAAATAACCTTTTTTTGTATTTAAAAAAACGTTTTTTCAAGTTTTAAAGAAAGCTAAGCAACATTCTACTAAACTAAACTTTTTCTTTCAACTTGCAAAACAGTAGGCATTTTGTTTTCGCCATGCTTCCGTGCATTTTTTTTCACCTACTGGAAAGTGCTTTCTATATTTACAGAAAGTGCTTCAAAGTATTTTGAATGTTTTGCAGAAAAAGCTGATTACCCGCATTGGAAACATGTGCTCCATCTCCGCGGAAAATATTGGCAATGTCAAATTTATTATTTTCATTATGGAAAGATATCATGTCAACATCTCCCAAAATGCACAAACAGTCTTCTTGACATTGTGCCTCACTTTCTCCATTTGTGGACTAAATGAAGTTGAGTGCATCCACGTATGTCTCTGGGCAATGCAAGAAAAAATCAGTCTAGAATGCGGGAGCATTTCCTTTAATTTGCCAAATGTCTCCTTCATTGAAAACTGCAGTGAAATTCCAGTGACATACCCGAAACTGTTCCCTACACAATGAGCAATGATATTGTCTGGGTGTTGCAGTGTGAACAAACTGACACAAAATGGGAGCAAGTCCACCCACTTTATGATGCATACTCCATATCATTGCACATGAACATCATGAAATCCAAGATATTCAGCCACTCCACACTGCTCTGCATACACCTTCAACTAATGGATCCATGAGTCCCGCAAAATCCACACACTCTGCCTCCTGAAAGACATAGCCATAGCAATAGCCATCTGCACTCCTCTCAGCAAACACACATTCTGCCAGACTCTCTCTTTGCATACCACACCCAGGAAACCATATTGGCTAATCCCCTGGACTGCACAGTCCCATTTTCATGCCTGGCATTCTCAAAAGACCCGGATGTAGCATGTGCCATCTGTGGACTATCGCGGTACTGCGGTCAGATCGTCCAAATGAAGGGGGTGGGTAGAGAAATTAGACACAATGTAAGTTATTTACTCTTAAGTGGTGGCTTTGAAAAGAACCTTTTTTATTGTTTTGATTTATTTTTTACTACAACTACTCACATGCACTCTACATCATTTTCAAAAGAACTTTCTGAGTGCATTTTAAATATTGTCAAGAAAAATTTCATTGCCACAATCAGTAAAAATCATGCCATCCCTGAACAAGTTATGTCCACCATCCAGCAGAATGTTCTCATTTGGGAAGGATGTCATCTGAACACCATTCAAACATGAAAATACCCCTTTGTTCACAAGGTGCCTTCCTGCGTCTTGTTGAGGACAAAACACATTGGTGCATCTTCATAGTGCCCTAGGAGGTATGTGTGATAGAATTATCTTTCCACATGGAAACAGGTCCATTAGTGCTTTCCTCATGTGTTTTAAATGTAATATGGAAAG
The DNA here is from genome assembly GCF_040938575.1 of Ambystoma mexicanum. Lineage (NCBI taxonomy): Eukaryota > Metazoa > Chordata > Amphibia > Caudata > Ambystomatidae > Ambystoma > Ambystoma mexicanum. The sequence continues at coordinate 781,388,246 of NC_090924.1, read as the reverse complement.
ATATTGCACTGATGTAGCCCAAACTATGTCCTCCACAATGGACCACAATGATTCCTGGACATTGGAAATGAGACATATTTTTCCAATGTGCAAATAAAGGGCCCAGTTCATAGAATCGGGCGCATAAAAGGCACAAGGGCCGTGTGCCAGAAGGAGTGTGCACGAGCCTTGGCACAGAGAAAGCCTTGCACGGCACGCGTATTCATGGATTCCCAGAGGCATCATTAGCTGTAATTTCCCCAACTCGGCCCCACGCACAGAAAAAGCAAGTGAAATGCCTATCACGGAGCAAGCCTCCTCACCATCCCTGGGCCAGCAAACAGCCCCCCCAAGCTAAATCGCACCAAAACACCCGACGATCCCTGGCCGTACCCCATCGTAAATGCACAAAAACATGCCACAAATCCCCGGCCTCACCCTAGCGTAATTGTGCAAAAATACCCCGTGATCCCCCGGGGCACACAATTGTAATCGCGCAAAAACATCCTGCAATCCCCGGCTGCACCCCAGCCATATAGCGCGAAAACACTCCACGATCCCTGGCCGCATCTCAGCATAATCGTTGCGAAAACACTCCGTGATCACCGGCCGCATGCCAGCATAATCGCATGAAAGCACCCCACGATCCCCGGACGCACCCCATAGAAAATTTGTGCCCTCCCACGCAAGGCCAGCCCCTCCACCACCAAAATCGTGCCCCAACACCTCGCAATCCCCGGCCGCACCCCAGCCAAATTGTGCGTCTGTGCCTCGCAATCCGCAGCATGCAGCCCCCTCCAGATGGGAGACCCAAGCCCCCATCAACTGTGACTACACCCTGCAGGCAACCCCCTCCACATGGATACCCCAGCCCTCATCACCCATGACCATACCCTGCAGGCAGCCCCCTCCATACAGGACACCCAACCACAGCCCCCATCACCTGTGACTACACCCTGCAGGCAGCCCCCTACAGATGGGACACCCCCACCCCTGTCCCATCAACCATGACCCCAACCTGCAGGCAGCCCCCTCCACATGGGCCAGCCCCAACCCAGTCCCCATCACCCATGACCACACCCTGCAGGCAACCTCCTCCACATGTGACACCCCATCACCCATGACTACACCCTGCAGGCAACACCCTTCACATGGGATAGCCCACCCTGCCACACCGGTGACCACACCCTGCAGGCAGCCCCCTCCAGATGGGACACCCCCCCAGCCCACATAACCCGTGACCACACCCTCCAGGCAGCCCCCTCCAGACGGGACACCCCCTCCCTAGCCCCTATCACCCATGACCACACCCTGCAGGCAGCCCCCTCCACATGCGATACCCCCACCCACATCACCCGTGACCACACCCTGCAGGCAACCCCCTCCACATGATATACCCCAGCCCCCATCACCGGTGACCACACCCTGCAGGCAGCCCATCCCACATGGATACCCCAGCCTCCATCAACCATGACCATACCCTGCAGGCAGCCCCCTCCAGTCGGGACACCCCCACCACAGTCCACATCACCCGTGACTACACCCTGCAGGCAGCCCCCTACAGATGTGACACCCCATCCCCTGTGACCACAACCTGCAGGCAGAGCCCTCCACATGGCATACCCCAGTCCACATCATCCGTGACCACACCCTGCAGGCAGACCCCTCCAGACGGGACACCCCCACCCCAGCCCACATCACCTGTGACCACACCCTGCAGGAAGCCCCCTCCAGATGGGAAACCCCCTCCCTAGCCCCATCAGCCATGACCACACCCTGCAGGCAGCCGACCCCACATGGGACACCTCCACCCACACCACCCATGACCACACCCTGCAGGCAACCCCCTCCACATGAGATACCCCAGCCCCCATCACCCGTGACCACACCCTGCAGGCTGCCCCTTCCACATGGGATACCCCAGATCCCATCCCCAATGACCACACCGTGCAGACACCCCCCTCCAGATGGGACACCCCCACCCCAGTCCCAATCACCCGTGACCACACCCTGCAGGCAGCCCCCTCCACATGGGCCATCCCCAACCCCATCACCCGTGACCACACCCTGCAGGCAGCCCCCTCCATATGGGATATCCCCACCCCAGCCCCCATCACCCATGACCACACCCTGCAGGCAGCCCCCTCCAGACGGGACACCCCATCCCCCATCACCTGTGACCACACCCTTCAGCAGGCCCCTCCGGATGGGACACCCCCACCCTTGCCCCCATCAACCATGACCACACTCTGCTGACAGCCCCCTCCAGATGGGATACCCCACCCCAGCCCCCATCTCCTGTGACCATAGGCAGCCCCCTCCAGATGGGACACCCCAGCCCCCATCACCCATGAACACTCCTTGCAGGCAGCCCCCTCCAGACAGGACACCCCCACCCCTGCCCCCATTACCCATGACCACACCCTGCAGGCAGCCCCCTCTAGATGGAACACCCCCATCCCAGCCCCCATCACCCGTGACCCCACCCTGCAGGCAGCCGCCTCCACATGGGATACCCCAACCCCCATCACCTGTGACCCCACCCTGCAGGCAGCCCTCTCTAGATGGGACACCCCACCCCAGCCCCCATCATCCGTGACAACACCCTGCAGGTAGCCCCCTCCACTGCAGTCAGCCCCCTCCACATGGGATACCCCAGCTCCCATCACCATGCCGACACCATGCAGGCAGCCCCCTCACATGAGATACCCCAGCCCCCATCACCAGTGATCACACCCTGCAGGCAGCTCCTTCCACATGGGATACCCCAGCTCCCATCACCCATGACCACACCCTGCAGGCAGCCCCCTCCAGATGGAACACCCCATCCCAGTCCCAATCACCCATGACCACACCCTGCAGGCAGCCCTCTCCACATGGGACACTCCCACCCCCATCACCTGTGACCACACCCTCCAGGCAGCCCCCTCCACATTGGATACCCCAGCCCCATCATCCATGACCACACCCTGCAGGCAGCCCCCTCCAAATGGGATACCCTCACCCCAACGCCAATCACCTGTAACCACACCCTGCAGGCAGCCTCCCCAGACGGGACACCCCAGCCCCCATCACCTGTGACCACACCCTTCAGCAGGCCGCTCCAGATGGGACATCCCCTCCCTTGTCCCATCACCCATGACTACACCCTGCAGAGAGCCCCCTCCAGAGGGATACCTCCACCCCCATCACCCGTGACCCCACACTGCAGCAGCCCCCTCCAGATGGGACATCCCCACCCCAGCCCCCATCATTGATGACCACACCCTGACCACTCTTTTAAGGCAGCCCCCTCCGGACGGGACACCCCCAACCCTGCCCCCATCACCCATGACCACACCTTGCAGGCAGCCGCCTCCACATGGGATACCCCAACCCCCATCACCCGTGACACCACACTGCAGGCAGCCCCCTCCAGATGGGACATCCCCACCCCAGCCTCCATCATTGATGACCACACCCTGCAGGCAGCCCCCTCCACATTATCCCAGTCCCCAAGACCCGTGACCATACCCTGCAGGCAGCCCCCTCCACATGGGATACCCCAGCGTCCATCACCCATGAACACACCTGCAGCAGTCCCCTCCACATGGGACACCGCCATCCCAGCCCCCGTCACCCATGACCACACGCTTCAGGCATCCCCCTCCACATGGGACAGCCCCACCCCAGCCCCCATCACCCGTGACCACACCCTGCAGGCAGCCCACTCTACATGTGATACCCCAGCCCCCATCACCCATGACCAAACCCTGCAGGCAGTCCACTCCACATGGGATACCCCAGCCCCCATCACTCATGAGCACACCCTGCAGGCAGCCCCTTCCAAATAGGAGACCCTCACCCCAGCCCCCATCACCGTGACCACACCCTGCAGGCAGTCCCCTGCACATGGGACACGCCAACCCCAGCCCGCAACACCCTTGACCACACCCGGCAGGCAACTCCCTCCACATGGGATACCCCAGCCCCCATCACCCATGACCACACCCTACAGGTAGCCCCCTTTAGACGGGAAACCCACACCCAGTCCCCATCACCCGTGACCACACCCTGCAGGCAGCCCCCTCCAGATGAGACACCCCCACCCCAGCCCCCATCACCCATGACCACATCCTGCAGGCAGCCCGTTGCAGACAGTATACCCAAGCCCCCATCACTCATGACCACACCCTGCAGGCAGCCCCCTCCACATGGGATACCCCAGCACCCATCACTCCTGACCACACCCTGCAGGCAGCGCCCTCCAAATGGGATACCCCAGCCTAGATCACCCATGACCACATCTGCAGGCAGCCCCCTCCACATTGGATGCCCCAGGCCCCATCACTCATGACCACACCTGTAGGAAGCCCCCTCCATATGGGATACCCCAGTCCCTATCACCCGTGACCACACCCTGCAGGCAGCCCCCTCCAGATGGGATACCCCAGCCTAGATCACCCATGACCACATCTGCAGGCAGCCCCCTCCACATGGGACACCGCCACCCCAGCCCCCATCACCAGTGACCACACCCTGCAGGCAGCCCCCTCCACATGGGACACCCCCACCCCAGCCCCATCACCCATAAGCACACCTGCAGGCAGCCCCCTCCACATGGGATACCCCAGCCCCCATCACCCGAGACCACACCCTGCAGGCAGCCCCGTCCACAAGGGACACACCCACCTAAGTCCCCATTACCCATGACCAGACCCTGCAGGCAGCCTCCTCCACATGGGAAGCCCCATCCCCATCACCTGTGACCACACCCTGCAGGTAGCCACTTCCAGACAGGACACCCCCACCCCAGCCCCCATCACCCGTGACTACACCATGCAGGCAACGCCCTCCACATGGGCTACCACTGCCCGAATCACCTGTGACTAACTCCCTGCAGGCAGCCCTCTCCAGGCGGGACACCCCCACCCTAGCCCCCATCACCCATAACCAAACTCTGCAGACAGCCCCCTCAAGACGGGACACCCCCACCAACATAACTCGTGACCACACCCTGCAGGCAACCCCCTCCACATGAGATACCGCTGCCCCACCACCCGTGACCACACCCTGCAGGAAGCCCCCTCCACATGGATATCCCAGCCCCCATCACCCATGACCATACCCTGCAGGCAGCCCCCTCCAGATGGGACACCCCCACCACAGCCCCATCACCTGTGACCCCACCCTGCATGCAGCCCCTCCAGATGGGACATCCCAGCCCCCATCACCCATGACCACTCCTAGCAGGCAGCCCCCTCCAGACAGGACACCCCTGCCCCCATCACCCACGACCACACCCTGCAGGCAGCCACCTCCAAATAGGATAACCCAACCCCCATCACCCGTGACCCCAGATGTGACACCCCAGCTCACATCACCCATGAACACTCCTTGCAGGCAGCCCCTTCCAGACGGGACACCCCCCACCCACTTGTGGATTCACAAGCACAGAAAGCATATTTTTGAAAAAGACTGATAAATGACTGTGCGAATTTGTAAAAATTATAGAATTAATAGCATTGTTAATTTGATTTTTGGGTGAACATTTTAAAAGATGCCAGAACTCTGTGCGATGTTCTGAGAAGGCACAGTGAAAATTCTGGTTTTGCAGCAAATGTATTTATGTCAGAAGCATGAAACTTCACACAGGTATGCCCATAGACAATGCACACATATGTACCAATAATTTGGAAAAATTAGATATTGTGTCCGGGACAAAAAGTGCGAAAGTCTGTGAAATCAAGATCCAAGAACCCATAGAAATGGGGCTTGGAAGAATATTTGTGCCACAAAATATGTGATCTTTGTATGTTATTGGTATAAAGATTGTACACATGTAAATATGTACTATACCAAACATAGATTTCATGTTCAAAAGGCAAAGGGGAGGATGTTTTGCCTCATAAAACCACATCATCATGGTGACACACTGTTTTCTCCTTCAATCAAGGGAGAAAGCGGATTCCAGACAATAGCCTATCTAGGGGGTGCGCTTAGGATAATTCAGCATACACACCCCTGTGTTAAATATATAAATAGAGACAGCTGAGGGCTTAGAGACACACACACATATTTACCCACCAACTGATTGCTGGTGGAGCACCCTGTCAGATGACCTGACATATCCCTTGCTCCAGACTCCAGAAACTTGGCAAGCAGAAACGCCCATTTCCATAGCTGAACCACTCTCAGCTTGGCCTTGAAAATTCCAGACACCAGAATTTACCCCACACTTCTAAGGGGAACCAAATAACAACCTGGCTGTGCTGTAACTGCTTTCCTGCTAAGAATTATTGCCAGAATCCAAAGACCCAACCCAATAGAGCCGTGCTGTGACCAGATAGCTGTGAACCAGAGCCATTGCAGATCCAGTCCAGTCCTACCGTGTGGTGACCAGAACGCCTTGCTGATTGCGGACCAGAGCGCCTTGCTGTCCAGTCCGGTGTACCCAGCAGAATTCCTGTCCAGAAATCTTGACTGACCTGAATCCCTGACGGTTCTGTCCAAACCTATATAGTGATTATCCTCAGTATAGGACTGTCACTAGCATATGTACTGTCCTTAGTCCATCCCTAGTGTAAGAAATCCTGTTTGTCTTTTTAAAAGCACATCCTTTATTTTACAATTTGCCTCTATCTGAAAAAAACGACCTCCACGAAAACGGCCATAACTTCTTCAATTTTTAACCTAGAAACGTAATTCAAGTGTCTGCTGGTAGCTAACATCCTAAGCTTTCCAAAGAATTCTCATAGTTACCCCGCGATCACAGCGCGCGAAAAAGTTTGCCGCAAATTTTTCGTTTGGGCAAAATCTATAACGTGTAAAATAGATTTTCATTGCACCCGACCTCAAAATTAGGTTTTCCCATTGCTTATTACTCTCAAATCATTGCTAGTGTTTGTCTACAACCACATAAAGTGGCTCCCATTAGTATTTCAACAATTTCAGTGATTTAAGCCCACATTTAGTGTTTTACCTCTTCCATTCAAAGCCAACTTTAAAACCATTTTGACAGTTTACCAATTCTGGTTTCTCTGTTTCTCTCTTGTGTTTGCAGGGGGGAAATTGGGATTGAAATATTTGCTTGAATTTTGCATTCCTGAAACCTGTTTTCTCTCCTTCCATCTCTTTATATTGCATATTGGGGGGGATTGAGGGGTGTGCACGAGGAAATAGTAACCACACTGCTATTTAATTTTCATATACACCCAAAAGTAGTATTTCTGTGCTGCATTGTTTTTGCTCATGATTGCTCCTTATGATTAAATAGATTGATTAGTGTGATATCACCCCATTGGTGATTATTGTATAACCATTAAAAATAGTGTAACTATATTGTGTATATTTAAATGAACATTTTATCTTTGCAAACCAGCCTGATTTCTGGTTCAGTGTGACCGGGGGGGGATTAAAAGAGAGGGGTGTGATATAAGTGGTACATCGTTCAGAATAAAATATCTTTTATACACAAATAAATAATTAAAGGTTTCAGTTGTGCATCCCACGCTAGGCATTGACTTAGGTGAAGTGCCGGATTGAAATCACTTACAAGATTAGGGCTTTTGCCGGGATTTCTGAATTAGACATACCACTTGTGAGAGTCTACTACAGGGTGCTAACTGACGGGGTAAATAAACCCTGTTGGGCTACTACACTGTGCTACACTCTGAAAAGCACCTTTCAATAGGAAAACTCTAAGGAATTTGGTCTGTTTGCAAAAATAAAATAACTCCTGTAAGTCAGAAAGGAAATTAATATTTCTGGAAGGGCGACCTTAGTAGAAAATAATATGGAAAGGGAACACCTACTGCACAAATTATTTGTCAGTGGTGAATGGACAGAGCAGGATCAGACCATTTGGTTGCAGGAAATTAAAGAACAGGCCACTGCCACAGGATTAGACATGTGGCAGGATCAGGGTCCACTACACATGGCACTGAGTGAATTGTATATGGCCCCTAAGGTAAAAGAAGAGCAAAGTAAAATTGCCAGAATAGCGGCACATCTGTACCACCATATTGGAGTAATACAGGAAAAATATGCCGAAAACCTAGATCTGGCAAATAGGCGAGTACAATCACTAGAAAAGGCCCAAACTGATCTGGAAAATAGCCTAGAATCAGAAAATAAAACAAGGCAGTACCTTATAAAAATAAAAGAGACCTGGATATCCTGCAGCAAGAGAAGATAGAGCAGGATACCAAAGTACTGGCGCTGCAGAAAGAGTGCCAAGAAAGTTTGGACTCCCTACTACGGAGCCAACAAAAACCTGGAGCAGCAACTGAACTAGAATAGAGTATGTGCAGAGCAGATAGTCACCCTGCAAAACCGCCTAGACCAAGAAAAAGAAGAAAATAATAAATTGTTCCTGAGGGACCTTGACACCCAGACAGAATTTGATGAAGCTGGAGCAATTCAAAAACAAAGGGACGACCTGGCTGCACAGAGGGGTACTCTTATTCAGGAAAGGGACACCTTAGGCCAGGAGGTCAGTTATCTAAAAGCCAAAATGGAAGAAAATCACCTGGCCCTTCAGGGACTGGGTGAACTCCAAAAATACCACGGAAAACTGTTAGAGCACACCAGGAAAATTGAAGATGCTCTAGCAAAGAAGGACCATGCCGGTCAGGACAGGACTCAGGAGGTGACCCTGGCCCAATATTCTAAAATTACCCAGGAAGCACAGAGAGACAGTGAGGCTCTCTGTGAGAAAAATGACAGGCTCCATAGGCAGGTGGCTATGCAGGAACTACTAATAGAGACTAGTAAGGCACTGATAGAAGAGCAAAAGGGCCAGATTCTTGCATGGCAACAGGGAGTAGGGCCTGAGAGAGATGAGATCCACTGAGAGAGGGAAACACCTTAGCACAACCTCAGGAACCCTGGTACCAGAGACATTCATCTCTTCCACTCCATGGACTCTGCCACCCCCATGTCCACCTGCGCACATGAGCCAAGGGCCACAGGGATGGCAGACTTCAACCCAATGAGAAATATGGGGCTCATAGATCAGCACCTCCCATGAATGGATGGGCGGGCATTTGTGTATGGGATCCAAAGTGCTAAGGCCATCGTCTCTGGTCAGGGAGACTCCGATGAGGGGAGGGTCAGTGAAATGGATCCTCAAAAATATAATTTACCCAGAGACCAGATGGTAAAATTTAGTGGGGAACTCCATGAGGGTAGGCCCACTAAGGGTATCCTGAAAACCTCTTCCCAGCTAGGACAGTGGGGGGGGTACTCAGCCAATCCTGGGAGCAAAGAAGAATCAGAAGACTCTTCTGAGCTCCACAGGACTCAAGAAACTGGGCCCCCGCATTCTGCCAGCCATTCCCAAGCTCGCAGAATCCGGGAGAGCCTAGAAGACCAGACAGGCACCTCTGGTAGCAGTGCCTCTGAGTCAGAGGATGATATACCAGGGTCACCCGAACCAAGAAAGCCAACAAGGTCAAAAGGGCCTTGCTCAAGGATCCCCTAAAACAAATCAAAGCCATTAGGAGCGTCATCACGACCTATCATAAGAATGCGAAGTATTCGTTTTGGGAGCACCTTGAGCTATTTGAACAAATGATGGAAACTTTCCATTTGAAGGACAGCCAAAGCTGCATTCAATATGTAAAGTGGACCTTCTCTCCCGAGTACTCCAGCTTCTTTGCGGGGCTGGAGGACCAGAATCATTCCAGATGGTCCACCTATAGGGCGGCCATCCTGAAACATTTTTCTATTCACAGGAATCCTCAGGAGGCTCGAAACGCAGCCTATAACTTGCAATGTGGGGAAGATCAGACTCCCTAAGAGTTTGTTCAAGAGTTAAAACATGCCTTTGCACAGACCACTAGAAGGTTGCGCACTGATAGCAACGAGTTTGTAAATACTTTCTTCCATGCTCTCCCTAAGTACATCATGAACCAGCTAGTGAGGGACTTTCTTGAGAAAAGATCACTAGACTGGGTCATTGAACAAGCCACATGCATTTGTGAGGTGCAAAAGCCAGTGGAAAACAAAGATAATCCAAACAGCCCCAAAACAACCAACACCCCTGCTGCTGCTAAAGTGGCGGAGGTAAATGTTGCCCCCATTTTAGATTTTGAGATGGGGGGCCTAAAAACCTGCCCGCACAGAACCAAAACAACCCAAAACCCAGAAGGCCCTCGGGCCAATCACAAACAGGGAGCCAGGGGGGCAACCCTACAAATGGCACCCCTAACTCCCCTGACTACATCAGACCACGCTAAGAGGGCAATAGACCCATCCTGGGTTATGTGTGGACTCCTCCAGCCCAAGGAGGGATCCAACCGGACAACAGCTAACCCAGGGAACTTTTTTTTTTTTTTTTATTTGTTTTGGCTTAGGCCTTTACAAAAATAATACAAAATTGTTAGTATAAAACACCTAAAAATTACATTAAATTTCATTTTTTTCCCCCAACCCTGCTAATTTTCTATTTTTCTGCTGTATCAATGTTTTGAAGACTTTTGTCCTTTATTTTATTAGATGGTCAGTCCAATTTCTGCTAGCACCTGGATTGCTGCAAATGTCAAAACTGCATTGCTTCCTGAGATAATTCTATCCCAAAAGAGGTCTGAAATTATATCTTCCTCTCTCCACACAAAGTCTCTGAAAAGTCTTAATCGTTGAGGCCATGTTCCTTCACATTCCATTAGAACATGCCTTAATGTTTGTTTGGCAGGGTTGATGCAAATTGAACATAGTTTTTTTGCTACATCCCCTTGGTTGCGCTTTTCCAGAACAGCCCCACACTGGACAAGGTTCAGTCTCATTCTAAGAAAGTCTGAGCGCAGTTTCCTGTTTGGGGATTTTAGTAGATAGCTAGAGAGACCCCCAAGCTTCTTTTCTCCCTTCAAGAATGGATTTTGGGTTGGTTTATCTCTTACTCTCTCTACTGTTTCGATCCAATCCCATTGTTCTACTTTTCTTTTCACTTTGAGTGGGTTTAGGATTAAGGTCTCTTTGTTTAAATCTAAAATCTTCAATCTCTCCAGTGTTCTCGCCTCTAGCAAGGTGAGGATAGTTGATTTTTTTTGCGCTGTTTCATGTCTGAGGTCTCCATACAGTGTCGAGTCCTTGCTTGTTGCTATTTCTCGAGACAATGTAATCAGCTTCCAGTCTGCCATACAGTTCAGCGATTTTAGACCAAGTTCAAATCTCAAGCTTTGTGAAGAGGCACAGTTTGGGAGACCCAGAGCTTTTTTCCATAGGCGGCTTTCAAATTTGTCCCAGTTTAAGAACCAAAGATCGGGTTTGGCTTCTAAACCATACAGGATGACTGGGACCACTTTGGCAAGGTAGAATTTTACCAATGGGAGAATAGAGAATTTACAGAGTTTATAGTTTAATTTGCTCATTTGTGATGTGAATTGTGTTACTTTAGCCATGATTTCACTTTCTGCTTTGTGTATTGCTGGATGGGCGTAGATGTTATATCCTAAGTATTTTATAGTTTCTACCGTTCTTATCCGTTCTCCTCCCATATTCCAATTTATGTGTTTTGTTTTTAGTAGCGGATGTTTGAAAATCAGGATATTTGATTTAGCCGGATTTACTGTCAGTTTGTTTACTCCCACATACTCATTCAGTTTGTCAAGTAAATGTTGTAGACCAATTGCTGTTCTGTCGAGGAGGACTATATCATCAGCGTACGCAAGCCAACATATTTTTCTCCCGTTTAATATTGGACTTAACAAAGCAGATGGTTGCAGAAAAAGGCCCATATCTGCTAAGAACAGGTTGAAGAACAGAGGCGCTCCCAAGCACCCCTGTCTGACCCCCCTATTTACTTCAACCAGTCTTGAAAGGTGTCCCATTGCATCGAGCCTTACTCTCAGATTAGTTTCTCTGTGTAATTCCACTAAGATGGACAATAGTGGCTCTGGCATTCCCCATTTCCGGAGTTTCTCCCAAAGTAAGACTCGTTCTACTTGGTCGAAAGCTTTGGACAAGTCTATCCAGGCTCCGTACAATGTTTTTCTTCCCCCTCTTTTTTGTTCACTTAAGATGCTTAAAATCAGGCCATTTAGTGATGTTGAATGGCCTTTACGGAATCCTGTTTGAAAGCGTGATAGGATATTGAAGTCTTCCACCCATTTTGAGATGTAATTTAGTAGAAGCGTCATAAAAATTTTGCTTTCAATGTCCAGCAATGCTATTGGTCTATAGTTCATTGCTGCATGACGAGCCCCATTTTTAAAGAAGGGTATTATAAGGGCCGTTTTCCAAGATGCCGGGAAAGTCCGTTTTTTTAGTATTTCATCAAAGAGAGCGAATAATATTTTTGACCACAGGATAGGTTCGCTTTTCAAAGCCTGATAGGTCAAGCCATTTAGTCCCGAGGCTTTGGATGTTGATGAATTAATTATGATTTCGTATATGTCCTCTTCATTGAAATCAAGTTGCCAGCGGAGTTTTGGCTTGCTTATAAATTCACGATTGTCGTCGCTTTTATATATCTCTGTCAAATATCTCACCCAACCATCTTCTGGCACTAAATTACATAGTGATTGGTTGTAATCCCCTTCGAATTGGTTCATTATTTCCCAGAAGTTTTTGCTGTTGCTTTCTCTAAGGGTAGTGAGTATATGCTCCCCATCTGTCTGCATTCGAAGTGCTTTGTGTGAGATTGACCATGATTTATAGTTTACTTTTTGGTGTTTTATCGCGATTTGCATTTCTTCAAACGAGTATCCTGCTTTTCGAATATCTCTCAGAGCTTTTCTATGCTCTCTTTTTCTCCTTTGTGTAGGTTCATCAAAGGCATGTAGATGTTTCTGTTTTATTTCTCCCGCTAAATATTTGGGCTGCAGAGTTGTCCATAAAAATGTGGTGAATCGGTCTGGGTTACATTGTATTTTCCAAATATGTTCAGGGATCCTTTTAAGTTTTCCATTTAGTTATTCTCCCCCATCTTTGTATTTGATGACTCTGAGTTTTCCTTTTTTTTCTCTAACAACTGTAATTCTCTTTCAGCTTCTGTTATAAAAATGTTTTCAAATGACAGCTCCAATCTGCTGTGATCACTACCAGTTTCTTGTTTTATTGTTAAAGTGGAGGGCAGAGCCTGCAAGGTTTTTGAAACAAAAATAAAATCCAATGCAGAGGATGAATTCCCTCTCCGCCATGTTATATACGGTTCATCATCCTGTGTGCCAGCTACCATGTGAAGATCCCATTGTTCCATGAAATCCCGCCATTTTTTTCCCCTGCTCCCTTTTCCATGTGCCCTTTGATCTGAATCTCCTTTCTGTGGATATGAACAGTTCGAGTTGAAGTCTCCTGCTACTACAATTTTACTGGTTGTTAAGGTTGTTTTTAATAGTTCAAAAAGTGATGCTAGATCTTCCAAAAAACAACTTAGTTTTGATGTCGCTGGGTTCCAATAAATATTTACAAAGATCCAGGTTTTGGTGGTTTCTTGTAAGTTTACTTCAGCTCTACATGCCTGGATACCTTGGGGATTTTTCCATATTTCTATTACGTTTTTAAAGACTTGATTTTTCAGTGCTATCAATAAGCCTCCTGAGGGACGCCCTAATGGTTTTTGTGCAGCTGATAAACAGTTCACTGTATATCCTTCTATATTTAAAGGATTTACCAGCCAGGTTTCTTGTAATAGGACTGCATCTCCCTGGTTGAATAGATGTATCCGTGTTTCTTTGCCTCTGATGACGCTAGAGCCTCTTGTGTTCCAACTAAAGATGTTTATATTTTTCCTTCTAAAGTCGCTGAGTGCCCAATCCCAGCTTCTGTAATACTTCTGTCAGTATTTCTGGAAGGAGCATGAGAGTGTTGTCTTTTGTCTTGGTATCTTTTTCTGCGCTTCTCTTCTCTGTAACAATCGCCTCATTTTGGGATGATCTACCTTTATTTGGGCATGCAAGATTGAGATGTTCACTTATGAAGGTTTTTTTTTTTTTTCATTGCATGAGACCTCTAAACCATAGGATTCCATTTCAATTGAGTTTTGTAGGATAATGCTTTTTGTTTTTTCAGAAGTCAGAATAATTTCTACCAGAAATGGATCGTTTGACATTGGAAATTTCACGCTCTCAATGTCCTCAGATTTAAAGGAATGAAGATTTTTAATTTTGTGTATTATGCCTAAAATCACTCCCGATTCAAGGATTTATGGTGCCCAAAGTTTGATCGCAGCCTCAGCCAAACCCTTTGAATAGTGTTTTCCCTTGGTATGCTTTGGATTGAGTGATTGGATATTATAGAGGGGGTTTGGTTGCCTGCAGTGATCTCCTCATGCTTTGTAGGGATGTCAAGTCTTACAAATTTCCCTTCTCCATTTTGAATTTTAATTTCGCTTGTTTGAGATATATTTTTTTCCACCCCGTTTGCTAAGATAATTGAATTGGAGGGAGTTAGGCTTGAGTCCTTGATAGCCACTTGTTTCTTTGATAGGAAGATAGGGGCGATTTTCCTGCTCTCGTGTTGATTTAGAGCGATGGCTTTCCCTTTGGATTTATTTTCTTCGAGCTGGAGGTTTTTTTTAGAAAGATAGGGGCCCATTTTACTGTTTTTACTGTGGGCTCCTTTTGGAGTTGATCGTTTGAATTGTTTTTTTCTGGTAATTTTTCTGTATTTGGCTGCCCTTTCGGATCCTTATCAGCCTCTTTATTATTTTTTTTTAGATTATCCTTTTGCTCTGTCTCCTCCTCTGTTTGCAGACCGATGATTGCTTTTGTTACCAAAGCTATATCATCCAATTTGTTCCCTTCCCTTGTTTTGATCTTCTTAGGGGTGGCAGTTTTACACTTCTGGTTTCCCTTTCCTGCGACGGGTTTATTTCTTTTTGTGTGGTTTTGAGGTGTTTTAAAGTCACCCGTAATACTCTCTTGTTCCTCATTGTACCCATTTGGTTGGATTTTATGGTGTATTTTTCCATTCTCTTTTCCGGTTTTGTTGCATTTCCGCCCTTTATTTTGTTTTCTTTTTCCTTCAGGTTGTATAGATTTGGATCTCTCTCTCTTTGTGAGACGATTCCTTCTTTTTCTTCTACCTCTTGATGTTTGTTCCCCTTGTTCTTGCCATTCTTGTGATTCACCCGCTTGTATATTTTTCTGTTGATCACTATCTGTTTCTTGTGTGTTATTTCCAGTCTGCATCTTCCTCCATTACGATAGCGAGTCTTAGAAATTCTTCCATTATCGAGTCTGACAGCGGTGTATCATCAAGTGAGTACTCCCGATTTTTTTCTGGGGTTTTCTCTGCTTGGGCTGAAGACGGGTGTCCTTTCAAGGTTAGGAGAACCTCTTGTAACAATCTGTTGTTAAGGTTTCCAATTTCATTTTTTTCCTTTATTGATTGCTGAATGGAGGAAATATCGAGTCCTTGTTTTACAATCTTGAGGTTTAGAGCCTGAATTGAAGTGCTCAGTTTTGTGTTAAAGATGTTTGCCAAGCCCACTAAGGTAGAATCACATGATGCGATTTCCTTTGTCATTTCTAGTAATGTCCCGCTTTGCGATTGGACCTCCCCTTTTAACATCTCAAAGACTGTGACCAAAGAGCTAAGAACGAAATTTAAGGCTTTCAATGTGTCTGTGTTTAACTCTGTTTTTGTCTTCTCATCATCTTTGAGATCTGCTTCACTTTGTTCCTGAAAGAAATGTGTAGCATTTTTTGTTACTTGTAGATTTTGTAGCGGTGGAGGGGTCATATTATCCTCCTCAAATTGAATGGGGGCTTCTTTTTCCACATTTGTTAATGTGGGATGCATTTCTGTGTTAGAAGCCAGAGTATGCGATTGTCTTGGATCTTCCCAGAGGATGAGTGAATCTCCTTCGATGTCGCTATGACTTTTGTATCTTTTTCTTCCAAAATGACTTTCTATTTTACTTTGTATCTTTTTTGTTGTAACAGTATATTCCAAACCCCGCTTCCAGTTATTCACTATTGCAATGTTTGGGCTTTTCTCCATGGAGCTTTTTACTGGAGTGGTGTGAGATTCTTCGGCATGTATCAGTACTTGGATTTGCTGCGGGGTGTTTGGATTTACATTCTCCTGCACATGTTGAACAGTTGATGTATGTGCTTCCTGATTTTTACTTAAATATGATCCTTCCCCTGCTCCTTCCATTTCTTTTGTGCTACGTAGTTTCATTCAGCTATTTTTGGGTTACAAAACACTCTATAAAAATTGCAAAATAATGCGTATATAGTAGTTTGGGACCTGAATGCAATGGAAGCTTTCTGTGTCAGAGATGCTTGCAACCTGGGATGTGTGTGTCACGATAGCCTATCGATGAGCCCTTTCCAAAGCCCAGAGAGGTAAGTATATCCCAGATCTTATTGGGCAAAACCAGCGCGATCAAAGGAAATAATATCCCGCAGTCTCGCGCGGTAGCCAATCTCAGGTACGATACTATACAAGTATAATGAGGCCCCTTACCTCGGTTCCACTTGATTTGCTGTTAGATAGTGCAGACTCTGTTTGGTTTCCGATGCAGGTATGGCGGGTGATCCTTTATGGGGCCATATGCGCCACCCGCGCCAAACAGCCGCAAAACAGTCAGCGCCCTTGACACCGTCGGGCTTAACGCCGCGAGGTTGGTTTGTGCTTCGTTTTGTCTGGGCAGAAGGTCACGTGATCAAACAGCTGATCTGGCCAAGCTCCGCCTCCTCCAGGAAGCAAGCGTTTTCGTAACGAAGTCTTTTGCTGCTTCTAAATGCGTGTTTCACTAGCAACAGGCAGGAAAGAAAAATCCTCTCTTCTCAGCGCGCTCCTCCTCTGGAATAAGAGATTACTGCCCTCCTCACTTCCCCCAGGAGGGCAGTAATCCCCCAAATACTGGACAAAATGCCTTCCCAAGGCACCCGCAAAACTACAACCCCAAAAATCAAGCTATCCTTCTTTCCGCAGTTTCCTGAGCCCAGACAGCCAAATCTGGGAGGAGGGAGGTCAAGGGTGGAGGGGTACCCAAACTTTCCTAACCCAGAGTATTTTGGGAGAAGTAATAGCTAGCCTTCCCAGGATCAGCCCAGGGGAGACATGAGGACCCCGGACCAGCCAGAGCAGGTGTCCCAACTAGAGCGCCAGGTCCAGAACATGGCCCAGGATCTGGGTTGCATGCTGAGGGTTCAACAGAACCCCCAGATGAGCATGGCGGCGCAGAATGCCTCAAATCCAGGACCTGGTGTTCCAGGGCAATGACGGGGGAAGAACCCCGACAACCCACTGGTTCCCAGGGAGGAGACACAAGGGGAAGTGGGGTAAAAAGCCTTGGAGGGAGCTTCCTTCCCCACTTGTAAAAGGCCCCTGGAAACCAGGAACCAGAATCAAAATCTCCAGTCCCTGAAAGTCTGCCACCCAAGGAGCAGAGGGGGGTAGGAGAAATAAAGAGCCCAAAAAGACCCATTTAGTGGAGGAGGTACAAGTCTTCCAGTTTGAAGGAGAGGGATCCTCAGAGGACCCTGGGAAAAGGATCTCCTCCTTCAGAGATGGGGGAACTCCTCCCAAAGAAAAATGGGTCCCAAAGGATCCAAATCCAGACTGGGTAGATGTGGGGACTGAGTTAGCACGTCCATCATCAAACCCCAGAATCATCAGCATGAAAATCCCCTGGTTCAAACCCATCCTGGTGACTGCCCCCAAAAATGGGGGGCAGCCCAGAATCAGAACCAGGGGAACCCAAAGCTTCCCCCATATCTAGCTGTCACTTTTTTCTTTCAGATTCCCAAGACTCCAAACAGAATCCTGCCCAAGTCACCTTCCTGTCAGTGTCCAAAACCAAGAAACTAACCCACCAGTTGTCCAAAAATGTATATTATCTTTGCCCCCTTGAGGAGAAGGAGGGAAGATGTTATGCCCCGGTCCAAATACAGGGGCAATGTACAATTTTGGCACTGGTGGACACTGGATCCCAAGCTACCCTTCTGTCAAAAAGGGCCTTTGATCAACAGAATTCGGGAAGGGGTGAAAAATAGCAAATTCCTCTCACCCCTCTTCCTGGACAACTTCAGAACTTTGATGGGAAGGAAATTCCTGTCGAAGGGACTGCAAATTTGGATATTAAAATTGGGAGACACAAGGTGAAGCACCCAGTCATAGTTGTCACTCCAGAGGGCACACCTTGTTTACTAGGGAATGACATCCTGCGAAGGTTGTCACCTCTCATAGATTGTGTAAACAAGGTCCTCTGGACCCAGACTAACTGACCAAATAAAATTGAAACATAGTGTCAACCATGTTAGTTTAAATGACACATGCCACATGGTTGAACAAAATCCTGACCAAATAGAATTTCACTTCCAGAATAATCAAATCCCAAACAGTAGTTACAGTAGGACAACAGACGGTTGATGGGGGGTCCTCTCTATTTCTGAAAATCAACCTTCCTTCCAGTCTAAGGTGGCATTCAACACTGGAAGGAAACACTCTGAAATTCTTTATGAATTCCCAATCAGAAAATCCCACTCCTATAGTCCAGAAAAATGAGAAATCAGCTCAAAGTCTGGCTGATAGTCAGAAATTTGGAGAGCATTTGTTCATCCCTATTCAGTTAAATGAAGGGAAGGACTCTGTTCTCGCTTGAGTGTGTGTGAACAATGGTATGAGCTTCATCAGCGAAGCCATGTTCGGCAAACTTCCAAAAGATCCAGCCATTCCCACATTTAAACTTTTAGACAAATGGGAAATGGATCTGGAAATGCCCAATTCCAAACATCTTCTGCTTGGCAGGTGTATGCTCAGAATCTCCATAGGCAACAAGAGCATAGTCCATAATTGTTGGGTCGTGCGAGCTGTCCCTCCCGCATTTTACTTAGGCAGTGGCATTCTCAATCGCTTTGCATTAGTTTGGACCTAATAAACTTCAAAGCCTGATCCCGATTAGCGGGCAATCCCATGGGCTTTGATGACCCAGAGAAAGTATTTAGGTCAGCTCAACTGCTGCCTTATGCAGTTGAAATTCAGATTGGAGAGGAAGTCACCATCCCAGAAACGACCCGACAATTCTCCCTGGAAGTGAAAGTTAAAAGAGGACAGAAACTGAAAAACCCTGACGCCTATATTCATCTTAATGCTCATTTCCAACAGCAAGGGTTGGGGGTAAACCCAACATCACCAGTCAAAATAGAACATGACACCATTCCAATAGAGGTGGATCACAGCGACCTAAAGAGTATCACTCTAGCCGCAGGCACCATTATTGGAATGGCGGTTGATGACCGACATTTTTCCATAGATTTAGGTAATGAACTGTTAGGACTAATCCCCCAGGACTGTTTTGACGATGATAGCGACGATGATGCAACACCAGACAGGATCTTCGCCCGGCATGGGGGGAATTTACTGGTGTACACTTCCTGCCCTTATGGCAAGGATGATGTGACCTGTGACTTCAGGAGGGATGAGGTGATTTTCCAGGTCCATGAGGGCTGCCTTCCCGACCTGAAGCCACCAGTCCAAATCAGCACTTTGACCAGGGACTTCTCCACCCAGCTGGAGGAGGCCGCTGAGATAACAAAACCGGAAGTCTTTCCAGGCTTCAGGCAGATGGTTGAAGAGAGAGTCAACCTAGCTGATGCCTGTGAGACTCTGGAGCAAAAGCAACAATTGAAACAAGTTTTCTTAGATTTTCAAGACCTCTTTGTGGTGGACTCATATGACTGTGGTCACACCGACATCCACACAACAATTCCCGCGGACCCTGGCATGACTCCAGTGTTTGTGAAGCAATATTGCTTGCCTCTCGCATCAATGGAGTCCCTTCCTGAAATAATTACAAACCTTGAGTCCCGTGGCATAATCCCTCCAGTCCACAGCACCTTCAAAATCCAGTGCAGGGGATTTTGAAGCCAAACGGCCAGTGGAGACTCTGTGCCAATCTTAGGGAGCTCAACAAATGGGTCCACACTTCCCGATGGGCTCTTCCCTACATTGACCAAGGGCTGGCCCAGTTACAGGGGTCAAAGGTATTCACTGCGATTGACCTGACCAATGGGTACTGGACTGTACCCGTCAGTAGGGAGGACAAATACAAGCTGGCCTTCACCTTTGGGGGGCAGCAATACACATGGACCCGGACTCCCTTTGGATACTTCAACTCTGGCAATGAATTCAACATTTTTCTACATAAAGCCATGCCCGACCTGGGTGAGAGGGGTAACCTGGCCTATGTAGATGATGTTTTTAGTCAAAAGCTTAACTGTGGAGGAACACATAACGGAGATCCGTTATGTTCTGACACAGTTGAGGGCTGCCGGAGTAACACTCTCCTTTCAAAAGGCACAGTGGTGCAGAACCCATGTCAATTTCTTGGGGCATGAGATTACCCCTCAGGGTCTCTGTCCCAGGCAAAGAAAGTGGAAGCCCTCCAGAAATTAAAAGACCCCAGAACTCTGTGGGAACTAAGGAGCCTCCTTGTACTGACTAATTACGGCAGAAAGTTCATTGAGGACTACGCAGGGATCACAAGACCCCTGTTTCAACTTTTGTAGGGGGGGCGTAAATTGGGAGTGGGGTCCAGAACAAGCCGAGGCAGTAACACAACTCAAAAGAAGCCTCTCACAAGCGCCTTGCCTAGCTTAACCTGTCAAAAACAAGGAGTTCTTCTTGGAGACAGGGTTCTCAAATACATGCTTGACTGCAGTATTATATCAAAACCATGACAAGGTCAATAAAGTAATCTCCTATGTGAGTAAAATATTATCCACTGTGGAGGAAAAATTCAACGATTGTGAGAAGATACTCCTGGCAACGGTGTGGACATTGAAGAATTACTTCCCGTTTATCCAGGGGGAACACATCACAGTGGAGACTCCACACCAGCCTCTGCAATATCTCCAAAGTGACAGAATCCGGGCCGGAAATGTGAGTAATTCTCGAATTACTTCCTGGATTCTATCAATGCAAGCCTTTCCTGTGGGTGTCAGTTATGGCCAAAACAAGAAGAGTCCCCTCGCGCAAGGTCTGGCTGACTTGCATGATTGTGCCAGAGAAAACTGTCTCGAAGACGAAAGTCTTAAAATCAAGGACAACATGGAGGCATACCTTAATCCCGCACACAAAGTCTATGAAGAAGACCAGTGTGAGGGAATGCCCACTATGTGGATGGATTCTCTTACCATGTTGACAACAACGAGGAAAAGGAACTTGTGGCCGGTGTAGGGAATGCATGGGTGAATGATGCCCCAGAACCCTCTGCTGGGTACATAATCGGTCCCCAAAGTAGTCAAGTGGCAGAGTTGATGGCTGTGCATCCATCCACACTGCTGTCCAACAGCAACTCCACGAACTGGTCATAATCACTGATTCAGATTATTTACGGAACGGGTTAGTGGAGCACCTGGTTAACTGGAAAACCAGAGGCGTGCTATGTGCTAATAACAAACCATTGAAACATGGAAAATTAATTCAAAATATTGATGATCTGGTCACCTCGAATGGGATGACCATCTACTGGAAAAAGATCAAGGGTCATTCTAAAGTTGAGGGACTAGACAAAACTAGAAATGACCCAGCTGAATAGCTGGCCAAAACCGGAGCCATCCAAGGGGATCTACTTGAGATCGATTCCCTGTTGGGGGAAATCCAGGTCACTGCTATCACTAGGCCCCAGACAAATGCTCACAATGAACTCTCAACTGCACAATGGAGTAAGGAGACCCGAGATGCTGATTTGATTACGGCTCAAAAAGGGGATCCAATAATTGGTATGTTTTATCAAACCATTGAGGACCCTGAGAACTTTCCCCTGATGGATACCAATTACATTGGGAAAGAGGACCTCAGAGTGTTGATTTAATGTCCAAAAATGTTCCGAATCCAAGACTGTTTGTTGGTGAGGAGATCCCTAGCTGGCCATGACCAGTGGGTGGCTCCTACCTCATTCCGAAGCCTGATGCTAAGTTACGCCCATGATGTGGCCACAGCCGGTCATCGGGGGTTTCATACAACACTTGAAATCTTAAGAGAGGTTGCATACTGGCCACACATGGGGCAGGACCTCGACCAATACTTGAAGGGGTGTCTTGTGTGTGCACAATTTCAGCCAACATCCCTCAAACACTGTGCGCCTCTCTAAAAGAGGGGGATGACACTGCCTGGGTCAGATTTACAAGTCGATTTTATCAAGCCCGTGATTCGCTCTTCCGCAGGGAACAAGTACATGTTGACCGTGACATGTTGTTCACTAAATGGGTGGAATGTCTCCCGGCTCCAAACTGCAAGGCAGAAACAGCAGCTGCCCTGATGATCAATCACATCTTCTCGCGTTTTTGACTACCCCAAAGGATCGAATCAGACCGAGGTAGCCACTTCACTAGCGAAGTGATGACAAAGATGTGGGAGACCCTTGGGGTCAAAAGGAAATTACACATTGCCGACCGGCCTGCCTCTAGTGGTGGAGTTGAGAGATACAACAAGACAATTGTGAGCATATTAAAAAAGTTTGTGTCAGATTCTGGGCAAAGTTGGGACATTCGACTACCTCTTGTCCTGATGGCCATCAGATCTACCCCTTCTTCTGCAACAAAAATGTCACAGTTTGAGCTGATGACTGGACGAAGGATGGTGCTTCCCTAACATCTGCTCTACAGACTTTGATAAATGCCTCCACAACTCATGGGTATGTTGAAAATCTGAGAAAACACCTTCAACATGCTTTTGCCTATGCTCAGCGAATTCTAGAAAGATCTGCAGACAGTATGAAGACCCACTACGACCTTAAGACAACTAGAAAAGAATACCAAGTAGGAGACCGGGTCTACTTGTACAATTTCCAAAGGAACCTAGGCCAAACAGTGCAAATTTCTTCCTAGCTGGCAGGGACCTTTTGAAATTGTAGCCAGAATCTCACCAGTCGTCTACAAAATCTGTATGCCCAAAGGCAGTTTGGCAGAAGGGGAAGATAAGTGGGTCCACATCAACCAGCTGAAGTGTTGTCACCCTCGGCACACTCTGCAGCAACTAGAGGATTCATCTGGAAACCCAGAGGGGGACTTCCCAGCTCCCTAGAAAATTCTTATTGTAAAAACCATTCCATCTGCTATAATTAGTAATAAGTATAAGCGGTTAGGATTATCACGTAGCCATCATATGTATGCGTCTGCCCCACCACATAAATAGTGGTGGGGAAATGTCTACAAATATGCTCTGTTTTGTCATCCGAGGCCTGAAACCATGGATCCTAAGCCCAAGGAGGACCACTCGGGAACCAGGAGGAAAGACCCAACGGGCCCGGGGTATCTCTCTATACACTTCCATCTGGAACCGGCGAGGAGGACCTGTCGATCCACCACTGATGGGAGAAGCAGACACATTTTTTCCACTTGTATCGAAAAGAAAACTGAACATCCCAATCTCCCGACTTCCCCTTGATGGGCGGTCAAAAGTCAATTCGCGAGGGGGGGCTTTGTGGGATGTTTTAACCCACTCTGCTCTACGGCATCACTGTGTGCTGTTGGCACCAGAATCAGCAAAATGGCTGCAAAAACCCCATGCGCGCCAAAACCTAAGGAAATTGCGCTGTACCAAGCACAAAAAGATGGCTGCCAAACCGACCTTGCCTGTGCCAGTGGTGGAACGGAGACCTCACTCTTGAAACATGCCACTGGGCTGCCCACCAAGTAAAAATGGAAACTGCATGAAAGGCGGTGCTTTACTGAAGAGAACCCAGAAATTGTTCTTAAATCCCTTTTTCTTGGTTACTGAAATTATAAAATACTGGTCCAAAACACCACAAAACATCCAATATCCTTCCTGGGTGTTACCAATCACCTTCTTTAAGAAATCATTATGAACCTACAATGTCATGGAAAGCGGAATCTGTCATCAAAATATCCACAGTAAAAAGTGTGCCTGCCTGTGAAAATCTGTCAAAATATGGGCACAGTACCAGAAGCCGCCTGTGTGACAGCTGTCATTAGTTTGCATCAGAAGTTTAAACATGTGATATTGAAATCAAATGTCTGGAAATTAAGTGACCTGTTATTAAGAGGAACCTAGGTTGTAACTATTTAATTTCCATGGTTTAGAAGCTGGAATAAGAGTTCTAGCTGCTTGTGTGAACATTGCGAAGTTTTGTTTTAAAGTAAGAAAAATGTAAGAAAAGGACATTGATTTTAAACTGAACTCAAAGCCACCCAACAAGTTCCACAGCCTCCAAACAACAAAAGGCATCTCTCTCCTGCTTCCCTCCAAGGCCAGGAAGTCATACCCTTGTGAGAATTAAATCAGGGGAGGAGATCTTGGGCTCCACCAGAAAGAGACAATGGACCGTTCTTGGCTGAAAGGATATGCAGATTGTAAAGTGTCAAAAGTGGCCTCTCCCAGAAGGAAGGGGGTGGATTGCTTCAGACCTGCCAGCAGGAAAAGGAGGCGGGGACAGACAGTCACTTGTGGATTCACAAGCACAGAAAGCAGATTTTTGAAAAAGACTGATAAATGACTGTGCGAATTTATAAAAATTATAGAATTAATAGCATTGTTAATGTGATTTTGGGTGTAAAAGATGCCAGAACTCTGTGCGATATTCTGAAAAGGCACAGAGAACATTTTGGTTTTGCAGCAAATGTATTTATGCCAGAAGCATGCAACTTCACACACTTATGCCCATAGACAATGCGCACCTATGTACCAATTTTTGCACAAATTAGATATTGTGTCCCAGACAAAAAGTGCGAAAGTCTGTCAAATCCAGATTCGAGATCCCACAGCAACGGGGCTTGGAAGAATTATTTGCTCCGCAAAATATGTGATCTATGTATGTTATTGGTATAAATATTGTACACATGTAAAGATGTATTATACCAAAAGTAGATTTCATGTTCAAAAGGCAAAGAGGAGAATGCTTTGCCTCATAAAACCACATCATCATGGTGACACACTGTTTTCTCCTCCAATCAAGGGAGCGAGCGGATTCCAGCCAATAGCCTATCTAGGGAGTGCGCTTAGGATAATTCTGCATACACGCCCCTTTATTAAAAGCACAAATAGAGACAGCTGAGGGCTTAGAGACACACACACACATTCACCCACCAACCAATTGCTGGCGGAGCACCCTGCCAGAGGACCTGACATATCCCTTGCTCCAGACTCCAGAAACTTGGCAAGCAGAAAGGTCCATTTCCATAGCTTAACCACTCCCAGCTTGGTCTTGAAAATTCCAGAAACCAGAATTTACCCCAGACCTCTAAGGGGAACCAAAGAACAGCCTGTCTGTGCTGTAACTGCTTTCCTGCTACGAATTATTGCCAGAATCCAAAGACCCAACCCAATAGAGCCGTGCTGTGACCAGATAGCTGTGAACCAGAGCCATTGCAGATCCAGTCCAGTTCTACCGTGCGGTGACCAGAGCGCCTTGCTGATTGCAGACCAGAGCACCTTGCTGTCCAGTCCGGTGTGCCCAGCAGAATCCCTGTCCAGAAATCTTGACTGACCTGAATCCCTGACGGTTCTGTCCAAACCTATATAGGGAGTATCCTTAGTATAGTACAGTCACTAGCACATGTACTGTCCATAGTCCATCCCTAGTGTAAGAAATCATGTTTGTCTTTTTAAAAGAGCATCCTTTATTTTACAATTTTCAAGCTAGAAACAAAATGTAAGTGTCTGCTGATAGCTAACACCCTAAGCTTTCCAGAGAACCCAAAGCCGCATCCCAAATCCTCATAGTTTTCCAGCGATCGCGATTACAGCACGCAGAAATGTTTTCAGCTAATTTTTCATTGGGGCAAAATCTATAACGTGTAAAATAGCTTTTCATTGCACCCGACCTCAAAATTAAGTTTTTCCATTGCTTATTACTCTCAAATCATTGCAAGTGTTTGTCTACAACCAGACAAAGTGGCTCCAATTAGTATTTCAATAATTTCAGTGACTTAAGCCGACATTTAGTGTTTTACCTTTTCCATTCGAACCCAACTTTTAAACCATTTTGACAGTTTGCCAATTAGTTCTGTTTCTCTCATGTGTTTGCTGGGGGGAAATTGGGATTGAGATATTTGCTTGAATTCTGCATTCCTGAAACCTGCTTTCTCTCCTTCCATCTCTTTATATTGCATATTGGGGGGGATTGAGGGGTGTGCACGGGGAAATAGTAACCACACTGCTATTTGATTTGAATATACACCCAAAAGTAGTATTTCTGTGCTGCATTATTTTTGCTCATGATTACTCCTTATGATCAAAGACATTGATTAGTGTGAAAGCACCCCATTGGTGATTATTGTATAGCCATTAAAAACAGTGTAACTATATTGTGTATAGCCTGATTCCTGGTTCAGTGTGACCGGGGGGTTAGAAGAGAGTGGCGTGATATAAGTGGTACATCGTTCATAACAAATGACCTTTTAGACACAAATAAATAATTAAGGGGTTCAGTTGTGCATCCCATGCTAGGCATTGACTTAGGTGAAGTGCCGGCTTGAAATCACTTACACAGGATACCCCCACCCCAGCCCACATCAATTGTGACCACACACCGGAGGTAGCCCTCTCCAGACGAGACACCTCCTCCCTAGCCCCCATCGGCCATGACCACACCCTGCAGGCAGCCCCCTCCAGATGGGACATGCCCACCCCATCACCCATGACCACACACTGCAGACAGCCCACTCCACATTGGATACCCCAGCCCTCATCACCCATGACCACACCCTGTAGGCAGCCCCCTCCAGATGGGATAATAATAATAATAATAATAATAATAATAATAATAATAATAATAATAATAATAATAATAATAATAATAATAATAATTTTGCGTTTATATAGCGCTACGAACCCTCAGGTATCTGAGCGCTGCTTATTATTACCCACCGTGTGTGGTGCTCATTTATCGACCTCGAAAGGATGAAAGTTTGGCCTGCTGGGATTCGAACTTGCGTTAGCAGGCTCTGCACGGATTTCAAAGCAAGCGCTCTACTCGCTGTGGCACTTGACCGGCTACCCCTGCCCCAGCCCCCATCATCTGTGATCACACCCTGCAGGCAGCCCCCTCCAGACGGGACACCCCAGCCCCATCACCTGTGACCACACCCTGCAGCAGGCCCCACCAGACGGGACAACCCCACCTCTGCCCCATGACCATTCCTTGCAGGCAGCCCCCTCCGGAAGGGACACCGCTGCCCCCATCACCCGTGACCACACCCTGCAGGCAGCCCCCTCTATATGGGACATCCCCACCCCAGCTCCATCACCTGTGACCACACCCTGCAGGCAGCCCCCTCCAGACAGGAAAACCCAGCCCCCATCACCTGGGACCACACCCTGCAGCAGGCCCCTCCAGATGGGACACCCCCACCCCTGCCCCCATTACCCATGACCACACCCTGCAGGCAGCCCCCTCCAGTCGAGATACCCCCACCCCAGCCCTCATCACCTGTGACCGCAGGCAGCCCCCTCCAGATGAGACACCCCAGCCCCCATTACCCATGACCACTCCTTGCAGGCAACCCCCTTCAGATGGGACACCCCTGCCCCATCACCCATGGCCACACCCTGCAGGCAGCTTCTGCCACATGGGATACCCCAATCCCCATCATCCATGACCCACCCTGCAGGCAGCCCCCTCCAGATGGGACACACCAACCCCAGCCCCCATCATCAGTGACCACACCCTGCAGGCAGCCCCCTCCACATTAAATATCCCAGTCCCCATCACCCATGACCACACCCTGCAGGCAGCCCCCTCCACATGGGATTCCCCAGTCCCCATCACCCATGACCACACCCTGCAGGCAGCCCCCTCCACATGGGATACCCCAGCCTCCATCACCCGTGACCACACCTGCAGGCAGCCCCTCCACATGGGACACCACATCCCAGCCCCCATCACCCATGACCACACCCAGCAGGCAGACTCCTCCGCATGGGACACCCCCACCCCAGCCCCCATCACCCATAACTACACCCTGCAGGCAGCCCCCTCCACATGGGATACCCTAGCCCCCATCACCCAAGACCGCACCCTGCAGGCAGCCCCCTCCATCTGGCATACCACACCCCCATCACCCATGCCCACACCTGCAAGCAGCCCCCTCCACATGGTACACCACACCCCAGTCCCCATCAGCTGTGACCACACCCTGCAGGCAGCACGCTCCACATGGGATACACCAGCCCCCATCGCCCATGACCACACCCTGCAGGCAGCCTCCTCCAGACAGGACACCCAAGCCCCAGTCCCCATCACCCGTGACCACACCCTGCAGGCAGTCTACTCCACATGGGATACCCCAGCCCCCATCACTCATGAGCACACCCTGCAGGTAGCCCCTTCCAAATGGGACACCCCCACCCCAGCCCCCATCACCCATGACCACACCCTGCAGGCAGTCCCCTCCACATGGGACACACCGACCCCAGCCCCCATCACCCGTGACCACAAGCTACAGACAGCTCCCTCCACATGGGATACCCTCACCCCAGCCCCCATCACCCATGACCACATCCTGCAGGCAGCCCATTGCAGACAGGCTACCACAGCCCCCATCACACATGACCACACACTGAAGGCAGCCCCCTCCACATGGGATACCCCAGCACCCATCACCCTGACCACACCCTGAGGGCAGCCCCCTCCAACTGGGATACAACAGCCCCATCACCCGTGACCACACACGGCAGGCAGCCCCTTCCACATTGGATACCCAGCCTCATCACTCATGACCACACCTGCAGGCAGCCCCTTCCACATGGGATACCCCAGTCCCCATCACCCGTGACCACACCCTGCAGGCAGCCCCCTCCAGATGGGATACCCCAGCCTAGATCACCCATGACCACACCTGCAGGCAGCCCCCTCCACATGGGACACAACCACCCCAGCCCCCATCACCCGTGACCACACCCTGCAGGCAGCCCCCTCCACATGGGACACCCCCACCCCAGCCCCCTCACCCATAACCACACCTACAGGCAGCCCCCTTGACATGGGATACCCCAGCCCCCAACACCTGAGACCACACCCTGCAGGCAGCCCCCTTCACATGGGACACCCCCACCCCGGTCCCAATAACCCATGACCAGACCCTGCAGGCAGCCTCCTCCACATGGGACACCCCATCGCCATCACCTGTGACTACACCGTGCAAGCAGCCCTTTCCAAGCCAATACTTCCCTTCCCTAAAAATTGCATGCCTCTCCCTGGCAAGAACAGTAGCCGCTTCCCTTTCCCCCTCCAACCCCCTACCCTCTCCCACACACCACCCACAACAAAAACACTTAAGAGAAAATGTACTTGATCTCCCTCAATCTCTCAGTACTCATCACCACTCCTATCTCGACCCACCTCCTCATCCTCCCAATCTCAATCATCACCATCCTCCCCCCTGCCTCACCCTTCCTGAAACCCCTCTCCCTTGAATTCTCATTGACCACAACTGAAACTCCTAACCCCCCACCTTCAAATCCTCTGACCCAAATCAAATGAACCAGTCCATCCCCTCCCCCCCAAACCCACCATCTCGACTGCCTGCCTTCTCTCCCATCAACCACCAACCATCCCCCCTCTCGCTCCCCATTTTCCACCATCTCCCCTCCCACCCTCCACCTCTGCAACTCCCTCATCATCCTCCTGCACCGAAGTAAATTGCATCCTTTTTAATGCCCGATCAGTAGCAAAAAAACAGACACAGCATCTTTGACCTCCTCGCCTCTGACAAACCGGACCTGGTCTTTATCACAGAAACCTGGTTCTCTGACGACTTCGCCTCTATCACCAATGAAGCCTTACCCCCAGACTACTGGTCAGATAGCACAAAGAGCTGAGCGCCCGTTTCTGACAACTATGTGCAGCCTGCTGATGCAGGTTCGAATCCCGGCAGGGCCAACTCAACCTTTCATCCTTCCAAGGTCAATAAATTGAGTACCACGCAACACCACGCTGCGGGATAATAATATCAACTGTTATCTCAGCGCTTAAATGCCTGCGGGCTTGTAGCGCTATATAAAACTAGACATTATTATTACTCCCTCATCCCACTGAACCGCCCCTCTACGGGAGGAGGAATAGCAATCGCCTTTAAGTCTCACTTCTATGCCTCAATCATTGACAACCAGCCATCCATTCCTTACTGCGAATCACCCTTGTAAAACTATCCCTCTCCCACAGCTTCCAAATCATCTACAGACCCCCTGGCTAAAAAATCCAATTCTCAAACAACCTCTGCGACTCTATTGCCACCCTCCAACTAAACCATCCCACCCTCACCCTATTAGGAGATTTCAACATATGGCTTGAAATCCCCACCAACCCTATGACCCACTCTCTGGTCGACGGCCTAGATGCAATTAACCTCCGTACCCAAATAAACAGGCCGACTCACTATAAAGGACACACACTTGATGCCATCTTCCGCTCCCACAACCTGATACATCTAAACCCCCTCACCACGATCATCTGGTCCGATCACTTCATTGTTTCTTTCACCGTTCGCTCAACCAACCCGCTCCCCTTACCCCAACCAGAACCTCTGAATTACGCAAATGCTGAAAGAAACTAAAAATCCTTCCCGACCTAGCCGATGATCTCCATCAGTCTCCTACCCCTACCCACCTACCCAATGAACCCCTAACCTCCGACGCCTTTGTCTCATGGCTCATCAACACCTCACTAATCCCACTCACCCACTCTTGCAAACCATCAGCTCGCAATGGCCTTTTTCCTAGATGGTTCACACCAGAACTGAAGGCCACTAAACGACTATACAAATCCCTAGAACGCACATGGCGGAAAGATAAAACAGCCCTCAACAGATCCACCTTGGCCCAGCATCACCGTCACTAAAGGGCCGAAATCCGGAAAGCTAAAAAAGCTCATTACAACTCCCGAATCATAAACTGCAAAAACCCCAGCAAGGAACTTCACAAAATCATCGCCGAATGAACCAAACCATCATGTACCACCACCCTTCCCACCCCCTCACAATCACTGTGCGACGCACTCTCTCTACACTTCAACACCACAGCTCTCGAAAGAACTAACTCTCTAACAAACAAACTAGCTCCCTTATACCCATCCACCCTACCTGCCATCCCACCGCCTGCGACCGCTACCCAACCGACTTTCAACTCCTTCACTCCAATATCAACGGAACAATTTTGCAAACATCTCTGCCCGCAAACCATCTGGCTCCCCGCTGGACCCCTGCCCAGCCACAACCCTCAAAGAAATTTTCTAATCTACCTGCGAAGGAGAACATGCAAGAACCATCATGAATGACTCCCTCTCCTCGGGAATTTTTCCCGACGCGTTCAAAACTGTTCATGTCGAGCCCAAGAACTACCGCCCCATCTCAAACACCAAGTTCCTGGCCAAACTCATTGACCAAACCGCCTACTCCCAACTAAATGCCTTTGTCAAAGCCAACAATCTCCTAGACCCGGCTCAGTTGGATTTCAGAGCCCGACACAGAAACGAATTCACACTAACCTCAATCTGGGATGACCTCAAAAACACTGCAGATTCTGCGGGATGAGCCAGGCTAATCCTTCTTGACCTATCCACCGCCTTCGACACAATCAACCACTCAGTCCGCCTTAACCGCCTCCACTCCCTGGGAATCTGTAGAAACGCTCTTAAATGGATAGCTTCCCTTCTCAACAATAGGAACCAAATAACCCTACTCTCCACCTCTGCTTCCCACACCCGACCAGTGGACACCAGAGTTCCACAAGGAGCATGCTTATCAGCCCTCCTGTTTAACCTCTATATGTCCATCCTCCCACTAATAATCCACTCGCACAATATCCTGTGCTACAACTACGCCGATGACACACAAGTAATCCAAAAACTCCTGAATTCAAACCCCAACTGCCAACCCGACCTCGCTTCCTGCCTCCTCGACATAGATCACTGGATGACCGTAAACCACCTCTTGCAACACTGTACTTCTTCCGTACCCGCTACACTGGCCATCTGCCATGGGCAATTCCCCGACACCCTAAAATTCAGTAAAAAACCTTGGATGCACCCTAGACTCAGACCTAACCCTCTCGCTCCAAGTCAACAATGTGTGGGATGTTTTAACCCACTCTGCTCTGCCCTGCGGCATCACTGTGTGCTGGTGGCACCAGAATCATCAAAATGGCTGCTGAAACCCCATGCACGCCAAACCCTAAGGAAATAGCGCTCTACCCAACACAAAAAGATGGCTGCTAAATCTACCAGGCATGTTGTCAGTGTGGCCACACTTCTGAAGCATGTCATTGGGCTAAATCTTTTCTTGGTTGCTGAAAATACGAAATGCTGATCCTAAACACCCGCAAACATCCAGTCTTCTTACGGGGTGTCACATTTTACTGAAGTCAAGAAAGTATTGTGGAATTGCCATATCCAGAAAAGCTGAATTGGTCACAAAAACATCCACAGCCAGTTTGCCTGCCTGTGAAAGCTGTCAAAATCTGGTCGCAGTACCAGCGGCCGCCTGTGACTGTTTCAAAAGCCTGCATTTAAACTGTAAATTTGTACCATTAAGATCTAATGTCTACAATCTAAGTGACCTGTTATCAAGAGCAAACTAGGTTGCAACTATTTAAACATAATGGTTTAGAGCCTGGAATCAGTGTTCTAGATGTGTGTTTTAAAATTGCAAGTTTAATTTCAACAAAGAAAAATGTAACAAAGTGACTTTAAAGGAAGCCTGATTCAAGTCAAAACTACAAACAACTTCCCCCACTGGGCAAGGCACCCCCCTTCTGCTCTCTGAGCCAGGAACTCACATTCAGGTGTTGATTAAGAGCAGAGGGGCACTGGGGCTGCTCTGGGAAGAGCCCAATGGGCTTCCTTCCAGGCATGGAGATGCTAATCAGGAAGGATTGTGAAGGGCCTATGCCAGAAGGAAGTGGGCGGAGATTGCTGCTGAAGCTGCAAGAAGGAGAAGGAGGCGGGGACAGACAATTTTGTTGATTCACAATGGACAAAAAGCAGATATCTAATGAGACTGATAATTTACTGTGGACAAAAAATATATAAACCCCAGAATTCTGAACCTAAATATTTGCTGCACAATTTAAGAGGAGCCAAAACTCTGTGCTATGCTCTGGGACATAAATGTAGAAATTATGGTTTAATACCAAACGTATTGATGTCAGAAGCATGAAACTTCACACGCTGATGCCCATATACAATGCACACATGTGTACACATTTTGGACAAATTAGAGATAGTGTCCCGGAAAAAAGTGCAAAATTCTGTCACATCCAGACCCAAGATCCTACCGTGATGGGGGTTGGAAGAGCACTTCATCCACAAAATATGTGATCTAGATATGCTATTGTTATAAAGTTTGTAAAATTGTAAATATGTATTATATGAAAAGTAGGTTTCATGTTTAAAAACCAAGGGGAGGATTCCTTGCCTCATAAAACCAATTCATCATGCTGACACACTGTTTTCTCCTCCAATCAAGGGAGAGAGCGGATTCTAGCCTATAGCCAACTAAGGGGGCACACTTATGATAATCCAGCATACACACCCCTTTACCAAATGCATAAATAGAGACAACTGAGGACTTAGAAGGACAGACACATTCACCCACCAACTGATTGCTGGCTGAGCAATTTGCAAGAGAACTATCCATATTCCAGACTCCAGACTCCAGAAACTTGGCAAGCAGAAAGGCCCATTTCCATTGCTGAACCACTCTCAGCTAGGCCTTGAAAATTCCAGAAACCAGAATTTACCCCAGACCTCTAAGGGGAACCAAATAACAGCCTGGCTGTGCTGTACTGCTTTCCTGCTAAGAATTATTGCCAGAATCCAAAGACACAACCCAGTAGAGCCGTGCTGTGACCAGAGAGCCATTGTAGATCCAGTTCAGTCCTAACGTGCGGTGACCAGAGCGCCTTGCTAATTGCAGACCAGAGCGCCTTGCTGTCCAGTCCGGTGTGCCCAGCAGAATTCCTGTCCAGAAATGTTGACTGACCTGAATCCCTGACGGTTCTGTTCAAACCTATATAGTGAGTATCCTTAGTATAGGACCGTCAGTAGTTTATGTACTGTCCTGATTTCAATCCGGCACTTCACCTAAGTCAATGCCTAGCGTGTGGTGCACAACTGAAACCCTTATTTAATTATTTGCGTCTATAAGTTCTTTTATTCTGAACGATGTACTGCTTATATCACGCCCCTCTCTTTGAACCCCCCCGGTCACACTAAACCAGGAATCAGGCTGGCTTTCAAAGTTAAAATATTTATTTAGGTATTTACAATATAATCACACTATTTTTTATGGTAGTGCAATAATCACCAATGGGGTGATGTCACACTAAACAATCTCTCTGATCATAAGGAGTAATAATGAGCAAAAACAATGCAGCACAGCAATAATACTTTTGTGGGTGTGTGTTCAAATCAAATGGCAATGTGGTTACTCTTTCCCCCTGCACATCCCTCAATCCCCCCAATATGCAATATGAAGAAATAGGAAGAGAGAGAGCAGGTTTCAGGAATGCAGAATTCAAGCAAATATATCAATCCCAATTTCCCCCAGCAAACACAAGAGAGAACAGAACTAATTGGCAAACTGTCAAAATGGTTTTAAAGTTGGCTTTAAAAGGAAGAGATAAAACAGTAAAAATGGGCTAAATCACAGAAATTGTTAAAATACTAATGAGAGCCGCTTTATCTGGTTGTAGACAAACACTAGCAATGATTTGAGAGCAAAATGCGATGAGAAAACTTAATTTTGAAGTCGGGTGCAATGAAAAGCTATTTTACACGTTATAGATTTTGGCAAAATGAAAAATTTGCGGCAAACTTTTCTGCACTTTTCTGCACGCGGTAATCGCTATCGCGGAAGAACTATGAGGATTAGGGATGTGGTTTTGGGTTCTCTGGGAAGCTTAGGATGTTAGCTACAAGCAGACACTTACATTTCGTTTTAAAAAGACAAACAGGATTTTTTACACTAGGGATGGACTATAAAGATGCAAACTACACGACAGCACAGCCACCAGCACAGGATGTCTATTGATGGTTTATGCCTGCCGAGACGCTCGTCTTCTTCAGAAAAATATATATCAGCGCAAAGATCGTTTTAACACTACTAGTACAGAAGATAATAATGGGGATCAGATAGCAGAATCTCAACTCCTTGGATCCTGCCTTTGGTACTAACAAAACTGGGATAGACCATGGACTAGTAGAGGGTTCTATTGCCCTGAGATCAAGCATCTTGTTGTCTTGTTGGCCTCTCCTTTGATGTGGGTGTTAGGGAGAATTCATTCACTGTTTAGGCTGAATTTCCTAACCTAGTGAGTCCCCCAGCAGCTTTGCTGGATTTCGGGAGTTTGTTTTTTTCCATCCTGCCAAGAGTGAGACTCTTTTCCTCCCATTCTTGGACATGTATGTGTGTAATTCCTTTGAATGTCAATGTGTTCTATGGGCTATGGGGTCTTTTACTCCATAGGGTCTCATATGTTTTTCTATGTGTGCTACACCGCACCCTATGTGCCGTAGCACTGGGGCGTCCTAGCGGACCCCCACCATAGACTCCATACCTGGGGACAAACTACTGTCTCCCCGGGCATGTAAAGTCACCATTGGCTTTATTAGACCTAAATTTACTAACAGGACTAGTACAAACCATCTTATTGTGGACGTGCTAGTAGGGGTAATTCGATTACTCCTGGATCTGTTACTCGAGGGGGCACTGTCCCGTCCCCCCTCGTCGAGTTTTGGCTGGTGGCAGTGGAAACTACTTGTTATGTTCGACCCCGAACATAACCCTATGGGACTCGTCCCATTGTTGGAGATTGATACTTTTTCTCGTTAATCTCTAACGTACCACCAATCTACTTATCTTAAATAGGTTTATCGGATGGTATTTTCTGCCAGAACACGGTTTGTAAAATGGCGTCTGTGTTCGTCTCTGTGACTCCTAAACCAAAGGTTGAGCCCTTTGTTCCACTTTTGCCGGGCTCTGTACAGAGACCCTCCAAAGTGGTGCCATTCTGTCTGGGTTACCACAGGGGTGTGGGAGGGGGTTTAGGCACCCTGGGCCGAGTTGCCTTGCCAACTCTGGTCGCACTCTGGAGTGATTGGCCCAAGTGGTGAGCCTTCCCGCTCACCACTTAGCATTGGTTGATTGACAGCTAGGCTGAATGAATGGGGGTTTTCTGCATAAAAGCAGGGCTTTTGGGACTGGATCTTCAGAAGTCGCCAGAGGACCTAAGAATCCGACGAGGGTAACGCTGAGCCGACCTGCAACGACGACACCTCCGGTGGAGCCCTGCTGAGCCGACTCACCACTTCCCGACGACAGAGGAGATCGCCCTGCCGGAGAGTCTCTTCCCCTGACTGGTGGGAACAACCAGTCCCCTTTGCTTTTTATTCACCTCAGGACGCAGTGGTCGAATTGCCCGTGCAGCGCACCTCGGCAACCGGATAGCCACTACCCCTGTACCGCAACCAAAAGGTGGTGCCTTGTGACGGAGCACTCCGCGGCTGGTCTCTTCCCTGGTGGTGCACCGGACTTCACTTTTCTTCGACGACAAGAACCTCTCTACTCTTGGCAAAGACCTGACGTGCATCCACCACCAGGAACAACTGCCACCGCCGGAGCTGCCCTCCACAACAAGGTACCATGTCTGCCTGGCTTCCCTTTCGATCGGTTCGAGTGAGGTGTCTTAATCCTCTCCTTTCCGTTGGGTCTCCTCCAAGCTTTTCTCATTTATTGTTCTGAACTGGTTCAATTTGCCGATAACAATTTGCTACAAAGACTTGAGTGCATCTCCGCTAGAGACTTTTTCGGGACATAGCGCCTTGCCTCTCTCCGAGTGGGCCTGGCCTCTGAACTTTATGATCTATTGTGATTCTTGCCTTCTTACCGTACATTTTGCCCGTGAAGTATTGAACTGCGTTGATTTCGTAACCTGCCTATCTTTTTCTCTCCCGTCCTAACTAATATTCGAGTGCCATCTAGGTTGAGGTATACACCTCTGTCTGTAAATAAGTGGTGCCGGTAAAACCTAGATTTGTCGAGATATTGCTAGGGGGATTGATCGTTTCTTCTTCGTAGAGTCATTGTGTTTGATATGTTTGCCGTGAAAGTGCCATAGTGTTTTTCATAGATGTTTTCGTTATTAATAAATACCTTAATATCTTTACACTAAGCCTCGTTGCGTGTTTGCTTGTCTTGCTGGGAAGAATTGCCCTATCTTGTATATTCCACATACTGCTCCACTCTTCTTGAGGGAAGTCTGACTGCTCATCCACAGCTACCAAGTGAATCTGTGTGGTACAGACTGCTACCAAGTGGGTTCCCCGCCAAACACCTGTAGTCCTAAATCTTTTGCAGTGGTCCCAGAGGGAACTGCACAGGTTTCCGCCTAACAGTGGGTTCTTATATTATCTCACATTCTGTAACCCCTGCTTTTGATAGGTTAACAGTCAACAGTGTTTATGTCACGCTGGCCCCAAGGGGTCAAGCATGGTGACAGTGAAAACAAGGGGGCAAATTGATTGAACAAAACTTTGCACTCCTCCTGTTGTTCAGATGTCATATTAGAAGAGAGATTGGACCTCATAGGAGGTGAGCGGTAAGGGTTAATGTGCACCGGCAAAGAGACCGGTGCCGGAAAAACCTTACCGCCCTATTCCGAGGTTCCTTAGTGGGTCCCAGCAGGAACGGCTGGTCTGACCAGCCGTTCTTTACGGGACCCATTGCGGGACCTGGGAGCTACTAACGGGGCCGCAACTTGCGGGCCCGTTATTAGCGCCTTCCCCATTCCCATTGAGCCCTATGCGGGCTGGTATTTGGAATGGGGATTTACAGGGTCCGCCTAGGTTAGAATGGCCCCATTCCACCAGAGCAGACCCGGACCCGGGTTTGGAGGCAGCCATGGCGCTAATAGCACCATGGCTACCACCAAACTTGTAATGAGGCCCATTGACTCCTTCTACTTGCTCATCTAAAGGTTTGCCTCTGAAAAGGTCAGGCAGAGGTTCACTCTCCTTCTCCTCTTGAGCTGAAGCTAGAAGCAAAGCTCCCAGTTCTGGTCTCGAGACATAAACTTTTAGACGGTTGGTGTGAAAGACTCTGAGAGCCTCCTTAGGATTGCCTAAGTCCACCAGATAGTTCACCTCTCCATGTTTTCCCACAATCTTGAAGGGTGCTATCCACTTGTCCTGCAAGTCCCTCTGCCTTGTTGGCACCATAACAAGAACTAGCTGGTCTTGAGCGAATTCAACCATTTTGGCCTTCTGGTCATGCCAATGCATAACCAGAGCCTGACCTGCTTTCAAGTTATCACTTGCCTCAGCCATCATGTGTGACATTCTCCTCCGGAGTCCTATCACATAGTCAGTCACTCTGATTGGCGTTGGGGAAGGAGCACTCTCCAACCCCTCCTTAATCAGGGCCAATGGACCTCCGACTGGAGGCCATAGAGAAGTTTGAAGGGACTGTAACCTACTCCCTCCTGAGGGACTTCTCTAAAAGCAAAGAGAAGGCATGGCAGTAGAAGATCCCACTTTCTTTTAAGGGGGTCTTCCAAAGCTCCCATCATGTTGTTCATGTTTCTGTTGAAACTTTCTACCAACCCATTTGTTTGAGGGTGGTATGCGGTAGAGAACTTGTAGGTAACTCCACAGTTTTTCCACATGGCCTTCATGTAGTGGGACATAGAATTTGACCCTCTGTCAGATATTACCTCCTTGGGAAACCCAACCCTGGTAAAAATACCAAGGAGAGCTTTAGCCACAGCCTGAGCTGTAACAGTTCTCTTAGGAATTGCTTCAGGGTATCTAGTAGCATGGTCTACTACAACAAGTATAAACCTGTTGCCTGAAGAGGTTGGAGCATCAAGAGGACCAACAATGTCGATTCCAACCCTCTCAAATGGTACTCCCACCACAGGGAGAGGCACTAAAGGTGCCACGTTCTTGGAACCACTCTTACCAGAAGTTTGGCAGGTGTGGCAACTTTTGCAATACTTATCTACCTCAGCCCCCATTTTAGGCCAATAAAAATAGAGCGAGAGCCCCCTTGGTCTTCTTGAAACTCAAGTGACCAGCCAAAGGTATCTCATGGGCTAGTTGCAAGAATTGGAGTCTATTCGCTTGAGGCACTACAAGTCTTTTGTAGTCTCCAGGGGTTGCCTCAGTCGGTTCACTATTGAAGAGGCCATCTTACCAGTGTAACCTATACTTCCCAGGCTCTTGCCGTTCAAGCTGAGAAGCTTGCCTGGTGGCAAAGACCTTCCAGAGTTGGACATTCTCTTTTTCCCCTACTGAAGTCTGCCCTGTTGGGGCCACCTTCTGCCAGTACAGACTGCAGCTCAGGATGATCCAAATGGTCCAGATCTCCAACAAGTTCCTGGCCTTCTACTAGCTCTGAATCCTCAGGCTCTAGTTCAACCACACAGGGTTGTACCTCACTCTCAGCCTCAGCTGGAGGAGGAATCACAGGTGTGATCTTGGACAGATCTCCTGGTTGGAAGCACTGGAGTGCCTTCTGTTGGTTTCTTTTTGAAAGTCTTGAGTTTCCCCTTTGCTTCTGGTTGCTTAGAAATTGCAGTTAGTAATTTCAGTGGAGTAGGAGTGATTTCTTTGTCTATCATCTCCTCGGGAGAGCCTCTCAAGGTCATCTCCCTTGCAGGTCTGGTGAGCTCCTGTAATCATTTACTAGGAGGTCTGGGAGTACTTGATACTACTCCAAGATCTTTAAGATCATTGCCCAACAACACCCTTGCAGATACTTCAGATTGGATACTAACAGGTATTCTGACAGTCATTTCATTGCACTGGATGAGAGCTGGTAACTAGGGAAGCATCTGCACAGGCCCTCCAGCTAATTTGGTGAGGTGTTTGGGTGCCTTAGCAACATCCTTCACCTTAAAAATAGATTCATCCACCACAGTTATGCTGGACCCAGTGTCTCTAATGGCAGGGGTTTTCTGACCATTCACTAGGACACTGGGCCTCATTACGAGTTTGGAGGCAGCCATGGTGCTACTAGCACCATGGCTGCCTCCAAACCGGGCTCCATTACCGGGTTCCTTCAATGAGGAATAACCGGGTCATTCCAACATTGGAGGATCCGGTAATTCCTCCTTGAAGGAACCATTCCCCATTCCCATTTGAACCCCCATAGGGCTCAATGGGAATGGGGAGGGAGGTAATAATGGGCACATTACAAATGGCCCATTATTACTTCCCTCTTCCCCTCGTGGGACCCGGAAAAGACGACTGGT
The DNA here is from genome assembly GCF_040938575.1 of Ambystoma mexicanum. Taxonomy (NCBI): domain Eukaryota; kingdom Metazoa; phylum Chordata; class Amphibia; order Caudata; family Ambystomatidae; genus Ambystoma; species Ambystoma mexicanum. The sequence continues at coordinate 781,348,118 of NC_090924.1, read as the reverse complement.
TTAACCAGACGTCTGTTTTGAGTCCCACAAAGGGAACTTCATAATAGGCGCTCCCATAATGAAGGGTCCGGTCCCGTACCGGCACTCTTCAATGCGGGAGCACTAGGGTCATAATGAGGCCCACTGTCTTGATAATACTCTTTAGTATTATTTGGGATTGAATTATACACATCTAAATTCTGTTGTTCCCACAACCCCAAGTATACTAAAGATACACTAGCTGAGACTCGGATGGGGTCTTCAGCTAGTAGTTGAAAGTGTCCCCAGGTCATTGGTACTTCCTAATTTGGAGTGAAGGCTAAGGAGACTGTGTGGATCCCTGAAGGTTTACCCTCACATCTGGGATCCCCTTTCACATGATCAGTTGAACCACAAACATAACATTTCACAAATGTCTTTATGAATGGTGGCTTGTTCTGACCCCCTTCTGGTCTGGGACCAGAAGGTACACTAGCCTGATTCAGTTTCCCTTGTGGCTTACCCTTAGAATTTTGTTTGTGGCCCTCTTTGGAATTGGAATTATTCAAATTCTCTTTGTTGTCTTTCTTAGGCTGCTTTCCCTCATCCTTTTTCTGAGTGACCCCAGAATTCTTGTGAATAGCCCTGTTGGCAACCCACAAGTCAGCAGCCTTAGCTAGTTTCTTGGAATCTATTTCCCTAGAATCAGCCAAGTGCTGTCTGAGCTCAGGAGAGCAGGGATCATAGATAGACTCCAACATGACAAGGTTTTTCATTCCTTCATAAGTGTTCACTCTGTAACTCTTAAGCCATCCCTCTAAGTTTTTCAAACTCTCACTCACCCAGGTAGCCCAAGGGGTACCATCATGCTTTTTGAGGGTCCTAAACCTCTTAAGGTACTGGGAAGGGGTCTTCCCAAATCTAGCAATTAAAGCTAGCTTCACACATTCATAATCCATCCTATCCACCTCCGCCAACTCCATTACCACATCAGATGCAACAGGGGGCGCCTAGAGAATAACCAGGGAAGCAACTGATTCTCTGTGATCTCCTGGAGCCCATGATTGTATTAAAGCATAGCTAACCGAACTAGCACATCCAACTTAGATTCATACATACCCACAATCTCTTTTCCGGGGTCTCTTTGGACTGGAAGATCTAGAGGATCCGGGGAGAGAAGCATTTTCCAAAGGCAATTACTTCATCTCTAGATCATGATTGAGCTCCATTTCAATGAGGCTTAGTTCCCGGTGTTTCTGTTCAGATTTGGCACTAATTCTTTTGAATTCAAGTTCAAGTCTCATTTTTTCTAGTGAGATAAATTCAGGACTTAATGTGGGACCTGACATAGGTCCAGTAGACAAGGCTTGATGCCTGTGAGCAGGCAGAGGGACAGAGGGGGTTACATTGCCAGCCTCCTCTTCCTCATCTGCTTCAACAATAACATCTTCAATATTATCATCCTCAATATTTGCTACAGTTGCTGGAGGAGTAGGCACTAAAGCCCCATTCTCCAAACCTTCTTTTTCTAACAATCTTTCAATCATGTCTAATTTCTTGCCTTTGACAGGAAGACCTTTCTGTCTACACAGAACCCTTAAATAATCAGCAGTATTTGTAATGAGGGTCTCCTGGTTATAGCTTTCCATCTTTGACTTTTTAAAATGAACTTTTAGTGATTGTTAAGCCTTGTGGTTAATTGAACCAAGGTACTAGCAGCACTCTAAAATATAAATCCAATAATTTTATCCTCACCGCTGTACACCAGTGTTATGCAGAATCCTATGCAGTTCCCTTAGGGAGCACTACAGACGATTAGGACTACAGATATATGCAATAAATCCCCTTTGGTATCAGTCTGTGCCACACAGATTTAGTTGGTAGCTGTGGCTGAGCAGTCAGACTTTATCTCAAGAGGGAGATGAGCAGTATTCAGGGTTTACACAATAGGGTTTCAGTACTATGGAGCAAGGAAAAACTGACCAAAGCTTTTTATTAAAAATAATATATATTTTTTTATTTTACACACTCTTAAGTTCAACCCACAAATCACTATTATTAAGCAAGTTAAAACAGCCAAGAAAAGTATACACAACTCCCTATTTAAATTGTAGACAAGTTTGAGCAAGAGTGAAAACTGAGCAAAACGGCACAGTGTAAATCAAGCAGAAATGGCACTCTAACCATTTCTCAAGAGGGAGGGAAAGGACAAGTTATATAGCTTTAGACTCTGTAACACACCAGCAATACTTCCCAAGTAGATTGTGTTAGGCAAGGCAGTACTTCAGCATAAGCAATACCTAGGTGGAAACCGAGCAAAATGGCACTTCACAATATTAAAAAGGGCGACGAAAAAGATGGTTATATGAGTTAGTTGCACCAACACATTTCTAGGTGAGAAGCAATCTAGAGAATGAAGTTGTAACAGATTTAGCCAGAGTCAATAGGCCTGTCCCAGAATCAGTGGGCAGGATCAAAATGTTCTATTAGATGCAGTCAAGTCTTTGTTTAACGATTTGAAAATGCGGTTGCAGAAAGTATAAGATAATACTAGATGATAGGGGCAGCCAACCCAGTAGGTAAGTAAAGGATTTAAAAAACCTTTTACAGTACCCAATGAAACGGGAGGCCTGGCGGAACAATGTACCTTGAAAGTGGAAGAGGCTCCTGCGGTGGCGGTAGTTCCTGGCAGTTCCTGCAGTTCGGGAGATCCAGCAGAGGAAATGGGGCGCTCATCATGGAGGAAGGTTCGAGTTACTGCACTGCCCAGGGATGAACCAGCCGCAGTGCTGCCAAAATGAATAAAAGGTACGCTCCTTTAAATCACGGTCGTGAGGGACGGGTGCCTGGCTATCCGGTCTCCGAGTGCAGGGCACTGGTGATTCGACCAAGGCAGGTCCTGGAAGGCGATTGGTGAACTGGTTGGCCCCGCCAGCTCAAGTGAAGAAGACTCTTGCAGGTGAAGATCTTCTCGAGTCATTGGAGAAAATTGGTGAGGATCTGTAGCAGGGCTTCACCGGTGGTTCAGTCGTTGCAGATGTCTTCAGCTTCTCTCCTCTTCGGGTTTCTAGTTCCAGTGGCGGCGTCTTGTCCTCCAGTCCTAAAGACCCTGCTTTTATGCAGCAGGACCCCCATTCATACAGCCTAGCTGTCACTCACACAGTGGGGTGGCTCTCCTCGCGGGAGAACCCCCCAGCCTATCAGGACAGAGTGCGACTTGGGTTGCGTAGGCAACACTGTCCAGGGTGCTTATTCCCCCTCCCACACATCCTGACTACCCCAGATCAGTGGTGCGAGAGGACGGCTTCTGTGCAGAAGCCCGCCAAAAGGACGAACAAAGGATCCCCGACCTGGGTTAGGATTTCAGGGAAAGACACGAGAAAGAAATAATATTAAAGTTCTGGCAAAAAAAACAAAACAGGATTAAAGTTAATAATAAAATAAACCAGCGGTTTGTTAGAGGCTGTCAGTAAAAGTGGTAGCCTCGAACAATGGGAAAATCCCATAGGGAAATATTTGCGGTCAAATATTTATGGTAGTAACCACTGCCACCAGCCAGAAACTTTGGAGAGAGGGACTGGACGGTACCCTCTCGAAAATGAACACTAAGGAAAAACTATTAACCCTTTCCAGTACTTCCATAGTAAGATGGGTTGTACTGGTTTTGTTCATAAGTATTGACTAGTAAAGTCAATGGGGACTTTACATGCCCTGGGAGACAGTAGTCAGTCCCAGGGTATGGAGTCTATGTTTGGGGGTCACTGTGACACCCCTGTGTTACTGCACTGAGGGTGCTGTGTAACACACATGTAAAAAGATGATACCTATGAGGGTGAGAAAAACCCCATAGATCATAAGCACAAAAAGTAGCCTAAAACACACATCAGCAATCTGTCTAAGAGTGGGAAAAATAATTTCACTCTAGCAGTAGAATGAAATAAACCCTTCAAATCCAGCAAAGCTGCTGGGGGACTCTATAGGTAAGGGAAATTAGCCATAGAACAGAATTCTCACTAACACTAATTCACAGTACCTTTGTTATGCGCTTGCACCACATATGTCTTGCTAATACACGTGACTAACTGACCCAACTACTGACAGACTCTTCAAACACAACCCTTCGCACCTCGACACACCCTGACACTCACCATTATCATTATTCCTCATTGATGCATGTCTCCCCTGAAGTACTCAACCAAGTAGACAAGTACATGAAGGTGTCATCCCTATTGGTGTACAGCAGCTCCTACGGAACCATCATTGCCAACATCTCCTCTAGGTGTAATGCTCTTGCTGATCTATGCAAACTCTCCATTACTGGTGTTTAGTAGCAATCCTCCATCAGGCACTCACTGGGGTCACACGATGAATGGTGACATCAATCCATTCAGAATGCCCTGCTGTCCACATCATCCTTGATGTGACATTTCCTTTTCACACAGTGATGTATTCCATCTGATTTTGATGATCCATGAAAGGACAGTGGACTTGCTTATGTCATTCCAGGAAATCTATTCCATGTAAAAACCATACTGTGTCCTTTCTTCTGCCCTACCTCAGTCGCCACCTGTGGCATCATGCATGTGTCCATTCCTTTTCCATGCATCTTTGACATATACATTTGCCTGATGCAATGCATATTTGAAACATTTCATTATAATGAATTTGATATTATGAGGACAGAGTACTCTTCAGCACTGTTCATAGGTACACACTTTCACCTTTATTCACCAGAGATGGTGAGTCATCTCCAGCCATCCTTAAATGGTGCCCACAAAATGACCTTTGCTTGTGTGCAATTTACAAATGTGCATGTCCCGATTGGCTCCACTGCAGCCTACTTCTGCCATTGACTCAGTCCTTCCTACATGTTCTCACTCCATGCACACTCATTTCAGGGCAGGTATGTTGCATTCATGTTCAAGTACGCCCTTCCATTACTGCCACATATTTGTGTGATTGTGAAGAAGTCCGACTCACAGCTCTTGATGCACACAGTTAATGTACACTTCCACAACATCACGCAGAGGTGTAATGTTACATGTGCTGTGGTGCTCTTCAGGCTGCACTACTCCTACTGTCGATTGCACCAACACCATGCTTCTAATCCACACCCTGTGTAATTCATTTGGGACAAGACCGTAGGTATTTTGCTTGACGTCAAGGCCAGGGACCACATCTGTCTGCCACTGATTGTCCTCCACTCGCTAGCTTTCGCAGACAGCATCGAGTCATAGGAAGCATGCATTGTTCACTGTGTGGCACTCCATATTGATATCTCAATGCTGTCCCTCCAGAGCCATTTCATCATGTTACTCAGACCTTCTTCAGGTGAGCCAGTTCTTGATGCAGTTATTTTGCAGGGGATCTTTCTTGTCAGGAGGGGCCAACCTCTGGGATACCCATCCTGCCGCCTTCTGTTTGGGACTTATATCCTTATGCACTACTCATGTGTTTCATCTTCTACTCATCCTTCTCTCTCCCTCTTCCCCTCTAAGCAGTTCCTCTACTAACTCACTCTCTCCATTCTTTTTGTCCTTGCTGCTTGATGACTGTCTGCTTGATGTACCTCAAGATCTCACAAGCCCCTGTCACCAGCAGAAATTTGTGGGGCAGTTACCTCTGTGACCTGGACTAGTGTCATCATCACTGCACTTGGGGAATGACACGAGAGAGTTGCATCTCTCTGCACTTACCAGAGCATCTACTGACTGGTTGCACTTGAAACACCCCAGAACCTGTTACCACTCTCCAACTGCCACACCCCTCTAAACATCTGTGCACTTGCTCCTTCTGATTGTACCATGCAGGTACGCTGTCTGTGTTACATCTAGATTAGAGACAGGCGCAAAGTTAGAAAAGAAAGTTAAAGGTTTAGGTGGAGAAGAAAATAGGCTATTTGGGACGGAAGAGTTAACAATATTTTGATGTAGAGAATAAAAGTTAGAAGATGAAAAAAGGAAGCAAAATCAAGAGCAGAAAGAGTAGAATTAAGAGAAGAATCAGGAAGAGGAGGAGAAAGAAGGTGAGTTAAAGTTTGAAACAAATGTCTCGGATGAGCCGATTGCATATGAAGAAGATCAGAAAAGTAAGTACGTTTAGCAGAGTTCAAACAAGTGTCATAAAGAGCATGAAAAGAAAAATAAGCAGATTGATTAGATGGAGAATGACATTTGAGCCAGCGTCGTTCCAAGTGATGTAACAAATGCCACATGGAGCACAGATGGGATGAGAGCCAGTGCTGGGCAGGTTTACGGAAGGCAGAAAGCGGATATATTTGATCAAGACTTGACAAAAGAGCTAAATAAAAAGTAGAAGAAGCCTCATCGGTGGAAAGTGAACTGAACTGCATTAAATGCCCCTGCCCACGCATGCATGCATGTGCATGGGCATTTATACTCACCAATGAGCCATGTGATGCCATGCCTTCCAGCTTCCAGGGCCCGATGTAGGGGTGACATTCTAAATATGAAACTATCAAGGGTAGAACCTGAATAGTTTGCATATACAGAGGTAAAGATGCCCCTGGCATCACATACAACCTGCACGTTGATGGAATGCCAGTTCTTGCGATTGCGATATATGTGCTCTGTAGCCCTAGGTGGACGTAGAGCGACATGGGTGCAATCGATGGCACCAAGCATTTTAAGGAAGTGCACCACCCCATAAAAGTCCTGGACTACGGCATGCCTTTCTGTAGGTGTTCTGGGCATGTAGATGTGCAGTCATTATTGCCAACTCCTGGTGTAGACATCGTGACTGTGTGGGCTGTGAAAAGCCCCCAACTATGGCATTTGTCTGCTGAAATGACCCAGTGGCCAACAAATGCAGTACATTGAGCACCTTTTCCAAGGGGCTCAGTGCTTGGGAGCAGAGGGTGGGTGATGTAAGGTCATCTTCCCAGTTCGTGATCAGGTCTCATATGATATGAGGTGGAAAAACTATACCTGCCATAGAGCTGGTCATCCGGGTAGGACAATCCGGGCCCTGGACATCCTCCTTCTCCTGCGGTGTTCCACAATCACGGCTGCGACAAATGGTAAATATGGTAAATTCATCATAGCTGTATACATGCGTTTGTTGATCGTGCAGGCTTTTTATGCATTTGTTTTGATGCTTTCGCCGTGGCATACGTGTTTCTGGATTAGCACATATTTTTCAGCGCACCAGCCAGCACTGTTTAATTCCATGAATATGGGTTTTAGGGTGCTTATGGGCGTTGTGAGGATTTTACTGTGGGACTTCTCTCGTTACATCCACATTTTTGCTTGTTGTTGCCCATTCCACGTGTTCTGCCCCCTTTTTAGGTGACTGTGCAGACACGGGTCAGGCCTTCGCTTAGAGTCTCGTGCAAGGCATTCGTGATGTTGCAGTTACATGTTGGACCAGCGCGGATTCCTGGCAAGTCCCTAGTAAGTCCTGCGCATTATGTTCCATGAATCGACTAACTGGTGCTTACACGTAATTTAACGCACAAGTCCCCTAGTTGTCGTGCAAATAATTCCATGAATCGGGACTAAAATCTCCCAGTTTTGGCCAGGCACACCGTACCAAAAAGTCTCCACTCCCTCCAATCCAAGGTTAGCAGAAAAGCCACACATTTATGTGTACCTTTTCAGATTTGCCATCCGAGAAAACCCCACCATCCACACAGTGAGCCTTCTCATCTGAACAACCACAGCCATCTTCCCTACACACACCAATGAAAATAACTGCTACCCTATAAAGCACAGCCAGGAGACCTCATTGGCTAATCCCCACAGTCAGTCCTCTTTCCATGCCAGGCAGCCATAAAAGACCCGGATGGGGCAGGCCCTGTCAGTGGACTACCGTCTGTGGACCCTGTAACACAGGACAGCCCTTTTTCCCTTTCCACTTTAATCTTTGTAGCACTCCCTCATTGGCTACTTTCAAGCAGTCACACACCCATCCACCAATCACATCAACAAACTCTACATCTAACTCTGTCATCTCACCTGCATCAAAAACTACTACAACAATCTCCAAGATTTCTATTTGCAGATTCAAACACATCTGCATCTATCAACACAAAGTGCATGTATGCATATATTTTTAAAACCACATTTCCAACTCGTTTGCAAATGCATATAAACAGGGTTGCTACCACTTACCCTGCATTAACCTACTCAATAATCATACTCTTGTTTGTCACACCTCCTGACATCAAGTGGCAGTTACTTACAATGCTGTATGGTTGCAAAGTTTTCTTTAATGAGGATGTTCATCACAGTTTTAAAACACATAGGCCCTCATTCCGAGGTTGGTGCTAGTCATGGCGCATGATCCTTTTGTCTGTTCAAAACACACAGTAATGTTGTTTTAACCAGAATACTTAGAATGCACTGATTATCAGGATCTACAAAGTTTAGTCACTGACCTGTAGAACTATGAACCGTTAGAATACGCCAAATGGGATCTAACTGCATCCATAGTACTGCAATGCTAGTTTTGAATAGCAAAATAGTAAGAATATACCAACAGGTATCGAACTGCTTCAGAAAAATATCCTTCAGAACTATAAACTATCAACAGATAGAATACACCAACTAGTATCTAACTGCATCCATAATACTGCAATGTTACTTTTGAATTGCAAAATAGTTAGGATACACCAACAGGTATCTAACTGCTTCAAAAATACCCTTCAGTACTAACTATAAACTTATCAACAGTTACAATACGCCAACTGGTATCTAACTACATCTATAGTACTGCAATGCTGCTTTTGAAATGGAAAACAGTTTCAATAAGCCAACAGATATCGAAGTACTTCAAAAATTCCTTTTAAAAAAGAGTATAATAGCACTTCTGAAAAGCAAAACAGTTCCAATACACCAACAGGTATCTAACTACTTCAAAAAAAACCTTTATTTCACTTCATTCCAAATACACCATTACGATTCTTCCTACTGCAACACTGTTTGTAACAACAAATACATTTATTTGTGCACCTTAAACATTCCCTTAAATACTGAACACTTCAAACACACATACTGTGACATATAATGTCAAATAAATGTAGTAGGTTTTTAAAATCCTGTATGGATTTTTTTCCCAATGACCCAATGATTATGCAAACAAAAATAGCAAATGTGCAGAACGCACAGCAATGTTGTTTCAAACATAGTACTTAGAATGTACTGATTATGAGAGTCTAATAAGTACATGAATATGTGAGATTGTATGCAATGAGACATTGTAAACCATCCTACCTAACATATTATACTGTGTTTTTTTTCACAGAAAAAGAAGCAAAGATGTCGCCTTCATTACCATGTACAACAAACTCAACCTGTACCCCCAATGGTACAGCCATCATAAGTACTGTATGCACTTCACTCGTATTGTATCACCATGGGCCTCATTACGAGTATGGAGGTAGCCACGCCCTTAATAAGGGCATGGCTGCCTCCATACCAGGTTCCAGTACCGGGTTCTGTGAATGAGGAATTACGGGTCATTCCGACCTTGGAGGACCTGGTAATTCCTCATGCACAAAAACATTCCCCATTCCCATTTGAGCCCCCATAGGGCTCAATGGGAATGGGATGTAGCTAATAACAGGCCGGTTAAAAACGGGCCCGTTATTAGCTCCTTGGTCCCCTCGCGGGACCCAGAAAGGACGTCTGGTTTTACAAGACGTCTGTTCCGGGTCCCGCTAGGGGACCTCGTAATAAGGCATCCCGTAATGAACGGTGCCGGTCCCGTACCGGCACCCTTCACTATGGGAGCGCAAGCCTCGTAATGAGGCCCCATGTAACAAATACTATATACTGCCCACACACTCTCTATAATTACTGTACACATATTATTATAATGGTTGCAGCCAGTGGCCAGATTCTTGGGTGCATGGCTATATTATGCTGTGGTGGTTGTGGCCAGTGCCAAGATTCTTGGGTGCATGGTCTGCTGCCTACGGCCATGCACCCAGGAATCTGCCCACTGGCCACAACCCCCACACCACAACTTGCCCTGAACCTCCCAATTCAAACGGCATCTGCAGACATCGAAATGGACTGCCAACCCTATTTTTTACCTATGCAAATGTCCCCAAATCATCTAGATTCCACTCCCCGACCACGCCCTCTTGCAGTCATAAAATAACCCCAAATGTGTGTCTCAAGCTCTCTACCCAATGCCTCTTTCAGTCAGAAAATAACCCAAGCTGTCTGCCCATACCCTCTTTCAGTCACCAAATAACCCCAAATGTGTTTCTCAAGCTGCCAGCCCAACACTCTGTCCACAGACTACCGCTGTGTCCACGGACTGCTGTGCCACCCCTACGCTCTTCTTCCACCAAAACCAAGAGGCCCATAACATCTTTATTTTCACTCCCCGACCCTTCGCAGCTCCTCTTTCCAACACCAAATGACCCAAAATGTATTTTCCAGACTTTTTCCCCACCGTGCTGTCTGTGGTCAGTTGCAGCTGTCTGCCAATAGAACATGGCAGGCATTTCAGAAAATATGACACACCTCACGCTTTTCACCATCCAATCCCTGGGTGCGTCTGATGTCCGTGTATATCACGTAGGCCACTGGACCAATCATACACCTGTTCACAGAGAGATCATGGAAGTGAGTCCATGGACCGAACCCAGATATCACAATTTCTTTAACCTACTTTTGTCCCATTTTAAAGAAAACTACTGGATGGATTTACATCAATTTTACAAAATCTTTCGGGATCAAGTCGCCGCTCCTGCTACAAATTTGGTGAAAATCCATCCAGAGGTTTGTAGATGTGAGAAATTTTTTCCCCATTGTGTCGATGGAAAAAAATAAATTTTTTGGGACCCCCCTACAACTTTGCACCCCCACCTCCGATGAAACCTCACAAAACTTGCAAAGTTTGGTAAGCATTCGTCCAGGAGGAGCTAAATTATAAAGTGCCCAAAATGTGCACTTCCTATGGGTTGAGCAACTTAACCATAACTACTGAGCTGCTACCGTAGGCCCTGTAATATATATTTTCAAGGAAAAAAGTTTAGTTGCAGGGGCGTTAAGGTGAGCGATACTTTGTAACAAAACCTTTGAAATTCAAGTAAACATCTTTAGTTGCAGGGACGTTAAGGTGAGAACTTAATGCAACAAAACCCTGGAAATTCAGCTAAAGGCACCTTAACTTCACTCCCCCTGTTGCGTAGCCTAGGACCACAATGAAGGTCAAAATGACCATAATGCCCTGCAGCTAAAGGTATTCCCTTGAATTTCACGGGTTTTGTTATTCCATAGATTTTTTCTGTAACAACAACCATGGCTCTTAGCCATGGCCAGTAGCCATGGCCAGTAGCCACGCTCTTTGGCCGTGCCCACTTTACATTTTAGAACCGTACCAGACCTCTGGCTATAATAATTGTTCATTTTTATACAAACAAACATATTTTCATCACAATGGCTAACATTATTTCTTTCATGGATGTCTCATCTTCTCTGTTCAGTAAGTTTTAAATTCTCCACCAAATAAATATTTTTACAAAAAACATTGTTTGCATACTTTATATATTTACAGTTATATTCATGATTCATGAATAGAAACTCATTAAAGTGTTATAGTAATTTGCACAAACAATACACTCAATATATCTAAAAATAGATATTAACAGGTCTGCCTACGACACAGATGATTACAAATGTATTTTTGTAAAACTTTTTTTATAACGTGGCTACAAGAGAAATAGGCACCTTGAGCCACATGCAATCATTGTAGCCAATTTCTACTGTCATTACTGTCATTGTACCTGTGGTAACCAGGAACAATGAGATTGGTTGAAATACAAGGTCAGGTAATCGGATCAATGACTGGGAGGGTTGTACCCATGGCTACCACGAATAATAGCCATGGTTGTAATAAAATACATAGACAAATGTGCTTCTTTTTTACTCAAACTATATTACAATGATCAATTAAGAATTATTGATCCATTTATACAGTCTGTGCTTTTATTGTCTGCTTTTAAAACTATAAAGTTGGCCCTGAAAAAAACATTTTTGGAGAGGGAAGAAAGAGAAAAGAACTGGGAAGGGGAAAAAATTAGAATTCACAAATATAACAAATGGTAACAAAGGAACATTTATTTTTCTTTGCATTTTATTTTTTCTATATTATTTTGTGTTTTTTTCAAAAAGGCGATAAAAATCCCTTAAACAATATGTATATATTCCTAGTGGCGGCAATTGGCCTAGTGTTCTGAAATGACCATTCCCCAACCAGCTAGATTGGCATCTCCCAGCACGATCCAGTTGTGACATTTTTAACACATTAACAAGCAGTCCTGTAGATCCGAGTTCAGGCAGGATGGGATGCGGTTGGGTGGTGGTTGGTGGAAAATATGAAACAATAGAAGTGGCATGCAGATTATGGACCATGCGCTCTTACCTTGTGTTGAAAATTAAACTTCATGTAGGGTTCCTCCACATCATTCCAATGGACCCAGACAAGGTGCTAGATCAAAGTCGAGCTTCCCACATGCTGAGATGGCTTATTAGAGGGTCCCCTCCACAACACCTTACAAGATAAAATACACTGCACTTCCTCAGTCTTCTTCTTATTCTGTTGCTCATTGACACGGAAATATTGCCAATTTCAGCAACAGTCTTCTGAGCACATTGCTTGTTCCGTGGAGGTAAAGCAGACAACACCCACACCACTTCTTCATCACTGCTGGTCCCAGACATACTTAAATGTCGCACCATGGAGAAAAAACAAAACTGTAAAAAACACAACACAAAAATTACTCTGTCACTTAACATGGAAAAAGTTATTTTAAAAAAAACGAGCTAAAATAAGAAAAATCACAAACTTCAAATGACTGGACAAAGATATAGGAAAAAGAAAGGTAAAAAACGAATAGATACATAAGGATACTGCTATTTAATAGATCCAGGAAGCTCACAAGCAAGTTCACCCACCAAGAGACAAAAGCAATAAGAAAAAAAAGAGAGGTGTCTTTGGTTGTGGCGAATAGCCATGTCTACACAGAAAAGCCAATAATAATGCAGCTTTCATACGCATGGTACGCCCTGGTGCAATCATGTATTGGCACCTAAATTGTCAACCAATGACTCATGACTTATACCTGCATCAATAGGACACTCAATCAAGCGGTGAGGTTTGTACACGCTTCTATGTGCTATTGCACAGTCCGTGCTGGCCAATCTGATTGCACACACTGTATAACTATGTTAATGACAAGGCCCAATCAGGTGCTGTGGTTTATTAATGGAGGTACGTCCACACGTATGATTAAATCCACATGCGCAGCATTGGCCAATAGGGCCACAAATTTTATTGACGTAGTTACGTGTCGTCACGCCTCGACTGTTAGCCAATCACATTTTTTGATCTTCATATGCACCAACACATGACGCGTACCTGCATCATGGACAAGGCCTAATCAGGCGCAGCCGTTTATTAATGCAGGTACACCCACGCCGCATGATGCAATCCACGCATGCAGCATTGGTCAATAGAACCACGAGTTTCATTGACGCGGTTACGCATTTTCGTGTTTCGACTGTCAGCTAATCACATTTCATGCTCCACTTATTCACCTACACATGACACATATTTGCATCAATGACACGGCCCAATCAGGCACTGCAGTTTTTAACGTGGGTAGGTCCACACCGTATGATGAAATCTGCATATGCAGAATAGGTCAATAGGACCACACGTTTCATTGACAAGGTTACGCGTTGTTGTGCCTCAATCAACTCTCAGTCAATCACAGTTCTCACTTCACTTACATGCCTACATATGACCCATAACCGCGTCAACAACAAGGCCCAATCAGGCACTGAAGTTTCTTAATGCTGATTTGCCCACGCTGTATGCCAAAAATCCACACATGCACAATTGTCCAATCAGAACATGTACTGCAGCTACACGGGTACACATGACATATTTCTACATCAACAAATCATCCAATGGTAGCGTGGGATGCGCAGATGCAGCCACACCCACGTTGTATGTCGAGATTCGTGCATGCAAAATTGACCAATTAGAAAATACGAGATACCGTAACAGTGAATATTCACCACACCCAAAGACGATCACTTAATATTTCTCATTCTTTTGAGTCCTTATTAAAGAACAGGTTTCCCCAGTAACTGCAAAAACTTTTGCCTCCTCAAACCTTATTTTGCCATCATCTTTACCAATTTTGCACATAATCCTCTTTTCCTGTGTCTACTTATTTGTTCTGTTTGACTACTATTTCTTTTTGTTTTTTTCATCTTTTTTTTAACGTTTACATTTTTTGTGTCATTGCCATTTTTGTTGTTATATATTTTCCTCTCCTGTCAGACTTTTAACAACATGTCTGACCCAACTGGCACCGGTGGCCACAATGAGGTCTAGGGTCCAAATCCGTCCCTACCACGGAAGAGGGCTAACGGAATGAAGACTACATCAGACAGTTAGAGGTACACTGTTCCAAAATAGAGGCTGAGGAGGTGCAATGAACCTTGTGCCAGAAGATGCCACTATGGGTCCCTTTGAATGTTCTGTCACAAAGGTTGGGGGCATCTGCACTTATCAATCAACTAGTTTGAGTACACTGGGATGATTTTGACGATGCATACAGGAAAGCTCATCAGCACCAGAAGACCCGGATGTATGGTTCTCATGCCTTACATCGGCGTGTAGCTGCACCTCCTCCATAAACACCTGCATCCACCAACACAACACCTCTAACCAACATCGAAACCACAACTTCGCTTCCTGATACCTCACATCCACCTACTGCCATTCTACAGGAACCCACTTTATAATTCTTGAAAATCATGTGCACTATATGTCACATATGTTAGAGGATTGGCAAAAGATCCCCTCTGAACACCAGAATCATTGCCATCACTAGTTTTTATTTTAGCAATTTTTTTCCCTCTTTAAAAAAATAACAAAAATATGTTTCTTTTTGTTTTAATTCCCTTCATTAGATGTTTTATCCTGATGTTTTTTCCTTCTCTGTTCCACCCCCCACTCTTGATCCCCCAAAATGGCACTTTTAAGGCCCACCCTCTAACTTATAAAAACAGATGAAATTAAACAAAGACTGCAAAAATAGATCATAGCATCCTTTGTAATCTATTTTATGCAGTTTCAATTATAGTAATTTATATATCAAAATGTTCCTTTGTAGCTGTGGCTACAGTGTGCGCCGGTGCTCCCGTAGCCACGGATATGACCTCCAGTAGTTGCTGCTGTTATACGTGTCTCCAAAGCTCGGCATCTCAATGGCTGTTCTGGTAGTCGTGGTTATAACATTATATATATATTTTTTTTTTAAATACATATGTGTATATATATTGGTGTATTCTGTAGTACCTGCAAGTTGTATTTTGCAATATATACAGTGTAAGAGAAAGTGCAAATATGATACAGAAGCATGAACTGATTTCTGAACAGTAGAATGGGTGGATAGGGGTAAAAAGGGTGGGAATAGATTGGGTAGATGTATGGAAGGTGTGAATATGGTATACCGATAAGGGAAGAGACAGTAGGGGCACAATGATGGTAGAAAAGGTGTCAGTAGGATGAGTGGGTGGGGTAATCAGGGTTAAATAAGCTGGATGAAGATACACAAGGGGGAGTATGGTGGGTGAGAGTATGGTTGGTGGTTGCAGTAAAGAGATTAGGGCAGGTTGAGTGAATGTAGAGTAAGTGGAATACAATACACGGGTAGAGAAATTGGCCATGGCCACAACAAAAATATGTCCACAGTTATTATGTCATAATTTGCACCTTTCTCTCTGTAAAAAATATATGTACATATACAATTAGTTAGAGAACATATTTTATGAAAAACAATTAGTTACACTTGTACACATATCTTTAATTTGTTTTCAACCCTCATATGTAGTACATTGTATGCACTTTTATACAACATTTGTGCGTAGTAAATTGTTGTTGTCTTCGCATATAATAATCATTGGGTCATTTGGTAAAAATCCAAGAAGGATTTAAAAAACACATAATAGTAAATCCATGGCATACATTTACAGCTTCTGAGAGCTCCTTGTGAAGCACCACCATTCCCAAAAAAGGGTAAATGCATTAAATAGCATTATGATGGGTGGAGGTAGTCTGGGTAGAGGTAGGGAGAGAGTGGGTAAGTAGTATGAATCAGGGAATAGACGGTTAATGTACAATGGTGATAGATAAGGTGTCAGTAGGGATAGTCGGGTTAGGTAATACAGGCAAGGATAAAGAAGCAGATTATAGTGGGTGATTGGGTTGGAGATGGTGGGAAAAGGTTCCGTGGATATAGAAAAGGTGGGATATGTTTCATATTTTCCATCTCTGTCAGACCTTGAACATCATGTCTGACAGAAGTAGTTTGAGGACGATGTAGTTTCACTTCCAAATCCGTGCTGCCACAGAAAAGGCCTACAGGAATGAAAGCCTGTTCAGACAGGGATAGCCTGGATAGGAGTATACAGGGTGTGGATATGGTATATTGTCAAGGGAAGAGAAAGTAGGGGTACAATAAAGGTAGAAAAAGTATCAGTATAATGAATGGATAGGGATACTCAAGGTTAGAAAAGAAGTAGGGGAACTATGTTCCCTGCTGGCCTGCTCTACTCCCCACAAACTCCATCGCCACGCTCCCTTCCCATGCTCAATACAAACCCCGAAGCAAATGTATCTGCTCTTAAAGGGAATGTTCAGTGCAGTGTAGTGCAAGTTTCAACTGCTTGGTACACTTTTTTTTTTTTTTAATGAAACCATTCCGGAATGGTTTATTTTTAAAATAAAAGTGTAGAAACAGTTAAACTTAATTTAAAAAAGTAGAGAATAACCACCAACAACTGTTCCTAGCCACTTCCACCACTGGATAAACTGGGTGAGGATAAATAGACGGGGAGTATGGTGGTTGGTTGCAGTAGAGAGGATGGGGTAGGTTGAGTAAACAAAGAGAAGGTGGGATACAAAACAGTCACATAGGTAGAAACACTACCCATGGTCACAGTAATAATTCCACGGTAATTATGTCAAAATTTGCACTGCAACCACGTGGCCCTTCAACTGTTCCATCGCAGAGCTTGGCCACATCTGTCCTTGTCAATCATCTACTAAAGGTTCACTAGAATAATGTTGAAAATGCATACAGGAATTCCCAGGAGCGCCACAAGCAGAGGGTGCATGGTCCTCGTTCATTACGTCAGCGAGTATCTGCACCTCCTCCATCACGATTGCAACACCTGCAACCAACATTGAAGCCACAAATTCTCCTAGTGGTACCTCAAATCCACCTTCTGCCATTCCACTGGCACCCAATGTTTCAGTAATGAAAAACCTATGCAATATATGACATGATTGAATTGTACCAGCCATGGCCTTGGCCTCAGTAATATCTGCATAGTGATTATATCATAATTTGCGTTTTCTCTATCTGTACAAGAAAATATATATTATTAGTTAGCCAGCATACTGTCTGATTGTAAATCATTTCAAACAATACTGATAAGTAGAACTTGATGAGAGCAGGTGTACTATTTTGATACTACATGGATTCTGATAGCAGTGCTTATAAAATAGTGTAGCTTTATATATAAACATGCTACATTTTAGAAATGTTTATTTATAAGAGCACCAGACTATAACACTGCCAATGCATAGCTATATGAACACGAATAGCTATATTTAATAGCAACTCAGTAAAACATTGACAATATGTTAATTCCCCAAACATTTTCATTTCTTTATTAAAAAGTAACCCACGTAGAAAAGGGAAAATAGTTGAATAGGAATGCTGTTCTTTAAAACATTATTGTTCAGCAGTATTTTAATGGAAGTTAAAACAATGTATAGGTGAATTAGGAGCCCCACTACCTGTACCTTATTTACAAGTCATAAAAAAACAATTGCAAATTATTTCTACACTAGTGATAAGCGGAACTTGGTAGCAGACGGTGTACTATGTTTGCACCACATGTATTCTGATAGCAGTGCTTATAAAATAGTGTAGCTTTTAAAATAAATAAGCTATATTTTAGGGATAGCTATTTATAAGAGCATCAGAATATGACACTACTAACGCTACTCACCAACATTGTATTTCACTCATACGCCTTACATTGCAACATTCATAGACTTTTGATTCCTATCTAAACACTGTTCTTTATTCAAAACACCCCCCATTCATTACTACCTAACAATACAGCTATCTCTCAACAACTTCTATACCACAATTTACTTTCTTAATATTCCATACCCATATGCACATAAGGTCCTAATTCCAATGCAACAACTTTGAAACTCATTCCTTTCCAAATCACTAAGATACATTAGCACACAGAGACACACTTCTTCAGCCCTTTCCCATTACATCAACACAAACCTCATACATATGCAGTAAATCACACCATTATAACAGCGACTGTTTTCCTCAAAACATCATAATCTCCCTTTGTAGTCCATCACACCACCACTTCCTTACTCACTAACCCAAGCGTATCGCACCTTTAAATCCTCTTATTCTTGCAACCTCCCCACCCACACTTATTATCACACTGCACAATCACACACACACCCATGCATAATACATGATTACCATTCCACCATTTTCAAACAGAAACTTTATTTTTTTCCCCGACAGGCAAAACACAATGCCTACTAAAAAGTCCTTAGGAAATATAAAATATAGCAGAAAAAAGACATAGGGCCTCATTACAACTTTGTAAACCAAAACCGTGTCCGGGTTCCCTGAATGGGGAAATACCAGGCCATTCCGAGTATGGAGGGCCCGGTATTTCCTCCTTCAGGGAACCCGGGCCTGGTCCTTCCCCATTCCCATTTGAGCCCTCAAAGGGCTCAATGGGAATGGGGAGGGAGCTAACAACGGGCCCATTACGAACAGGCCCGTTGTTAGCTCCCTGGAAAAACCAGACGGCCAGAGCGGGTCCAGCGAGGGGACCTCATAATTGTGCGGAATGGGTTTAATGGCTCCGGCACCATTACCGGCACCGTTAAACCCATTCCGCACAACTTATAATGAGGCCCATATAGTCATCCTCCTATAAAATAATGTATAGAAAACATAACAAACAATACAGTAACCTCACTCAACACAAGTAAACCAGCCAACACAAAAACAACTAATGTCCCTCTTGCAAATATATGTACAAACAAAACCAGACAAAGAAATTAACCTAACACTATATCTACCAATATTAGCATAGTCGCAGAAAAGCAATCCAAAAGATTTATTTGACAAAAAATGTTCCACCGTAGAGTCCTTAACACCCTTATAAAAAACTGCTACAAAGTCACGATCTACCCTTAAAAACTACAGTGCAAAACTAATCCTCAAAGCTTTTATTGTCAGCGCAATTCTACTAAAGAGTATGTTGTCCATATTAATATTAAACAGGATACAATCATTAACTAAATCAATCAATACATTACAAAAAGGACTTCTAAACATGCACAATGTTAACAGAGATACCTTTTTCAAATTTCTGTGACAATGAATAGATTCACACAAGCAGCATAGAGCCATATTTCAATGGAGCTGCTTATAAACAAGAACAAAGAAACCCAATTGCCATAGGCAATAATGGCTGAGGCTTTGGAATGGTTGGAGAAACCATAATGGCAAAAGAAACCCTTATAGAGAACAATTTCCCAAAAACATTTCAACCCAATGTTCCTTTTGCCCGTACAAACCATCCAGTATATAAATCAATGTGCAGCTCAATATGTATTGCACGACAACAATCCTTCAAATCTTTACAACAATTCATAAATCTTTCTGTGAAACTAAAAGACCAAAGAAGGATAACAACTTTACAAACCATGGACTCCTGTCCAGTGTGCATCCACACAGGACTGCAAGGACATTCATTAGTCTGCATTTCTGGAACTGCTTGCAAAAGTACATTCCATCACATCAAAATGATAGCAACACACCATTCTGCTATAAGAAATCCTGTGCATAGACTATACTATGCAAAATGTCCTGCTCTAGAACTGAACATTTTAAATACCAATCTTCTACATGGCACTGCCAAAGAACTCCGAGAAATAGAACAGATCCAAAGTTAATATTTTGGAACTGAAGTTGACTTATAAAATTCAGTAACTTTTGAAAACATTAGTGAAAACCTCACAAACAGCACCCACCTTATAAACACATACAGAAAAGAAATAGCTAAGTTTCAAAACACAACTGCTGAAATACCAGACAAAGTGTGTGTCTGTTGTTTCAGAACATTTTATTAAAAAGAGCACCAAAATATTAGATATGGCCAACAAAATAGAACACAATGAAGAATCCCCTTGGTTCCAATTAGCTTTATATCTGTCGCGATCCTACCCACCTGCCACCCAGCACTGCTACATGCGCATATTCAGAGACTCTGCTTATGGCAAACATGCAAAGTTAAAACCTACAAACTGCTTCTGAATTCATTTACATGTTTTACCGCTGCAGTTTTGGAACTATCTAATTTAATGGTCCATTCCTGGTTTTGCGTTAAATCAGCAGATGCATTCTGGTACATGTATGCTGTCCAAGAGGCAGAGAGATGGAGAAGGCATACAAAGTACCTTTGTTTGCAGCAAGTTCTAAGAGCTGGAGGGTCCCTGATTGCATTCACCTGTTTCCAAGATACTGCAGGCTAGGCTGCCACGAGCCATGAAAACCTTTATTACATTCCACTGCTGCAGGCTACTGGCTGGGCTTAATTGAAAATAGCTGCCCGGGACTGCAATCAGCTCCACCCTGTTGGGTTGTTGGCTAGGAGGGCCTTTATAAACTCACTTGAACTACCTTTTCTGAATATCCTGATTTTTGGCTTTTGAATCTTGTTTTTTGTTCTTGCTTTGCAGCACCCTTTCCAGTCTGCTTGTGCATTCTGCCTGTTTTTCCAGCATTTGACTTCTAAAACCCTGTCCTGTTTTTTTGTTAAAGACATTCAGTTCTTTATTGATATCTTCTCTGCCTTTTTGCCTTTCTGTAAACACCCTATTTTCTGTAAGCATTTTTGCTTCACAGATTTGTCCTGGTTCTGCCTAGCTTTTCTCTCTTTCTCTCTGCAATTCCAGTCTCTTGAGGTTTTCCTGGTTGTTCCTTGCCTGTAATATTACCAGACTTCAGTCCATAGTTCTAGTGCCTGTTTTTAAATACTCTGAGTTTCCTGAACCCCTTGTACTCGCTGTGTTGCCAGCGACCTATCTTGCCTGAGTCCTTTTACTTGTGTATTCTGATATTCCAGTGGCTGCTTTGTACTTTATTTCCCTATCCTGTCTTGTACCTGGTTACTTCTTTCAACACTGCTTTCTGCCGTTATTACACCTTGGTCCACTGTTGTGCCTTGCTCTGTATCCGTTTACAGTGTGACCCCTGGGCTGGTCTCTATTCAGATCAGATAAGGGAAAGACTTCTGTTGTAATTGTCTACGTGTTAACCACTTATACACAAGTGCAGTGCTTCAAAGTGCTATAAGGCAGGAAGGGAACAAGGGGATAGCATTGTCATTCTTATGCCTTGAAGCTTCTGAATGATCTGACAGTAATAACTACCATACTAGGCCAGGGCATTTCTACTAGTATAAGTGTGTGACAAAGAGTTTGGGGGGCAATGGACTATTGCTTTTAACTAGTCTGCTGGTGTCTTAGCTGCCTCAGTATATGGTCTCCAGTTTCAACCTTGAACTGAGTACAACAGTCTCTTCGGCACACCAAACTCATGATGCTGCTGTATGACAGTTGATAAGAGTAATCTGCTGGTACTGATCCCAAGAGCTTTCCCTAATCCATAGAGACCCCATAATATATTGCAGTACACCCTTTACTCTGATCAATCCGTGTTGCCAAGTATATTTGCTTGCCTTTGCTTTCTCTGTGTCTCTTTGCTTACAGTATAACCTTTGCCCTGTGCTCTCCAGCTGGACTCCTGACACTAACAGCAGAAATAAATACAAAATAACTGACCCCTCAATAGTTTACACATACTGCAATACAGTGCTGGAAATTAACCCAATGCCATCACCTGCTATTACCAATAACTTCCCACTTCCAAAACCTCTCCAACAACGTAACTTGTATGAGAGCATTAATATCCAAACACCCATTTCAGGTTATAATACACCTTCAACCGTAAACGCCCATATTTCCTCCATTTGGGTTACTAAAAGGCATTTGAGGCAAAGTAGTACATTTGCCATTAGATCTTTAAGAGCATGCAGAAACTCTAGAGGTACAACAGCCAATAGACCAATCATTAATTGTACTAGTTAATGGTGAACCAACAAAAGACAACATGATTTGGAAACACCTAGTCGAGCTAAACAAGAAAACAATGAATATTACAAAGATATAAACATAGAGGAAAAGTTAAAAGAAACCATCCAAATAATTCAAGATTCAGCACAAACCGGCCAATTTGAACATGTAAATCCTGTTACTGCAGCCAACATTTTAGACCAATATACAATTCACCAATTACACTCCAATGAGACCCTAGAAGATGCATTAGAAACATTTGAAAGGCGTCAAGGCAAAGGCTCTCCAATGAGCATATGGGAGAAAAGTGTAGAAGTACATTCTTTTCCTCTACTCTTTCCCAATGGAAAAGGAGGCAGATATTATGAAAGATCCACACAAATTAGTGCTTCAGAATATTGATCTTTACAAATGTATTCTGAAGACCCTAGATTTAGACAAAATGTAGAATACATTTTCCACCTTGTGTTTGAAAGTAAACTAGCAACTCTATGTTATGGATTTGCACATGCATTAAAAACAGGCTTTGATTTTGAAAACATATTTGCTACCCAACTGCTTGAAAAGATAAAAGACAGAGATGAAGTTTTGGAAACAAACATCACAAATCTCTTGGCAAACATGCGTGGTACAAAAGAGTACTGATTCTGATGTCATGCTGATGTACGTTGTATGCTAAGAAACCTAGGCCCACCCACATGGTTTGCTACTTTAAATTGTGCAGAATATGTATGAGATGACTTGCACGACTTCTTACGCACTGCAAACCAAAATAAAGAGGGAATAGATATAAAAACACCAGGAAAATGTGGTTCTCTTGACCCTGTTAATGTATCAAGGTACTGTCACCATCGCTTTATTGCCATGCTGCACTTCATCTGCTATAAAAATAGCTCTCTACTCTGAAAAGTGGAACACTTCTTTTGGAGACAAGAATATCAATCAAGAGGAGCACCACTACTTTTATGAATAAAAGATGCCCCCCAATGTTGCCATGACAGTGATGCCACTGATTTAGAATTCATTCAGAAATGCATTACCTGTGACATCCCTTCAGAAACCACAGATAACGACCTACATATACAGATCTTACGCTTCCAAAAACATCAGTGTGGCAAATGCTGCCAACGTCGATATAAAAACAAAGGTAAATACTACACCAAATGTCGCTTTGGTTTTCCTAGACCAGTTCTTACAAGGGAACAAGCAAATAGCTTAATGTTGTCTGTTAGTCACGGTATAAAAGAGAAATCAGCTAAACACACATACAACATTAAAAGGGACAAAGCATCGAAGTACATCAAATTACAATGCAATCATTGCCCTCTTATGGAATGCAAATATAGACATCCAATGCATTGCAGACAATTTTCTGCTGCAGTTGCAAGTAATGTCACAGCCTCACCAAAGCTGTGAAAACAGAGCTAAAATATCTCTGTCATGACATGTTATCTGACAAAACACTGTCACAAAAAATAATACAGCTTTGATATAAAAATGCTCTCCCATGGAGAATGCTGGTGCTACAAAAATGCAGACTGTTTAACTGTTTAACAGGAACCGCCTCATAGGGCAAATCTGAACACATTGTATAGTTAAACCTTGGTCCAGCCATACACAACTTTATTACACAGCCCTACTGAAACTTTTTAAACCTTGGCGAAAAGAAGAAGCATTATTAGCTCGGCCTGACTCATTTGAAGCTGTATTCAAAGCAAATGAAAGCAGTATAACAAATGTCAATTACAAACAATACAAACAAATATTGGAAAATGAACACCTACAAAAGAAAGAAATTGAAGCTATACTAGATAAAGACACTCCTTAGGGCAGTCAACCTTCCCTTACAACAAGCCAAGAACAACTTGGAGAACCACACATTCTAAATGAAACAGAAATAGCCATGACTGACGTATAAAATACCATGTATCAATCTAAACAATCTGAAGAAGACTTGCCAGTGCTAAAATCACAGCAAAATGATGAGCAACTCAACATTTATCTAGAAATCACTGAACAAATTGAACATGGTCTTAAGCATGCAACTAAAACATGTACCTGTACAAATTACAAACCTCTGCTCCTGTATGTATGTGGTGAAGATGGTTCTGGTAGAACGTTCAAAACTTAACAAACATCAACCTTTCAGCTGTTGTAACAACCCCCACAAGTTTGGCTGCCTACTAAATAGGAGGTGTTACTTTACAATGACTACTGCTCTTCACAGTAGAACACTAAAATAAATTAGAATACTACAAATTATAAGCCGAAGCTGCTACTGAAGTATACAGAATTCTGAAACAAATGAAAGTGCTCCTGATAGATTAATTAAGCGTGGTCTCTAGCCTCATGTTTGCTTTAATTCATCCCAGAATGCAAGAAGTCATAAAAACTGACTATGAAGAACGGTTTCGAGGAAAACATGTTATTGCATTTTGAGACCTCATAAAGTTAATACCATTAAAAGGTCAACCTTTTCTCATAACATTAGGACACAAGCAATGCCGTAACACACACGGCAGCATTGGAAATGTAAGTCTCTGGCAACATTTTTGCTACAGAGAACTTACTCAAAATATGTGTCATTCTGCAGATCTCACCTATTCTAACATTTTAAAAAGTATTAGAACTGGTCTGCTTTCTAAAGATGCTAAATCCATCTTAAAAACTAGACTAAGGGCCTCATTACACGGTAGACAGTAAGGGTTTACCGGTACTGGTATTTTACCGGTACCGGTAAATCCTTACCGCCTTACTACGAGGTCCCTTTGCGGGTTGGGGATTTTAACGCCTGCTTTTTGCAGGTGTTAAAAACCAACCCGCAAAGGGACCCAGGGAGCTAATTACGGTATCGCAATTTGCGGTGCCATAATTAGCGCCTTCCCCATTCCCACTATGCCCTATGGGCCAAAAATGGGAATGGGGAAGGGCAATGGTGGAAGGGGGAATTACCGCCCCTCCAACCTTGGAATGGGGCGGTAATTCCCCTTTCCACAAAGGCGGTGCCGGTATTTTACCGGCATGAACCATGGCGCTAATTGCGCCATGGTTCACCACCTACCGTGTAATGAGGCCCTAAGACATGAACCATATGGGCAAAATCCTTCTGCCCCTGATGTCATGGAACAGTTAACTCAAAAAAAATATAAAATGCATGTCCTTGATGCCAACCATTGCAAACTTTACTCAATTCAATGACACAATGTTGAAAAATGAAATGCAACCGGTAGTGCATCTCAGTTCCACAGACAAACTTGAAGTGCACGGCATGCCACTCCCTATGTGTCAACAACCAACAGCATGACTAAATAGCTTAGAAAAATGTATTTCCAACACAGCTGGACTAGAAAAAGCGTTAACTCTGTGTCTAAACTGCAGAACAATCCTAAAACGTAACCTTGATGAAGAACAGTTTTTTGTCAATGGAGCAATTGGCACATCTTGCAGAAGTTAAGAAAATAGGCCACACCATAGCATGTTTCCTTTTTTTGTATGTATGTACACAGAGACTAATTCTCTCCCTTGCATATGTTCTCACTATTCACAAATCACATGGTCTAACCCTAGATCACGCACTGATTGACATTACCAGCTTGGTGGACAAAGAAAGCATGAGTTACGTAGCACTTTCACATCTTTGTACACTCGATGGTCTATTCCTAGTCAAGTTTGGTACACACAAAGTCAATGCTGACATTCCTTGCATCCTAGAATACAATAGGCTACATGCACTGTACACCCCCCACCTACCTGTACCCTGTACCTGAAAAAAGAAAACCTTTACAGCTGAAAAAACAAAAGAATGCTAGTTTATCAAATAGTACATCCACAGAACTCTCTCGTCCAAAAAAAAAACTGTACATCCACCAGGAGATAAAGAGAGAAATGTCTCATCTCAAAAAACAGCTACAGGTCCATCAAAAGATACAAAAACAGAACTTTCCGGTCCATTTAAATTAAAAAAACCAAGTGTAGTAACCTGTTATGCAAATGTACAAATTAATCTTCTCTTTCAATTGACACCCAGTTGTGTTTTCAAATGCTCCTCATTCATAGAAGTGCACAAATAATCCTGACAATTTACAGTGTCTCAGGTATAAGGCAAGACTTAGACTACTGTGCAGGAATGGTAAAATTCACCTTAAACTCACAGGAAGCGCCACAAGAATTCCTAATGTACTTACTACAAGTACTAGAAACCAAAAACATCCCTACAAATGAAATATTCCAGATTTCATACACATGCATGCACTCTCTGCAACCATGTTTCACAAGAGCTCATCCCTGATGTATGATTTGTGGATATAGCCATACCAAATTGTGAATCCATTCCATTTCATCAGCTTCTCCAAATCAAAGCATATTATGCCCTTTTTGGAATTCAGCCAATTGTTCCAGCTCACAAATAAACTCACAAGGCCAATATGTCATACTAATGCTTTTATGGGACAATGCATATGGTACCAAAAATAACTGTACGCTGACCAGCTTCACACATGGCCCAGTATCTGTTGGCAAGAAAATCTTCACAACAATAGGAATACTCTACCACACTGGTACCACAACCACTTCAGGCCACTATACTGAATATGTTATAAAACAAGTGGTTGGTTTGAATGTAACAACACATCCGATATGACAAAGCATAGGTTAACAGCAAATCTAACAAATGCCTCCTTAATATTCCTTCAACCCAAATTTGCTCACTAAGGTATAGTGCAGTAAACAGTTATAATACGCCAGCGGGTATCTAGCTATCGCTGACGGGTATCTAACTACTTTAAAAATCCATTTCATTCTAACACACTTCAAATATACCATATCACTTATTGTTACTGCAATACTTCATCTAAAATCTGATATAGTTAGAGTACGCCAATGGGTATCTAACTGCTTTAAACATATCTTTATTTGCAACACATTTCCAACACACACCCTACTACATCTACACTCACAACATACATTAATGCTACCAAACACATGCACTCTGCAACATGTATATGCTTTAAAATGTATACGTTTTTTTTAAAATCCTCTATGCACCATTTATGAGGGTCTAAAAAGTAAATGTACATGTACAATTGAATACAACTAAATGTTTTAAACAACTGTGTTTAACAAATTATACAGTTTCTTTCCATAGGAAATGAACCAGAGATTATAACTTTATTTCCATATGCAACTGTGTATCCATACCCAATGTTATCTTTAATTTTTTTCTTCACCTACAGATTCCATCAACACTATCATAAATTCTACTGTAATCATTAATACCATGTGCTCTTCAATTATATCATCCCCCATCTTACTAATACAGTATACTCCCCCTACACTACCTATAATTACTATACACACATTACTTTAGTGCTTGTGACCAGTGGCCATGCCCCCAAGAATCTGGCCACTACTCACAACGACTACAATGCAATCAAACCATCTAACAAGTACATACACTACACCTTCAAATAGCAAGACTCACCTTGAACCCGCCGAATCGCACTGACGTCACGGACATGTGTTTGTGTCCGCGGACTAGGATAGTGACTGCGGACATAGCGGCAGCAACACCATTGTTTTACACTTATTAGAACAGCTCCACGACAACTTTATTGCCCACCCTTGCAAGGCCATCTTTCAGCCACCAAATAAACCCAAATATCCAGACTTTCTCATACTGCGCTGTCAGCGGTATTGTTTGCGGACTCGGCAGAACCAGCAAACCCATTTTACCTATAAAAATACGTCCCTATTTATTTTTTTTCCACTCCCCCACCCTACGCAGTCCCTCTTTCTTCCACAGAGTAACCCCAAATAAAATGTCAAGACCCTATCCTCACTGCACAGTCAGCGGCACCTGTCCGCAAATCCAATATGGTGACCGGTTAAAAAATTCTGACACACCTCATGTTTTTGAACATCCAATCAGCGTGCGTCTTTGATTCCGCGGGCACATATTCACCTTCTGATTGGTTAAGAGGTATCCAAGGACACCAAATCGGAAAATGAGTCTGTGGACTGTACCCAGATATCACAAATTTATTTTGGACTTCTTTTTGAGCTTTTTTTTAAAAGAAACGACTGGACTAATTTACACCAAACTTACAAAAGCATGCTTTCAGGTTCAGGCCAGTGCTCCTGGTGCACATTTGGTCAAAATCCATCCTGCAGTTTGGGCTGTGGCCATGAGCAAAACATTTATTCCATTGTGTCTATGAGGATTTAAAAAATGTTGGCACTCCCCCTATAATGTTGCTGCCCCTGGACAAAACCACACCAAACTTAGCAAGGTAGTTCTGAGGTGGCCATATATTTTTTTTGCGAAGTTTGTCGAGGATTTGATGAACGGCACAAAACTTATAAGCTATTGTTAATACATTTTGATTTGTGTTATTAAGAAGACAAAAAATGTTTTGCCAAAGTTGCAGCTTACTTCCCATTAATTTTCCCATAGAAAAACAAGTTAACTTTTTGCCAGACCGCTGGGCAGATTTGGACCAGGACTGAAACAAGTTGGCCATGAAGCATTTAAAAGGACATTTTGAGGTTTGGGGTTATTCTGTGCAGTAGTTTTTTAAAAAATATTTGATCGTAAAGGGGCTTACCCCTTCTCAATAATAGATAGCTATACATTGGGTAAATTACCAAAACCAGGATTTTTTAGAAATAAAAAGGGTGCCATCTTTTTTTTTTCTCAATGCGAGAGATAACTGCGGCTATAGCCAATGATATCTAGAAATGAAAAGTAGTAAAAAAGCCATTTGCAAGCCAAAATAATTGCACATTTCATAAGTCTGGAGGTGAGAGTGGCTGGAGGACAGGAAGTGAAATTTGGGAGTTAGAGGCAGTCTAGGGACTAAATTTGTAAAACAAAGCTTACAATAGCCTTATTTATAGCTGCAAATAGCTAACATTTGAAATTAAACTGCTGCATGGAAACCGCTGTTAAGATGGATTTCTGAACTCTGTCCTGGAGGAGCAGAGGTTCAGAAGGCCAGCCTAGTTTCTTGGAACAGGGTAAACTCTGGACAAGCCAGACCAATTAGGGTAGCGATGGCGGCGGTCAAGACTAGGTCTCAAGAAGGGGGAGGGTGACTGAAAGCCCGCAATGAGCACACAATGCAAGGACACTTACAAATTACTCCAGGCTGGTGTTATATTAAAAATATAGACACATTTATTACAAGGCCTTTGTAACATCGACCATAGTAAAGAATCAAGATAAAACTCAAGTAAATCAACACATCACAATCAATACAATATAAATACAAGACCGCAGGGTCTAACGAGTTAGGAACATGAAATGTACAGACCACCTAGATGGGGAGGAAAACAGGCAGTGCAAGTAATCATTAGGCCCAGTTCGACATCAGAGACCACCTAACTAGAAGGAAGTCTGAGCCCTGCGAAGAGTGGAGCCTTGTGCTCAAAAGTACCTGCACACGCGGTGCCAACGGGCCAAGGAGTGTCTCTTCGGGGAAATCAGGCAGTCAAGAGAGGTGAACAAACAATGGCGAACAGACCTCTGCTACTCAAGCGCAGCCTCCACTTGTGGGCAGAAGCAGGGCGCGAGTACGGAGAAAGGGGTGCTGCTTTTCAACAGCAGGGGAAAGCCACAGGCTCCTGCAGGAGGGAGACCGGTTCAGGGTATTGAGTACTCACCGGTCCCCGATGCAGGCAGACCCAGACTTCTCCGAGTTAGTTTCTTCGCTGGCAGGTTCAGATGCGATCAGACGGACGCCTCGGCGCCGTGTAGATTCCGCGGCAGCAGAAGTCAGGGTCGAGGGTGTCCCAAGCGCAGTGAACATGCACAGGTTGTTACCACAGCATGGCAATTCGGCAGCCGCTTGTATTCCAAACCCAATGTACACGTCTGACTTCAGAATGGGAACGTCAAGTGTACGAATCGTGTGAGAGTGTCGAGGGCTCAGATTTTAGCAGTAGCCAGATGGCAGTGACAGAGCAAGGTTCCTGTGTAGGCTGGTCAGTCCTCTGGATGGCCCAGGGACGCTTCCGAAGGCTTACGTACAGGAGTTGGTGAAGATGCCGAGAATAGTTGTTCCCACTATTCTAATGGGTCGAAGCGCCAGTACAGGCCTTCTCGTACGATCAGAGGCAGAGGGGTCTCACAGGATGACAGCAGTGCAGGGTGCCAAACCTTCAGCGGGTCACCAGCGATTCCTCGACTCAGCTACTTAGTTGCAGGATACTTGGATCCTTTATCCTTCGTTCGTGAGAACAAAGGAGATCGACATGGTAGTGGTGTTTCCAGCCTCCTCTTATCCAGAGTTCCCTTCGCGCCAAAACGGAGAGGACCCAATGGGAGATCTGCTCACAAAACACTCACACCATACGTGGACCTATCACGGACCACAGTGGTCCCAGGCCTTCAAGACACACTAGACTCTCTGGCACCCAGGATGTGTATTGGGACCAGACATCCCAGCACACATCCTGGAGGCTCACAGCAGGCCTGTAGAAGCCCGCAAAAGCATCTGTGTTTCGCGGGAAAGTACATGCCCAAATAAGGATGGCCCTGGGTCGGCTCGACCTGGGGAAGGTGAAGGGGCAAGACGGTCATTGGACTGGACAAAGAACCTCGTGGTCTGGCCATTTTGGAAGCCAGGCCACCCATTTTGGCCAAACGCGAGAAGCGCGGTTAACAGGGCAAAAGGGAGTTCCAAACACAAAGAAATGATCGCTGCAACCAGTCCTGTCCGTGACCTACTTGCACAGTTTTTTATGAATCCATCGAGAGTTTCTAGGGCCTGTAGAATGACTAGAGACCCAAGAGTGCAGTAACTTAGCTTAGAGTGCCCTCTTGTGCCATGTTGCGCGAAGGCTGCAACATGAGAAAAGAACTATGGAAAACAACGTTTCCCGGTACTGACTGTCTTAAGGGCATGTCAGTTTTCCCGTAAGAATGGAGCGAAAGCCCAGAGGAGTGCGGCGGAAGGCTGCGCTTCTCTGGCAAAATCTAGATCAGGGTGTAAAACAACAGCAAAAAGTTTGGGGGTTGCCACATGGAAGGAAAATTACCTAC
This sequence comes from Ambystoma mexicanum, assembly GCF_040938575.1. Classification (NCBI taxonomy): domain Eukaryota; kingdom Metazoa; phylum Chordata; class Amphibia; order Caudata; family Ambystomatidae; genus Ambystoma; species Ambystoma mexicanum. Next base: position 781,316,866 of record NC_090924.1, on the reverse strand, counting down.
AATATGAAATCTTTCCTAACACTCGCCCCTCCCAGACTAATGACAGGGGGAACTAATCCACCCCTGGATGAGTCTCTTGTTCAGGTCGGTTAAACATTCTGGACAACCCATCAGCATTGCTATGTTGGACACCTGGCCTATGCTCAATAGTGACGTCAAAGCCTTGCAGACTTATGGACCACTTAAGCAACTTTGGATTCTCTCCCTTTATGTTCATTAGCCACTTTAAGGGCTTATGGTCAGTTTGCACAGTGAAGTGGGTCCCATAGAGGTAGGAACTCAGCTTCCGTAGGGCCCACACAACAGAGAATCATTCTTTCTCTACGGTGGACCATCTGAGCTCTCTGTCCTTAAAATGGCGACTAATGAAGCCAATAGGGTGTTCCTTACCCTTCTCATTTACTTGCGATAGTACAGCTCCTATCCCAGTGTCAGAGGCATCTCTCTGCACAATAAAAGGTCTTTGGTAATCAGGGGCCCTGAGCACAGGGGCCTGGCACAAGGAGTCTTTTAAGCCACGGAAGGCCTTCTCACATTCTTCAGTCCAAGTTACCTTCTTGGGTTTCTTTGGAGTAGTGAGGGCAGTCAGAGGGGCAGCTATGGTGCCATAGTCTGCCATGAAATTTTGGTAGTACCCAGTGAGTCGTAAGAAGGCTCTCACTTGGGTCTGTGTAGTGGGGGTAGGCCAGTCTTGTACTGCTTGTACTTTACTGGGTAGAGGCTGTATATTCCCTCCACCTACTTCATGTCCAAGGTAAACCACTGAGCCTTGTCCAATCTGACATTTACTAGCCTTTATGGTCAAGTGTGCTTTCTGAAGAGCCTGTAGCACAATCCTGAGGTGTTTCACATGGTCTTCTCAGGTGGCGCTGAAAACTGCTATATCATCCAGATATGCGAGACAGAATTCATCCAACCCATTCAACACATGATTCACAAGCCTCTGGAAAGTGGCAGGTGCATTCTTCAACCCGAACAGCATTACCCTGAATTGGTAAAGACCGTCTGGAGTGGAAAACGCTGTCTTCTCCTTGGCATGTTCTGCTAGGGCTATTTGCCAATAGCCCACAGTGAGGTCAAACGTGCTGAGGTACTTGGAGGCATGCAAGGTATCCACCAGCTCATCTGTTCGAGGCAAGGGGTGTGCATCTGTCTTGATGACAGCATTCAGAGCCCTGTAATCACGCAGAACCTCAATTCAAAAGTGCCTGCTTTTGGAACCAAAACCAAAGGCCTGGACCAAGGACTACTAGAGGGTTCAATCACCCCAAGGTCTAACATTTTGTTGACCTCTGTCTTAATGTAAGACTGTACTTTGTCTGACATCCTGTATCCTCTACTTTTGGTAGGAACGCTGTCTCCTGTGTCTATGTTATGTTTGTACCAAGGTGTCAAACCAGGAGACTGCGAAAACAGGGGGGAAAATTGCCTAAGCAAACTTTTCACCTCAGCCTGCTGATCAGAAGACTAGTGAGGGGACACCATTTGTCCTGTAAAGCTCTAGGCCTTATGGGATTCATGATCAGGACTTGCTGACCAGGTGTAAAGTTGATGAGGGAAGCTTTCTGGTCGTACCAATGTTTCACCAGAGCTTGTCCTGCCTTCAACTTGTCACTAGCCAGACCCATCAGAAGTACCATCCATTTTCTGAGCCCTAACACATAGTCTACTTAGTTGGTAGTAATAGGGGGAGTGGGCATCTCCCATCCCTCCTTGACTATGGCTAAGGGTCCCCGCACAGGGTGACCAAACAGAAGTTCGAAGGGGCTGAAGCCAACACCCTCCTGTGGTACCTCTCGGCAGGCAAACAGTAAGCATGGTAAAAGAAGATCCCATTTTCTTCTTTGAGGTTCTTCCAGAGCTCCAATCATACTCTTTAACGTGCTGTTGAACCGTTCCACCAGACCATTGGTCTGGGGGTGGTATGCGGAAGAGAACTTGTAGGTGACCCCACATTCTTTCCACATAGCCTGCATATACTTTGACATAAAGTTGCTGCCTCTGTCAGACACAACTTCTTTTGTGAAGATGCCAAGTAACACTTTTGCAACTGACTTAGCAGTTACAGTTTTCAATGGGATGGCCTCAGGATATCTGATAGCATAGTCGACCAGCACCAGGATAAACCTATTGCCTGAGGATGTTTGCGGGTCAAGGGGACCAACAATGTTGATCCCTACCCTTTAGAATGGTATACCCACAACTGTGAGTGGTACCAATGGAGCTTGGATTGTTGAGCCACTCTTACCAGATAACTGGCAGGAGGCACAACTCCTGCAGTGACTTTCTACTTGCACCCCCATCTTTGGCCAGTAGAAGTGCATGGATAACCTTTGCTTGGTCCTCTTAATACCAAGGTGACCAGCAAGGGGCACTTCATGCACCAGCTGCAGGAGGAAGGGTCTTACAGCAAGGTGAACCACCAACCTCCTATGGTCTCCTTCTGTAGACTCTGTGGGCTCACTATACAGGAGTCCACCTTCCCAATAAATCCAATGCTTCCCAGGAGGTTCACCCTCAAGCTGGGAGCAGGCCTGTCTCCTTAGGCCTTCCAGAGATGGGCACTCACGTTGGCCTTTACTGAACTCTTCCCTGTCAGGACCACCTTCTACTAACAAGTCTTTTAGTTCAGGATGGTCATTGGGGTCAAATACTTCAGGTATCACCGCCTCCTCGTCAGGTCCGGGCGATTGACCAACTTCCTCCACCGCCATGGTAGGTGAGTTCGGGGGAATATTTTCTTTCCCTCGTTTCGGTTTTGTTACTCCTTTAGCCTTGGGTTTCCCCTTTGGCTGGGGCAGCGCATTGGTCTTGGCCAATGCTGCCCGTGTATGAGACCTTGTGCAGGGTCTGTCAGCAGTGTCTCCGACGAGCCCTAAAGCTCTGAGATCGTTGCCCAACAAGACCTTTCCTGGGACGTTCCTCTGTATGCTCACTGGAATCCTGACTGCTGCACCATTGAGAGTAAGATTTACAGGTATTACTGGAAACATGCGAGGTGGGCCGTCAGCCAACTTAGTGGGCATCAGAGTAGCTCTGGCAACTTCCTCTGAGTCTACCAAGGTAGAATCCACTACAGTTCGACTGCACCCACTATCCCTAAAATCTGGAGTATTGACTCCATTGATCAGCACACTGGCCCTCATTACGACCCTGGCGGAAATCGAAAAACGATGGCGGAAATGCAATACCGCCATCGAATAGCGCTCGGTGCGATTATGACCCGTCACCGTAAAGTACGATGCCATTAGCGACACCGTAGTGAACGCCAACGCTAACTGCACCAAGTACGCGCACGCGCGCCATGCGAAACCGTAATTACCACCATGGCGCAACGGTACGCAAATTCTGACCCTAGCGGACATTTACCTAACGCCATCAAGCATGGCGGAAAGTACCATTCCGCCATGGTGAGAAGTACGGCAACGCGAACCAACCGTAAATGGCCCTACTGAGTGCCTGTACAACACTCCCTGGCCACATTGCACAACTCCTCGTAGGTGCAATGAAGTCACACAATGCAACCAGTGAAATGTACAAGTCACCCATGCATGCCAACGAACAAATGAATGTAGGGGCTCCAAGTGCCTTGTGAGTGGCCATCCATATTTGCCATGTCACCATTGCCGTACTGATGCAGCACAGGCATGTGAAGGCTCAAGTACAGCAATATGAACTGAAATATGAGACAAAACAACAACAGGCCCCCATCGCTTGACACCAGTGTAAGGCAACATTCAAAGCAGTAACCTGAGGGAGACTGCACCAGCCCTGTACTCTTGCCAGTAAACAAACCAACCATCAGCATAAGCATGTACCACACAAGTTGGCAGAGTGACTGAGCAGCCAGGCCCATCTCAAGAGGGGCCAATGGGAGCTGCAGGGCACCGATGGCACGAATACAGAAGCTATTCCAATGGACATGACCTCAGTCTCCCTCCAAGAAACGCACGCAAACACAGGCACCTGTGACCAGCCATATTCTGATAATCACATCATTCCACCAATCCACCTGGCTGACCGGCATCTGTTACACAAAAGCTAATCCCCCGCCCCTGAGCATGACATCATTAAAACAGTCATAATGGCAGCCCCTATCCCTGACCTCACTGGGCTTCGTAGGCAAACGCGCCAAGTACAGTACCACGCAACTATACTCAGAAGCCGGAACCCAATGCAGATCTTCTCACAATACATCGCTCCACAAATAGGAATATGCTACATTACTTGCAAAGAATAACGCTACACGGTTAATAACATAATAGAAATTTAATGCACAACAAAATCACCAAGCCCATACACCTATTAGGTCATGAACTCCAAAATATATTTCATTATTGTGGGCTGCATCCGCAATAAATGACCAGCTTCTTCTTGTGTGACGCCCTGTTCCTTCATGGTACACAGGGGCTACATTCACGTTCAAAAAGGCAACATGGAAGCGCCTAGAACCGCAGGGCCGTCCCATTAGGTAGGCACTAGTCCAGCTGAAAGGTCGATATGTTGCTCCTAGCCACTAGTACTGCGTAAGGGCATGTGGCCCATTGGCGATCGTCCCATAAGATCGTAATGGTGCTCCACTGATTAACACGAAGCAGCAGGTGTCGGGAGTAAAAGCCATCTGCAGGAGTGGCATACAGATGGCAGCGGCAAAAGGGGAGGAGATACCTGTCACCCAAATGAAATGAAAAAGAATGGTATGGGCATCAGAACTTAATTTGAATTACTCACTTCAATGATCACACTAAATCTACAGCCATATGCATGTTAGCCCACTCAAAAGGATTATTCCCACCCAAAAATCACTTGCGAATCATAACTATATAAATCGAGGTGAAAACACTATTACAAACGAGTCTTTGTGTGCATGCGTCTGTTAAAACAGAATCCATTAGATGGGATTAGTAACGTGCATAGACACAAGTGTTTGAAGGCGCGTCGAGACAGGGAGGGTTCAACAAGGGCAGATAGACGATGGTCCCACTATGCCAGCTCTGCATCACATGGCGCAGGGGAAGTGGATAGATTCCAAAAAGCCATGTACATGGTAAACTCTCAATTAAATCATCTGTCCATGCATCCATACATCATTCCCTCATCCCGGTATGAAAACGCCTGATTATTTACTCACATAACATGTGAAATTTCCATTGAGTCTGTGCGTAATGCAGTCTGCAAAATCCACTGTGCTCCAGCCCGGAATTCTAGTGTTGTGAAGTAACATGTATTTGGGAACGTCCTGCCTTATCGTCCACTACGCTATTGCGCATCCCATACTATTCATATCAATCATTGCATTCTCGCCATGGCCCCTGTCCGAAGGACATTAAACAATAGAACTTTATATCTGCAGTCAGACCTGTGGGCGTCTCCTCGCCGCTAGCTGAAAACCGAAAGCGCTGTCCTTCGAATTCCTCATTTGCAACATCACGTCGAAAAGGCATCTGTGACCGCTTGAAATCACAAATTCATCCATGTAGTGCGGCAGTGTGTGCAAATGGCAACTGCCTTCACTCACAAATGGGACGCCCCGCCCGTCGGTGAACCTCGGTACAGTGCTACATGAGGGTCCACCGTTAATCGAGTACTACATTCCACTGACCCTTCACAAGTTTGTTCGCGACTGTAAAGATAGTATGTGAAACAATGGGACCATAGCAGAATGAACATATGAACCAATATTCCACTGCCATCGGGATTAAATACATGATTGTAATAGCAAGATGCCATGCGTCGAATTGCAGCGTTGTGTGCGGGATGTGCTCGCCCAAAGGGGATTGCAGCTTGCACAGGTGGAATGAATCACCACAGGTGGAGGCTATACTGCCTGAAAACACATAAATTGCACACCCAACCCCCTCCCACAACCACACCCACTCCAAAATGCTACCGGCAGGACTAGCGATGTTGGCCCTGGGGGACCTGATAGCACTGCAAGTACTCCAACTTCAAGAAGAAGACGAACACCAACTACTACAACAACCGGCCGCACAGAGGAGACGCAGGAGGAGGAGGAGGGCAAGGCAGGGCCAGCAAGGCCCACCAGCACAGCCACTACCACCACGCAGGCAGCCCGCAATCCCACGCCTCCGAGCTCATCCGTTCAACCTCACTGATGAGCAGATCCACACCCTCTACCGTTTGGACCGGGACACCATAACCGTCATTGTGGACATGACACACGCTGACCTTGTCAGCATGATAGATACCCCAACCGCCATCCCACCCCTACTGAAGGTGGTGTCTGTACTCCACTTCCTGGCCACAGGCACCTACCAGCACACAGTCGGACAGTTGCATGGCATTTCACAGCCACTGTTGTCACGGACACTATTGCAAGTGCTCGATGCCCTCCTGAAGCACGCAGACGACTACATCTCTCTACCACGCTCGGAGCAGGAAATTACGAACACAAAAGTGGGATTCCATGCACTTGCCGGCATACCGGGTTGCATTGGTGCCATCGACTGCACCCATGTGGAATTGGTTGTCCCACATGCCATGGAGGCCCAGTACCGCAACCGAAAACAATATCATTCTCTTAATGTACAAATGGTGTGTGACTCCAACAGGATCATTACACATTGTTGTGCCCGATTTCCTGGATCAACCCATGATTCTATGGTCTTGAGGAACTCTACAATACCACGCTACATGGAGCGACACGCAGGGAACAGATCCTGGCTACTCGGTGAGTCTCATTTCATGCATGATAATGTGGGGTATGTGATGCGGCAATGACCTGGCAGGAAGGGGGGGGTGCGTACGTAGCAATGTCATTCCACAAACATCCTTTATTGTCCACATACAGGTGATGCCGGGTATCCACTGAAGAGATGGCTCCTTACACCACTCCGGAACCCACAGAACCAGCATGAGGAGGACTACAACCATGCCCACTCACGCACCCGTGTAGTCATAGAACAGGCATTCGGCCTACTGAAGGCTCGTTTCCGCTGCCTCAGCAGGTCTGGCGGGGCACTCCTGTACCGCCATGAGAAGGTTGCAAAGATGGTCATGGCATGTGTCATGCTACACAACATGTGCGTACGTAGAAATGTGCCCATGCCCCCTGACGCAGAACTGCAAGCACCTGAAGATGGTCATGATGAGGGTGGGGATGTGGCAGCACCTCAAGGAGTCCGCGAGGCACAGGAGGGCCGTGAAATTCATCAGATTATCATAGATTCATGCTTCTAGCACTCACGCCTGGTGGCTGATACATGGACACGGACTTGTGGCACTGTGTGTGTCTGGAACATGCACAATATGGACTGTACGCCTATAAAGGCCTCGTACACAAAGATCAATGTCCACACATCTCATTGGATGATTGTGAAATGTTTATAGCATATGTGAAATTATGTTACACACCCCATCGACGCGCCACCCAAGAAAGCCCAACACACCCCCTCCACCCTCCTACCTCCCCCCCGAACACCAGTGTCCAAAGATGCTCATTGTCAGTGGGCAGACGCTATTGCAAGCCCCCTCTCCGGGTATCAGGGGCACCCCTGCCTGTGGAGCGCAGGTTCCTCCCAGATCTACGTTGGGGGCTGCCCTGGACGGAACTTGCAACGGATGATGTCTCTGCCTGCTCACGTCCATGCATGTCCCTAAGGGTTTGTGAGAGCTCAGTGAGCACACGGCGCACAGCGGCAAGTTCAGCACATACGTCTTTGGACGTCGCATGCAGTTCCCCCCTCAGGCTCTCGGTGCTTCTCTCCATTTGTACCCTCAGGCTCTCGGTGCATCTCTCCATTTGTGCCCTTAGTGTCTCTGTACTTCTCTCCATTTCTGACCTAAGTGTCTCAGTTGATGTTTCTATGGCTGCCTTAGTACCCCCACATTCATCAGCATGCTCCTTGAGGAGCGTGGCCAGTTGCTGCTGTTGCACGATCACCTGGTCGAGGGACTGTTGCCTCTGCTGGGCCATGCCCATTTGCGGTGGTGTCACAGAGGGGCTGATCACCTCATGTTGCCTTGCCACAGGGCTTGTGGGGGATGGCCAGTCGTCGTCTTGTGGGTGCCCCTGCGTGGTATCCTCATGGTGTACGGGATGAAACAAACAGGGGGATTGAGACAGGTCATGGATGGATCCTACATCGACAGCACCGTTTTCTGTGTCGGAGCATGCTGCCATTAATGCAGTGTCACCTATGGTGCTGCTGCCACCAGAAGCAGTGCCTTCTGTGGCATCCATTGGGGGGACCTGTGGTGCTGCTGTTGTGGGCATGCTGGCTGCTGGGGTGCCTGTTGAAGTCCCCTCCTGTGTGCTGCCACTTGATTTGTGCTGCTGCCGTGTCTTGATCCGTGCAGCTGAGGTGGAGGGTCTTTGGCCGTTGGTCTTGGCCCTCTTTGCAGGTGTGCTGGTAGGGGTGTCCTGAAGCTCGTCGTTTGAATCGGACCCTGTGTTGGAGTAAAGGAGGGCGAGCGTTATTTATGGGTCTGTGGAAATTGGAATGGCAATGTATCACATGCATCGGGGTGGTACCTGAGGGTGATTTGGGTCAGGGCCTTGGAGGTGGTTTCATTTTTGTGTGGATTGAGGATGCAGTTGTTTTGCAGCCTGCAGTTAGGGTGTGCATGCTGCACGTGTAGAGGGTGTTTTTAGGATTTTTAATTATTTATGTATTTAAAGTGACTTTTAAAGTGCGCTATCAGGCCAATGTATGTGGACGTTCTCCTGGACATGTGTTTCTGTTGCACTATGTGGACACATGGTACTTCACATGATTGGACATTGTGGATTTAGCATTGTTTTATTTGGCCCACCTACCTGATTCTTCGGATGTCTGCACTCCTTTCTCCATCCCTCCGACTCCCTCTATACTCTCCATTCCAATGGTGGAGGCACAGATTTCTTCCCAGGGGGTCAACTTGATGGGTGATTCCGATCCTCCCCCGGTAGCTGTGGCAATGTTACGGTTGGCTGATAGTATGCTCCGTACGCGTATCCGCAAGTCGTCCCATCGCTTTCTGCATTGCTGTGGGTTGCGGGGTGCGGTCCCCACCGCACTTACCCGCTGTGCCACCAGGGCCCATATGGCCTTCTTGTTCGCAAGTGCCGTCCTGGTCATTTGCGTCGAGAAGACGACAGCAGCATTCTCCTGGAGGGTCTCTGTGAGCACGGTGAGTTCCTCATGGGAGAAGTGGACCTGCCGCTTGCGGTCGCACGCTTTTTTCGCAACTTTTCCCATTTTTATTGTTTTCACTAGGGTGGCTAACGGGTTGGGATGTGTCTCAGGGTAGGATTTTTGATGGTTGTGTTGGGATTCTGATTTTATAGGTGTACGGCGTGCTGTTTCCCGTTCCAGGCCCATGTTTTTACTTCCGTTTCCGTATATTTACGGTCACCGTATTTTGCGATTACCGCTCATTACGGTGACCGCTATGATGGGTGGCGGAATTGCACCTAGGGCGCCGTACGACGGCGGTGAGGGGCGTTTTGGGGACATTTCCGCCATCGCGGACTTTGCACTTCCGCCATGGCGTAGTGCTCGTGCCCGATGGGTTGGAATTAGCCGCACTTTACTCCGTCGTGCAATGGCGGAAACGCTATTTACGCTATGGCGGTCAGGTCAGTTACTTTCCGCCAGGGTCGTAATGAGGGCCACTGTCTTTAAAGTAGTGTTTGGTGTTATCTGGAATCCTAGCATACGCCTCTGCGACTTTAGGCTCCCAGGAACCCAGGGAAACTAAAACTACCTCAGCTTCTATCCCACTGGGGAAGGAGTCTGAGGAGAAGGATGCTCCTGTAATCTCTTCTTCCTCGTAGGAGGAGAAGGCCAGATTAGCGGAGTGGACCCCCAAAGGTTTAACCTTACACCGGGGATCCCCCTTCACTTGGTCAGTTGTTCCACAAGCAAAACAAGATCCAGTGGGTCTGTTTACATAGGGAGGCTTATTATAACCAGAGTTCTGTTTCGGAGGCTGACCTCCACTACCCTGTGAGTTCTCTTGTGTCTTACCCTAATTTTTCTTTTTGTGGCCCTTTTGAGAAGAAGATTTATAAGATTCTCCACCCTCCTTATCTTTGGACTTTTTCCCTTCCTCCTGCTTACCAGGATGAGTTTTATCCTTATGGGACAGTCTATGTGACACCCATAAATCTGCTGCAATGGCAAGTTTCTTCGGATCTATCTCCTTAGAATCCGCCAAATGCTGCTTAAGCTCAGGGGAAGAAGATGCAAAAATATGTTCCAGCATGACAAGACTTATCATACCTTCAAAGGTAGAAACCTTATAACCTTCGAACCAGCCAGTCAAATTTTTTAAGGATTCAGTTACATAAGATACCCAAGTACCACCCTCTTTTTTCTTATACTCTCGGAATCGTTTTAAATATTGGGCAGGAGTCTTTCCAAACTTTAAAATGAGAGTTTGCTTCAACATTGCAAAATCTGCTCGCTCAGCCTTCGACATTTCCATAATGGCACTGCAGCCAGAATGGGGCAGTCTGCTAAGTAACCAGGCAATTTTATCAGCATTGTCAACTTGTTGAACTTCACATGCATACTCAAATGTATTCAGCCAGTCCATAATGTCATTCTTTTCCTCATACACACTGAGCAGATCTTTTGGAAACCTTGGATGAGGTGAGGCCCCAGACCCGTGTCCAGGACCCTTGGATCCATTGGCAACTTGAAGCTTGGCCAGTTCCAACTGGTGATCCCTGTCTTTCTGTTTTTCTGCCTGTTCGATCTTTAGCTTGGCCCTATTGAACTCAATCTCTTCCTGGAGTTTGGCCATATTGAACTCAAGCTTGTTCTGCCTAAACAGCAGCTTGCTTCTTGAATTCAAGCATGGCCTCCCCATCAGCACTGGCAGAGGAAACATTGGACATTTCATCCTCCCTGTCCTCATAGTCGCTGGAGAGCAGTGCGGCGGCAGAACCGTCGGTTCTGCCAGTGAGAGCAGCCCCACCTCCTTCCGCACTTTCCTCAGAAGTTATAGCACTAAGCTGCACTTCTTGCCACGCCATGATTCTTTGGATCATATCCAATTTGGTGCCTTGAGAGGAGACACCTCTCTCAGCACACATCTTTTTCAATGTTTCGGATTTAGAAGCATTTAAAGTTAACAAGGTACTTGTTTCCATACTATTAGATAGGACTATGGCCTTTTAAAAGTTATACTATGACAATTCACTACGTGTCCTGGTAGGAATAACTTGAAATGCCTTTGCTCGTGCGCGACACTGGATACCTTCAGTCGTGTCCCACCGCTGCCACCAATTTGTAAAAATGGATTTCTGAACTCTGTCCTGGAGGGGCAGAGGTTCAGAAGGCCAGCCTAGTTTCTTGGAACAGGGTAACCTCTGGACAAGCCAGACCAATCAGGGTAGCGATGGTGGCGGTCAAGAGTAGGTCTCAAGAGGGGTGAGGGTGACTGAAAGCCCGCAATGAGCACACAAAGCAAGGACACTTACAAATTACTCCAGGCAGGTGTTATATTAAAAATATAGACACATTTATTACAAGGCCTTTATAACATCGAGCATAGTAAAGAATCACGATATAACTCAAGTAAACCAACACATCACAATCAATGCAATATATATACAAGACCGCAGGGTCTAACGAGTTAGGAGCACGAAATATACAGACCACCTAGATGGGGAGGAAAACAGGCAGTGCAAGCAATCGTTCGGCCCAGTTCGACATCAGAGACCGCCTAACTAGAAGGAAGTCCGAGCCCTACGAAGAGTGGAGCCTTGTGCTCAAAAGTACCTGCACACGCGGGTGCCAACGGGCCAAGGAGTGTTTCTTCGGGGAAATCAGGCAGTCAAGAGAGGTGAACAAACAATGGCGAACAGACCTCTGCTACTCAAGCGCAGCCTACACTTGTGGGCAGAAGCAGGGCGCGAGTACAGAGAAAGGGGTGCTGCTTTTCAACAGCAGGGGAAAGCCACAGGCTCCTGCAGGAGGGAGACCGGTTCAGGGTATTGACTACTCACCGGTCCCCGATGCAGGCAGACCCAGGCTTCTCCGAGTTAGTTTCTTCGCTGGCAGGTTCAGATGCGATCAGACGGACATCTCGGCGCTGTGTAAATTCCGCGGCAGCAGAAGTCAGGGTCGAGGGTGTCCCAAGCACAGTGAACATGCACAGGTTGTTACCACAGCAGGGCAATTCGGCAGCCACTTGTATTCCAGACCCAATGTACACGTCTCACTTCAGACCTGGGAACGTCAAGTGTACGAATCATGTGAGAGTGTCGAGGGCTCAGATTTTAGAGGTAGCCAGATGGCAGTGACAGAGCAAGGTTCCTGTGTAGGCTGGTCAGTCCTCTGAATGGCCCAGGGACGCTTCCGAAGGCTTACGTACAGGAGTTGGTGAAGATACCGAGAATAGTTGTTCCCACTATTCTAATGGGTCGAAGCACCAGTACAGGCCTTCTCGTATGATCAGAGGCAGAGGGGTCTCACAGGATGACAGCAGTGCAGGGTGCCAAACCTTCAGCGGGTCACCAGCGATTCCTTGACTCAGCTTCTTAGTTACAGGATACTTGGCTCCTTTATCCTTCGTTCGTGAGAACTCAGGAGATCGACATGGTAGTGGTGTTTCCAGCCTCCTCTTATCCAGAGTTCCCTTTGCGCCAAAACGGAGAGGGCCCAATGGGAGATCTGCTCACAAAACACTCAAACCATATGTGGACCTATCACGGACCATGGTGGTCCCAGGCATTCAAGACACACTAGACACTCTGGCACCCAGGATGTGTATTGGGACCAGACATCCCAGCCCACATCCTGGAGGCTCACAACAGGCCTGTAGAAGCCAGCGAAAGCATCTGCGTTTCACGGGAAAGTACATGCCCAAATAAGGATGGCCCCGGGTCGGCTCGACCTGGGGAAGGTGAAGGGGCAAGACGGTCAGTGGACAGGACAGAGAACCTCGTGGTCTGGCCATTTTGGAAGCCAGGCCACCCATTTTGGCCAAACACGAGAAGCGCGGTTAACAGGGCAAAAGGGAGTTCAAAACACAAAGAAACTATCGCTGCCACCAGTCCCATCCGTGACATACTTGCACAGTTCGTTATAAATCCATCGAGAGTTTCTAGAGCCTGTAGAATGACTAGAGTCCCAAGAGTGCAGTAACTTAGCTTACAGTGCCCTCTTGTGCCATGTTGCGTGAAAGCTGCAACATGAGAAAAGAACTATGGAAAACAACGTTTCCCAGTACTGACTGTCTTAAGGGCATGTCAGTTTTCCCGTAAGAATGGAGCGAAAGCCCAGAGAAGTGCGGCGGAAGGCTGCACTTCTCTGGCAAAGTCTAGATCAGGGTGTAAAACAACAGCAAAAAGTTTGGGGGTTGCCACATGGAAGGTAAATGACCTACAACAATATTAAATCTTTCCTAACAACAGCATGTGTTAAGGGGGCTATGGGAGAGGGTAGGAGAGGTGAAGGGACCATCCAAGGTGCATGGAGAGCCACCAGTGAGTGGGGGGACACTTAGTGTGGGCTGGGGGTTAGGGAGAGATTTTGTTCACGTAAACCCTTTTTCCTGTTAATTGAGGTTATAATGTTCTACAGATAGCCAAGGGTATGTGTAGTTTAGTACCTGCGGCTAGATTTTTGGTGTTTGTGTTTTATTTATTGTTTAAAGATATTTTTATAGGAATAGTGAGGTTGGGGGTGAAAAATCACATGGACGGCCAGTGACATGGTAGGTATTTTGGACTGTTATCTTTTTTGGAAGTGTGTTTCCAGACAGAGTTAAATGTGGGACTGTGGAGAAAAAAACAAAGCTGTAAAAAACCCAACGCAAAAGGACTCTGCTACTTAAAGTAGAACAATTTAAAAAAGAAAAATAACAAGGAAATGATTGGTCATTCCACAAAAATACAAACCCAAAACTCAGAATAAATGGACGCACCCCAGTAGGGAATGAGACCAGAAGAAAGACAAGGTAGATAGGGAGACAAATCATACATGTACATCTGGCAATAATGTAAACATTGTAATATATTGCTTTTTCAGTAATTATTTACATCACTTTCACACTTCTATATGTACACATGTTGCAGTCTTTTTCCCCCATGTCCTTTTTTACCCATTTATTTTTAATTCCCTTAGGGTACAGCTGTGCCCTGTTGCACTTGTTCTTCCCCTTCTGGCACTGTATCGCTGTGTGCTTTCCTAACATCGGAGGGGTGTATCTAATATTTCAGGCCCTTAACCTTCACCGCTGACGGTGTACAATACACTACTTCATATGGCCCATGACATCTTAGAGAATTCCATCTCCTCACAAAACTTGTGTGCTCGGGCTATCTGCTGCCACAGTGTTTTTGTCAGTTTCACTTTCTCGTGTGAAGGGGGTGAAACCTGTTTTGCTATGCTTCTTATTCCACGTGTGAGTTGTGTCAAATAATCTTTAAACTCTTCACCCAATATCGTGGCTTTTCTATGTGCAACAGATGCATTCCTAATTGGAGAAATTGGAGTGTGCATGCGTCTCCCTGTTACTATCTCATGTGGGGACAAGTGGTGGTCTTTACTTGGCTGTGTGCGCAGTTAAAACAGTGCTATGGACAAGCAATACACCCAATTTTTCTTAAGTTGTGACACAATTTTGACAGCCTACTTTTAAGGAGGCTGTTGATTTGTTCAACAATCCTGTTCGCTTGCAGGTGGTAAATGGAACATAACCTGTATTTTATTCCTAGCAAGGTTGCCACTTCTTTGAATAGAGCGTTTACAAAGTGGGTCCCGTTGTCGGAGCGTATGATGTCACAAATGCCCCATCGTGGGATAAGCTCTCTCACTAAAAACTTTGCCATATATTCCGCATCTGGGTGGGTGCAGGGTCCTTTCTCCACTGAGCGTGAAAAGTGGCAGACCACCACAATGAGATATCTTGCTCCATTGCACCTTTCCCCCATGTCTGCATAATCAATATGCAATTCAAGGAAAGGTCCGATGGGGCGGGCAACGTTCCTCGCAGCGTTCTCAAAGTCATTCCAGAGTTGTATGTCTAGCATGTTGTGCATTCAATAGCCAATTTTGCTATGTGTTCCTGCAATAGTGGAACAAACCAATCTTCCTGTATATCTGATGCTATGTGTTGTTTTGCTGTATGTGCTGGGAAGTGCAACTGTTGAAATGCAAGTTGTAAAAGCTCTATGGGTATCACTACTTTTCCTGTGCTGTCTTGGTGCCACAGGAGATCTGTCACAGACTGTGTGCACCCCCTCTTTGACCACTGTTCTTGTTCTTCGATTGGGGCTCTTTTCTGTAAATCTATTATTTGTGAAATTGGCATCGAGTTGTATCCCAATTCTTTCTCCTCCTGCGTACTTCTTTTCAATATATAGTCTGCTATTTGCGGCTTTATAAGATATGCTGCCTATTTCGCAGAGGCGTCTGCCGCCACCTTTCCCTATGATATGATGTTACTGTTATTGGTATGGGCCTGGCACTTCACTAAGGCCACTACTGATGGTTCTGCTAAGGCTTATATGAGCTCTTTCAAAAGTTCTGCCTGCTGAACTGGGGACCCATCTGCCCTTCTGAAACCTCTTCTTCCCCACCTTGACAACACACCGTCTACTGTTGTGGTCATATACACTGAATCATAATATATTGTCACTGTGCGGCCTTTTGCTGCATGCAATGCTTCAATTAATTCTACAAGTTCTGCCGCTTGTGCTGAATAATGCATTGGTAACCGTTTCTGTACAAGTGTCTCATGCTTTACCATTTTGCAGCGTACTATATGAATGTTGGACCTGGAGAGTATAATCTTGTATGCTGTAGCCCTGTGTGTTGTCAGTGTGGACTTGGATCTCTCAAGAATAGTACATTAATGTTCAACGAACAGTGTCACTGAGCATCCCATCACAACAGTGGCGCTTTTTTCAATTGCAAAGGTGGCGGTTGCGAGAGCCTGTTCGCACATGAAGTGTCCTTGCATCACAGCATCGAGCGTGCTGCTGTAGAAAGCCAGTGGATTGTGCCCTAATTATGTCTTTTGGGTCAAGACTGCTGTCATAAGGGTCCCATCACAATGTGAGAACAGGTCCAATTCTCGTTCATAGTCTGGGGTGGCTAGGACTGGGGCAGTGGAAATGAGCTCTTTTAACATGTCAAAGGCAGTGTTCATTTCTTGTGTCCATGTGATTGCTGAGTTTTCTTGCTGTGCTTTTTCTAGTGCCTGTAACAAGAGCCTTGTGTATGATGCATAGTCTAGTATCCATGCTCGGCAATAGTTGCATATGCCTAGGAACTTCTGCATATCTTTTACCGTGCAGGGTCTGATAGTCGCAGGCACTGCTGCTGCTCTGTCTGGGAGTATCTGTTTGCCATCTTTTGATATCAGGTGGCCAAAGTACAACACTTCTGTTAAGCAGTACTGCAACTTCTCTCTGTCTACCTTGTACCCCTTTTGTGCCAATAAATTCAACAATGTGATCGAGTCTGCTCTACACTGTTCTTCGCTTTCTCCACAAACTAGAAGATCATCTACGTATTGTATCACTAAGCTTTTGATATCAATATTGGCAAGGTCCTCATGTTGTATTCTGTTGAAAATGCTTGGACTTTCACAATATCCCTAGGATAGCCTACAATGTTCATATCTCTTTCCCCTCAGGGTAAAATCAGTCAAGTATTGCAAGCTTGGATCAAGTGGCACAGAGAAAAATGCATTTTCAAGTCTACCACCGTGAAATATGTAGCAGAATTTGCAATGCTGCACAAAATGGAAGCGGGATTTGGGACAAGGGGAAATTCCTTCTGTATGACGTTATTAAGTGGGCTTAAATCCTGTATCATCCTCCAAGCGCTGCCCTTTGCTTTTTTAATAAGATAAATGGCTGTATTACAAGGTGAATTTGATGGCACAATGATGCCCTGTTGTAATAATGCATGTATTGTCTCTTTTATCCCCTCCTCTGCTTCTCATGACAGGGGGTATTGTTTCACTCGGGGCAACACTGCACCACGCTTGAGTTTGATTTTAACGGGCGTCACCTCTTACAAGAGCACTATATCGTGGGAATTAGTTGTCCATAGTTTGGCGGGCACCTGTTGCAAGTCTTCATAAAAAAAATGTTGGGGGTGCACTCACAATGGCCATGAGAGGATTCGTCACTTGTCTGTGCTAAATCATTATGTCACAGGGCATTCGAATTTCCATTATTATCTCACCATCATGATCATTGCCAGTGAATAGCTATTAATGGGTTAAATCGAACAGCGCTATGTTGGGGTCTATGCATAGGACTGTCCGCCATTTGCATCCATGCATGTCCAAACCTATCACCATGATACATTTCGCTGATGCTTGCGCACCTTGTAAATCTAGGGACAATATGGTCCCAGGTACCATCTCGGGGGCAGCTATGAGGTGGAAAACAAAGTCAGAAGGTATTCTCCATTCTTGTCATGTTATCTCGGGCACTACTCTTGCCAAAACCTGTATTCCATACACAAAAGTGTCTGCATTACAGACACTCCCCGGACAGTTATTTCATTTTCAATTGTGTTAATAAATAACATCACTCTGAGGATTCATATTCCCGGGGTCGTTCATACTATGCTTCTTTCAGTAAAGGAGATCGTCATGTTGAGCTTGCTAAGAAGGTCTCCCCTCAGCAAATTTATCGGCAAGTCTTTATGGTACAATCACCTACTTGGATGTCCAAATCTTTACTGTATGGAGCCAAGACCACAGCCCCAGAAAAACCCTTTGTTTCCAACTTCCTATCTGACAGCGGAAGCCGGCCTTCCATTAGGCACGATGTTTCCACCCCCCAGTCCACCATAAAGATGAACTATCTATTACCTGTCTCCACCCCACCAGTGGTTCCTCATCTGGATGTAGGGTAGTCGATAGGATTGGACACGCAAGTGCTCTCTGTGTGCTGTCCTAGTCAGGATGTGTGTTTGTCCCTGGAAAAGAAAAAACATTTTCCCCTACCACGGCCGTCCCTCGGAAAGGTGCCGGCGTGCCGTTAGCAGTGTTGACAAAGGGGTTACTGTGTGTGTGTACAATTTGGTTCTGACGTGTTAATCGCTGCTGTGTCCCTTGTGGTGGTGCTCTCTGCTCTTGTATACAGCGAGTGTCAACCTGTTCCTCTTATCTGTATCCACCCCTGGGTAATCCATAGGGGCTGCCTGGGTAGGAGTGGCCATACTGCTGCTCGTTGTTCAACCCTTGTGTATTTTGATAGCATGCCACGGGATGGGCATGACATTCCCTCGCAAAGCGCCCCACCTCCCATATGACCAACATACTCCTGTTCCCCCCCTCTGGGTCCCTGTCCTCCATATCCCTCTCTCTGTCCTCTGTACCCACCTCTTCCTCTTCCAGGCCTTCCTTGCCATTGGGACCCTCCATACTGCTCCTCTCCTGCCCATTGTTCCTGTTCGTTTGCTGCCCGAGTTGGTGCCATTCTCGCTTGTAATGCTACCTGCCCCTCCTTCCCAGCTTCCTGTCGCTCAGTGGGGAGGGCGGTTGTTACTGCCGCGACCTTCACCAACTTATTTTGTACAAGCTTTGCTTTGTCTGCTAATCTTTTTTGTGCAATTTCCTGCTCCCTTTCTTTGATCCTCCTGCAGTGACGTACTATAATGCTTTGTATTTCTGCCCAACCCTTGGCTTCTATCCTGGCAATTTTGTCCAAGGCCTTCTGTACCTCCTTCGGGAGGCCTTCTTTGATAATGAAATAAAAGAGGGAGGTAGACTGGTCCCAAGCGGTGCCCGTCTGTGCCCTCCACATATCCTGCACCCGAAGAATTTAAGTTGCAGCATCTTCATCCTCCCCCATTTTACATTGCATCACTGAGTGCAAATCCAGAGTATCGGGGAAGGTTCTCTGCAATGCATCCCATACCTGTGCCCTCACATTATTAAATGAAGCTTCATCGTGGTGGTCACAATCTATTGTCACTCCAGGGAACCTTGCCTTCACTCACACTCTGTTTGCTTGATCACCCACTGCAGACACTAAACATCTCTTGACATCTCCTATTGCTAGGGGAACCCCGGCAGTGTTTTTCTCAAAAGCATATATCCATTTACTTGCACCCCCAGAGAGCAGAGGCAGTGTTTTCAACAAGTTAGCTTTATCCATTAGTCCCCAAGGTACGTAGTGAGGTCTCCCTGCCCCCTTGTGGATGAGAGGCATCTGTAAATGTGTCTTTTCTTTCCCTTTACCTTCCTTTGTCCCTTTTCTTTTGCCAACGTCATTCTTCCCATCCTGTTTCTTAACCTTCCCTGCCACTTCTCTTCTTCCCTGCATACCTGTGGTGTCATATACTGTACTTGCAGGCCTCCTCCTATTGCTCCTTCCTCGTATTCATCGATATCGCTCAAACATTCCTCTTCCCTCTCGGGTGTCACACTACCTTGTCCTGTACTTACCTGATCACCTTCCTGCCCTACTCGCACCACTTTTACTGGGACACTATCAATGCGTCTTCAGTGCTGATGGAAATTGTTTTTGGTGGCGGTGGTGGCGGTGTTTGTCCACTCCCCATCACTGGCAGACTATCGATGCAGCCGGACAATAGCTGTGCCAATTCTGTTTGGGTACTGATGATGTGGTCTTCTATATTTCGGGTTATTTGCCCTGTGTCATGTGGGGGTGTACTTGTTGGGCCATATGGGCTTTTAGGGTCATACGGGAGGAGGCGCTATTGCTGGTGTGGTTGGTGCACTAGGCCGGGATAAATATAGTGAGTCACAATATCCTTTAGCAGGTTTGGTCAACAATGGGTACAGCTTTTTATGTTCCTCCCCTTTATCTTTTTCTTCCCCTCCCTCTTCCTGAGTTGCTGCCACTGCAGGCTGTGACTCTCTGTCCGTGTTTTTAACAAGAGTTACCTCTTCAAACATAAGCTAAAGTTCTAGTACCTTTCTTCTATTTTGGAGCTGCTGTCTCTTTTATTTGATGGATATGTATGTAGCCACAAGGTCCAGTGCTGTCTTATCAAAAGACCCTCCATCTGGACATATTTGAGACAACCTCTACCCCTTAATTTCCGTTAACCATTGCTCATGGTACTTTTTTATCTTCTCACTATATACTAGGAGGTGTTGACATATGTGCAAGAGGGGCGTATCCGCACCCATTATTTGTATTTTCTAGTTAAGTATGTGTGTATGTATAGGTGTCTCAATTGCTACTATCAATTCTTTATATCTTTATAGTTCTATTGCCACAAAAAACCTTCTACGAATGTACATCAAAACATTGTGATCATACATGTAGTCAAGTTTTGAACATTTCATAGTAATGACAAATAACCAAAGAACATCGAACACTTAATACATTGACGTGACGCACTGACGTACCCTACTCACAACAAAGAACATGACACATGTACCTGTACTTCCCTCATTACTCGTTACCCCTTGCTATAGAGCAGGAGTCTCCCCCCCCCTCATTCACTCTCCACAGGCACCCCTCCTTGGCCATTTCTGGGCCAACTTATGGAGAACGTCTACCAAGACTAAAGAAAAGGAAGAACTAATATTTTCAGAGTCTTCTTCATACACAAAACTCACACTTATTTCCTTTTTATCCTTTATAATCCTGTACTGGTCAAGACAGTACTACACAGCGCCGCCTTCCACCCCCTTTTGGAACTAGTTTCCCGTATCTCCTCTTATTCTGGCCCCTTATATAAAATCCTAATGGCCATGTGCAGAAAGAAAGAAAAATTGCTCAGTCATACATGCTCTACATCCACAAGTTGTTCCCCAATTACTTAATCTGACTCTATTCTCATTACCCTTACCCCTCCTTTAATTTGTCTCGCAATCAATACTCATGTGTCCATGTTAATCCGAGAGCCTCCGTGCACGGTCTATCCACAATCGGGGTGCCACCCCCAATCAAGAGCAGAACCTGGCTCCGGCGAGCAGTATGTTGGGTATTTGCAAAGCCGGGACCCGCAGAACCTGTTCAGGGGCATACGCATTTTAAAGTACCAGTCAGCCGTAGGTGGAGGCGGTCTTGTTGGGGGTGCCCCGGATCTCGCCGCAATTCTCGGGGGTTTTCCCGTATCATCACCTAATTGGGGTCACCAAGTGAAAGTGGTAATTCCCCAAAAATACAAACCCAGAACTCAGAATAAATGGATGCACCCCAGTAGAGAATGAGACCAGGAGAAAGATTGCGAGTCAAACAAAGTATGCTTTATATAATAGCACAGTGAGGCATGCAGAGGACTCAGCTGCTCTGAGAGCGCTCTGCCAACAAAACAGAAACATTACTTTTTAACCACAATGTACGTCATCGATGACGATTTCTATATGTGTTACATCGTGCCACTTCATTGGCTTATTCAGCTAATACATTATACACTATACGGCAATGGTGCTGCTTGATTGGCCGGTGCTGAACTTGTTGCTTCTTGTGGCATGTGGGTCAGCTGTGCTCATCTGGGATGGGTGAAGGTCAGGATGAGTCCACACCGTTGGTTGTTTAACTAATCTAAACTACACAGTAATTATTGACATGCAAGGATTTATATAAAACATAAAACTCATACAAACATGTGGAGTTATCTATATTTTGTTGTAAAAGGTGCACATTCTTAACCTGGGCCTCAATAGGGACAGGGACTCAGTGGTCCAGATACCTTATCTAAATGTGTCATTCTGAGATTCATTCGCATGGTGCCTCATGCTTCAACCGAGAGGACTGATAGGTGTTAGTATAGGGAGACTATATGATCACGCAGGATTAGTTATATGTGGGGCAATCTAGGGAGGTCCGTACGGGGAAGGGTCCCACCAACTGCTACATGAAAGGAACACAGTGGGACAAAGGTTATGCAGGCAATAATTCCTAAAGGTGGGGAGTTTGAGGGAGCTGGGGCATGTTTGTGGAGATGAATGGTTTTCACAAGCCAGGCTTTGGCCCTGTCATACCAAGGGCAATGATCTCAGAGGAAGAGAAGAAATACATTGTCAGTTTGCAAAAATCCACGCCGAAGCTTCCGTGAGAAAAGGACAGCCACAGCTCAGACCGGGGAGGAGGAGATGGGAGTGCTTGGGTTAACTGTGCGCGGCGCTGGAAGAAGGAAGAGAGGGCTTATTAGGAATCATAGTCCGGCCTAATAAAAGATGGAGTCGGGACCAATACAAGATGGAGTCTGGTGACATATGAAATATAGTTTGTTATGTGTCATGCAATCGCTTCCAAGCTCCGTCGCTGGTAGCCTGGGCATAGGGACATCTCCAGCAATTGAATGAGCATAACTTCCACTTCATACGGGATGTAGGGTGGTCAAAAGGGCCCTTCCTCCCTTACACATTACAGACAGAAAATCAGAAATTATACCTTGCTTGTGATATTTATTAAAAGTTCTTATCTAATATGAAATGTACTCACTTTACCTAAGTCTGACTTCTCCTTTTAAGTCAGTCTTTTTACAGTGTATGTACATTATATTGAATGTTTAATGTATGTTGTTGAACCCTTCTTATCCTATTGCCATAGAATGTATTCATGGGAGTACATCATGGCTCCATCATATGTTGCAGTGTATATTTTTTTTAATGTAAGTTGTAAGGAGTACTCAATACATACATACATATATACATATTTAAAAATATATATTTTAAAAATATTATTTGATAACTGTGACTACCAGACCAGCAAATCATGTGGCAGAGATTGAGGCGCAACTAATGACAGCAATGACTGGAGGTTGTATTCGTGGCTAATCTTTAGCCAACCACAGCACAGCACATTTAGCCGTGACTATGAACACCCAGTTACTCATACTTGTGGGTACCCCCAGGCCAATCGGACATTGTTTATTTTCACAGGCTTCATAGCTGATGGTATCAATGAGTGTTTGAGGGCAGTGGCTATGGGGTTGCCCCTCTGCACGCCCTTCACATACCCTCTGCTACACAGACGGTTCATTTTACTGCAGCTAAATATGGGCAAATGGCACGTCATACATTAAGTGACGTTTTATAGCTGTGGCTACCTGACATTTTGACAAAGCTTTGTCATTGAAAGAGTATGGAAGTGATGGAGTTGGTAGTGATGTTGGGGGCACTCGATTAGGGTTTGGGAGTGCAGCAAACATTTTTTCGTGGTGTCCGTTATAGCCGTGCTACGACCAATGCATGGCTTTGGGTGTTCCTTTAGCCACGTGCGTAGGCCACATGGGCTGTTGCATGTAGGTGCATTATCTTTCATCCACCCAAGAAAAAGTCAATGGGCTGTGTTTGTGCTGGTAGAGAGTTTCCCAGACCCCCCTCTGTTTTGTGTTATCTTTTTTTGTTTTTTCATTGGCTGCTGCTATAGATGCAGCTACAGATGTAGGCACTTTTATTGACCCCATACATCTTCAGTGCAATAATCATATTGTTATGTGGATGTTAGCTCACACAGTTTCACTTATGTTTGTTATTTATGTGCTTAGGTTTACCAGTGTCTCATTTTAACTCTTAAATGTTGGCAAGGTTTGTTTTTGAGTGAGTAAATTAATGTATGTGTAGCTGTGGCTACAAGGCGAGGTATGCAGCGGCTATTAAAGATTCTGGACAAAGAAGGATTCTGTGTGTTTCATTGTTTGTTATTGGGTATTGTTACAATTTACTTTCCAATTGTTTGTGATAGGTTTCAGGGAAATGGTTCGTCCATTTCAGTACTTTGTATAGTATATAGTCCTCTTTTTCTGGTTTTGATTTTGGGAAGTATAAAAGTCAACATTTTGTGCAGTGTTATCCTTTTGATTGCAGAACCCACTGTTAAGATGCTGTGAGTGTGGCTGATGTGAAATTAAGTGTCAGTCAAGATTTACATATTTAAAGATTCATTTGTAGAGTTGTGTGTGTAGGCTTTAATCACTGGTATCAAATATCCTATATTTCCACTATTTTGCTTCTACTCAGTTTAAGTGGCAGTTAATTCTTGAATTACTTTTTCACCTTTGAATAACATGCTGCTTAAAGAATGTGTCAGCTATATTTAGCATTGCTATTAGATGGTATAAATCACCACTATTTTCCACATACTGAGATTAAGTGGCAGTTAATTTTTGGTACATATTTTGAAATTCCTCTAACATGTTATTTAAAAAATATGTTGTTGAATTAATAGTATGTATATGTATCTATTTCATTTTGTGTATGTAGGTTTCTGAGGGTAAAGGTTTATTACTTATACTTGTCCAGTGATTTTATGATTGTGGACCATGTGCTCTGACTTTGTGTTGAACATGAGCCTTCCTAAACGGTTCTCTACATCATCCCAATGGACCCTAACATGGTTCTGGATCAAAGTTGGAGTTCCCAAACTTTGAGATGGTTTATAAGAAGGTGTACTCCACAACACCTTTCTAGAAAAACCCACTCAAATTCCTTAATGTTCTTCTTACGCTGTTGCTCCTTGATGTTAAAATACTGCAAACTATCAGAAACAGTTCTGTCAGTGCACTGTGTGTTGCGTGGAGGTAAAGCAGAAGAGACTCACACTACAACTGCTTTTCATAGTTTTTTTAAAATCCACCATTATTCTTTTCCTAATAACCGAATGGATCTCTTAAGGCATCCACATCATCGCAGTGGGCTTGTACTAATAAATGATCAGCAGTGATGTGCCCAAGTTTTGTAATGGTTTATTTGACAGTTCCTGTGTATGTTTTTTTTTAAATCCACTTTGGATTTCTTTGCCAATGACCCAATGATTACTATTTGTGAAGAAAATAACAGTGTAGTATGCAAAAATGTTACATCCTTTATAGTGCATATGGTGCAATACAAATGAGGGTAAAATAAAAAAAAAGTTTAATTGTGTTTTATAAAGTTGTCTATTTAATTAATTATATTTTGTTTTACTTTTTACAGATAGGAGTACTTAATTTGCACATAAATAGATACGTCAATTTATATTTTTTAAACATAAATCCATCACTGTGGCTACTGAAACACCCAGAGAGATGTTGAGTTTTAGAGGCAAGTTAATCGCAGCAACAACTGGAGGTTGTCGTTGTTGCTATAAGGGCCCTTAACCACAGCTATTAAGCCCTAATGTGCTGGAAAAGTACACTAATTGTACCAGAAAAGAGTTCTTTTAAGAACTATGATTTACAGAAATATGTATATATGTATGAAAACATATAAAACCCGCCTTTTTAACCAACATCTTGTAAACGTGGATAAAAAAAGTCAATAAACTGCATACCAACAGCCACATTTCAATAACACAAACTGCATAAAATAAATCACATAAGATGTTGTGCTCTTTTAGTGCAGTTTGTGTTTTATTTTGTCTATTTTTATAACTTCAAGGGTGGCCCTTAAATGGATCATTTTGGGGACAGGGAAGGAGGAGGGTGGAACTGGGAAGGGAGGAACTTTAAGGATGAAACATATAACAAAGACATTGTAGAAAAGGGGAACATATATTTTTGGGTGTTTTTGTTTTACTTTATATTTTTTTCTGTTGTTCTTTTTGTAAAAAAAAGGGGGGAAAACGTGCCACTTAAAAAGAAAAACTAGTGATGAAAATGCAGGTGATGTTGGGAGACACTATTTCCCAATTGTCTATTGTGGCACCTCCCGGGACCACCCATTTGTGGCATATAGTGAAAAGAATTTTAAAGTCTGCAAGATTGGATGTCTGTAAAATAAGAGCAGGTGGGTGTTGTGCTGAACTTGAAGAAGTTGTGCCTTGAGAGGTGGTGGCTGGAGCCGAAGTGGAAGTAGTTGTAGAAGAAAGAGGTAGCTGGAGGTCATGACGAACAAAGTGTCGAAGAAGTAGATACACCTGCAGAAGTACGACAATGAAGTGAACCAGCTCCATGCATTTTCACCTTGTGGTGTTCATGTGGTTTTCTATACCAGTCATCCACATCATCCTAATTGACGAGCACAAGGTAGTTTATTAATGCACTGGTACCCAAGCTCTGTGAAGGGACAGCTGATGGTCATCATCGCAGAAGGTTTTTGCAAATGGTGCACTGCACCTCCTCTACCTCCTTCAGCAAATGGTGCTCCTTTACATGAAAGAATCTGCAGCTGTCTAAAGTTTTTTTAATGGCACAGAGCTTCTTTTATGGTGGTGATGGTGTTGGCACCCATACGATGTCATTGCCACTGCTGTCACTTCTACCAGACATGCTGGTAACAGTTTTGGAAGGGAGGAAAATGAAAAAACAAAAAGGACAATGCCACAAAATTGAAAATGTTTAAAAAGTAAAATACTAAATTAAAACAAAGATTTGACAAAGACAACACATAAGAAGACAAGGCACAGAGGTTTAGAAAAAAAGCGTGTAATTCAGGATGGGAAAATGAGGTGTAATGAGCTAAAAGTACTTGTATATAAGTGTACACCTGCATACTGACAAGGACTAAAAGCAAAAACTTAAATGAAAATCTTTGACATGGGGTGCTAACTATGATTCGCGGCTACATAACAAGCCAATAGGACAGAGGGCCTCATTACGACCCTGGCGGAAGGGGTTAAACGGCGCCGTAAAAGGTGCCGGCGCTGTTCAACCCGTTCCGCCACATTACGAGGTCCCCTCGCGAGACACGGTAAGCACGCCTGGGAAAAACAGTCGTGCTTACCGGGTCCCGCGAGGGGAAGAGGGAGCAAACAATGGGCCATCTCTTAATGGCCCGTTGTTGCTCCCTCTCCCATTCCCATTCAGCCCTATGGGAGCTGAAATGGGAATGAGGAAGGACCGTGTCTGGGTTCTTGGAGGGAGGAATTACCGGGCCTTCCGAACTCGGAATGGCCCGGTAAGTCCTCATTCCGAGGACCAGACCCCGATGCGATTTCGGCGGCAGCCATGCCGCCAATAGCGGCATGGTTACCACCGAACTCGTAATGAGGGCCAATCTGTTTTGTGGCTGTGTCCATGGAAATTGTAGCCACGTCTATGCACCCTGCGCTCCTATTGGGTGACTCTGTTGATACGGCTATATGACATGTGTACCCCCATGCTGTAGCGTGTTTTCTGATTGGTTAATTCTGCATGCACGGATTTCATCATAGGGCGTTGGTGTAGCCGCAGGTATAACCACCTTGCTAGCCACGGATACCCATGTATGTATTCTCTGCGGTAATCATATTATTTTGTTATATTATGGATGTTACAGCACACAATTTTTTTTGTCTTTCTGATTCAGAGTTCTTACCTCAAGCCTTGTGTAATCTAAATTTGAAACCTTCACAATATGTGATTTTGAATGCATGGAATAAATGTACGCGTATCTGTGGCTACAATGAGCCATTTACAGCCAAGGGCAGAATAGCCACGGCTCTGAACTATGATTCATAAAAAAGTTATTTCATTATATTGCTGTATTTATATGTGATAATTAGTCCTCAGAAGGACTGTTTTGGGGTGCACCAATTCTGTTATGAAGGAACACTGCATTTCCTTCATCCATTAGGTGTACTCCATCATGTCTACACAAATTGGTCATCTGGAACTGTATGTTGTTGTTTGAAAAAACAAAAAGGTGATGGCTGGAAGGTTTTGAATTAATCAAAACCACAGGCACATCTCTGGGCAACCCTCCAGACCATTATTTTTCAACCTGTGAAGCCATTACATAAGGGGAATAAATGTATGCAAATCAGGCTTGATCCTACCCCAAAAGGGGCAGTCCAGCCCGAACTGCTAGGTCACATCCCTTCTGCACGAGACCACAAGCATCCCCAGACATGTTTCAGTCTTGTTGGGTGTCATTAGTGAGGAGTAGCTTGGGTCTCTTGGCCCGTCAGACTAGGGACCCACGCCTGGGCAGGTTTATTTGATTTTGTATTTCTTGTAACCATTAATGGACTTCCACTATGAGGTACCTCCAGCTGTTTCCAGTTTTCTGTGAGTTGATACAATTGATGGTGTCTTGCAAGTTCATCTTTGTCACTTTTTTTTTGTACTTTTGTAGGGGAGGACTGGCCGCGAGGCCCTCCTCACCTGCAGCCTTTTCCCCAGGTGAGGACCATGACTCGGTGGGCGTCCCCTCATGCCACCCGGGCCCAGGTGGAGGAGGGCTCACCCGCCGACGACATTGCCCCCACGTATCCGTTCCCTGCATATACCAAAAATCAGTTAGGCCTAGAAGCCATCTTGTCTAGCAAACATGGCGTGAGTTCAGCACACTGTAACGAGGCCCCCACCTTTGGAGGGCCTTTCATGCATCTCTGCCGCCACAGTAGCCCTGGTAGATCCGCTGCGAGCGCGTTCCCATGAGAAAGTCGGGTATGAGCTAACCCGAGATGCTAACACTGTAACATTTTATCGTTCACAATGTAATATTGCACCCCGCATGACCTGGTCCGCGAGGCCGGGGTGACGGGAAAAAAGCTGAAGCATCACTATCTGAAGAAAGTAGAAAATAATTCAAGTATTGGTATTAACGAACTACCTCTGTTTAAACAGATCCTGTAAACTGTGAATAAACCATAAAGATGTAACGTTACATGATACCACCCCAGGTCTGGACTAGTGCTGCTATAACCACAGAGAAAGATGTCGACCAAATGTATAACCTTTATCTGTATAAGTGTTCTTACAATTTTATGTAGAAACCTGCACCTAAAGCAGCGAGCATCAATTTCTGTAGGCCATAACCTAGAACTACCTCGTGTAACGTCTAATGTACATAAAATAATCACACCATGTAGTAAATATAATGTTAGGTAATGAAAAGGTACTCGGACCGACTGTATTAAAGAAATGTGTAACGAAATTGAAATATATATGTGTGTATAAATAACATCAAAATAAGGTGGAACATTATAAAAGTTCTGCATTCAAAAGTTAGCAACGCACGAGGAAAAAACCTTTGTGAATATATGCAAGGCCATTCTCCCTCCCACCCTACCAAGCCTGCCAGATAAAGAAGCTAAGGCCTGTGCCGCGCTCCCTCACCTCCCCCAACCAAGCTGGAGCCGCTTCAGAGAGTCAGAGGCCCCGGTACCGCACCCAAGGCCACAGCCCGCCACCTGTGTTATTTACAGCACGGTAATAAACCCACGTTTGAATCCACTGATCTACCAGTACCCTCTCGTAAATTCCACAACCTCCCCTAGACCACCCCAAGAATCATGACCCCGTGCAAAGACGACCCCCATCACTGGGACAAGACACAGAGACCCATTTATGTAATAACTTCTAACGCGGCAGACAGACGTGTATCATTCGGCTCAGGCCCCAGAGCCCAGCCCCTCGACCTAAAATACCGGTCAATAGGACACAGGTAAATCTCACCCCAGCCGACAACCACCGGACCTCTCACGAGGTGCATTCCTCATGTGTTGCGTTTATTTTATAAGACAAACTGCTGAGCGATTTATTAATGAACTTAGATGTCGTTTCTTGAATAACTGCAGTGTGCATGGCCTAGGGCAAACGAGTCAGGAAAGGTATTCATCTTTGTCACAGGCTGCCCCAGCATACCAACACCGCTCGGATGACCTCAAGCTGGCCTGCCAGGCCCAACCCAAACCCACGAGGCTGACCAGTGACGTCCTCACGCCAAGACCAACCACGCTGCAGCAACACCTATAGTTAGTCGACGCCACCCAATCCCAATTAACTTGTGCCCCCTATAGTGTGTAGGTTCTGATGACGTTTTTTGTATTAGAAATACGCCTGTCTTTGCTATTGTCAGACAGAGCGCTCTCGGAGGTTGCAGAGTTCTTTGCATGCCCTATTCTTTGGATAAACTCCCACTTACGCTCACCCGCACTCTGTCGTGGTCTTATTCCCATTACGGGAGAGTCCCTTATTGTCTCTCATTGCGGGGAGGATCGTGCTGAAATTGGGGGCGCTTCCTTTCAGTGGTGACCCCGATAGCGTGATATCTCCAAATTATTTTTCCTAACTCCTTTTTAACGACCCCCTTGTGGCACGAGAATCTCCGGTCGAGAAGGGATACGCACGGTGAGCCGGCTCCGGGAGGCTGCCCGCCAACGGCGACCGGCACAATAAGAAGTGCGCACTCAATGAGAAAGGGTACGGGATCCCGATTGGAAAAAAATCCCCTTTGAGTGCCGCTCGCCGGAGCCAGGGGCTGACCGTTGAGTTACCGGTGACACTGCCTGGACGGACCCAGTTTCGGAGACTATCGGTTCAAGACGGGCACGTGAGTACTGAGTGCGAGCGATCGTAAAGGGGAAGGGAGAGGAAATTGTGAACAGAAGAACGGGGACAGGTAGAGGAGAAGAATAACGGGGGTCTACTAAAGACGGGTCTTGAAACTTTCTTTATCTTTTCTTTGCATATGGCCATTAGGAGTAAGAAATAAGTGAAGTGGTAGAAGTGACGGAAACCTAGCTCCGAAAGGGGGTGGAAGGCGGCGCCGCATAGTGCTATCTAAACTAGTACTGGGAATATATGAAGAAGTAAGAAATAAGTTATTGGTGTCTGGCAAAGGGAGACACCGGGAATATTTTTTAGTAATTGCTACTCTCTCTATTTCTTTTTTCCATTCCACGGGGCAGGGGGAGAAAGCGAAAAGGGTATAAGATAAATATACTTGTAGAAGAACTATAAAATAGGGAGCACATTTTGAGGAGTGGGGACCAAGTAGTGGCACGTACAGACGTGAACACAGTAACCTTAGCAGAAAAACAGGGACAGCTGGCCAGGGAGGAAAGGGAGGAAAAAAGACGAGGTGTGAGTGGAAAAGCATTGTGAAGGGTGCGCGCACCGTGTGAGTATTGGAGACGAACGGTTGACCGCGAGGTGTTGCCAGAGAGTGTTGGCCATAACTAGTAATTGATCAGTTGCAAGTGAAATCACATGAGAGTGTATGGGAATGGGAAAGAGATGAGCTATGGTGAGTGAGAAAGGATTTGCGCAGTGAATAAAGTTGGGTGATAATTTTTGAGACGTCCGCTCTTGTCTGTGCCATAAAGGTATACATACACATATCTACACCTAACTAAAAGTAAAGAAGGTGGACACGGCTGTGTTAGTGATTTAGAGTATGGGGGCAGAAACTCCCTTGTCACATATTTGTAAAAGCTTACCGGGATACGCTGAACGAATAAATAAATATCACGATCAATGGGTAACAGAATTGAAAGGGGAGGGTCTGCCCCAGATTTGGCCCGAGGGAGGGTCTTTTGACAAAAGCGTTCTTGATATGGTACGAGCATGCATTAGCCTCAAGTATAAGGGGAAACAATGGCAAAATAGGAAGGAAATATTAGACCTCTGGAGATTGTTTGAGGAAGTACCCCCACCCAAAGCTCCGGCACCAAATATTGATCTACCTTCCACCACAGATAATCCACTGATGATTCCAAGAGAGGAAAAGGAACAGCTAAGTACAGAACAACCTGCGGAGGTGATTAGTTTGTACCCGATATTACCTAAACCAGCCCCCGCAGCAGGATATAGCGACCCTACGTATGTGCCTCCCCCCACAACTGGTACACCACAAAGACCAACAGCCCCCCCGCCATACGAAAGCACCAGAGAGCGCGCCCAGGGAAGCACACAGAGGGTGGATATAGAGAAGCTAACGAGTGACTTAGAGTCGAGGCTTACTGTGGCAAGGGATGAACTCTCAAGAATAAAAGACATATGTGAGCGCACAGCGTGCGCCCCTACACAATCAGGACGCACGTCTAGAGCGTCGAGCGAAGGTAGACAAATTGAGGAAGGATGGAAAAAGGGGGAAATACTGTTCAGAATTGAGGAAGAGCCGACACGAATAATAGAGGTAGGAGCAGTAGAAGGGAGCATTGGTGATGTATCACGAGAGAGAGGGATCAGAGAGGACTTGTTATGTGATGTCAGAGGAGGGTTGGATGAGAGTGATAGGTTGAGTATGGCAGTGGGAGGGGAAAGCGAGGAGGTGGACGGTGCATGTTCGCTAGGGACTATAGACGACGAATGGATGGGACGACTAAGGAATAGGGTGGGGAAGATGGCGTCATTGGAGTCAGCAGCGATTAAGGAAAGGGAGGGTGCAACTGCAAAAGGGAAGTTACAACTTCCATTGATACACAGAGGGGGGGGGAGACCAAACTATATACCATGGGCTCAGATGGATAAGGCTAATTTAATGAAATTATTGCCCCAGCTGTCAGGAGGGGCGAGCAAGTGGATATATGCATTTGAGAAACATACCGCCGGCATACCGTTGGCAGTAGGCGATGTGAAAAGCCTACTAGTAACCGCAGTAGGAGATCAAGCGGACAGAGTATGGGCTAAGGCTGGTTTCCCGGCCGTGACGTTAGACTGTGACCGCCATGATGGGGCTTCTTTTAATACAGTACGAGCAAGGGTGTGGGACGCACTGCGGGAGACATTCCCAGACACCCCTGATTTACAGTCAGTAATGCAATGTACAATGAATGACGGGGAGGATGCTATGGATTACATTCTCCGGGTGCAGGAGATGTGGAGAGCGGAAACGGGCACGCCCTGGCACCAATCCACATCTCTATTTTATTTTATTATTAAGAGAGGGCTCCCAAAAGAGGTGCAGAAGGCACTCGATAAAATAGCGGGCGTTGAGGCAAAGGGGTGGCCAGAGATCCAAAGTATAATAGTGCACCATTGCAAAAGGATCAAAGAGAGAGAGAGGGAAGTAGCACAGAAAAGGTTGGCAGACGAGGCAAAGTTGGTACAATCAAAGCTAGTGAAGGTTGCAGCAGCGGTAGCAGGGCTCCCACTCATGAGGGAGGGAGACGAAGGAGAGGAGGGGCAAATAGCAATACAAGGAAGAATAGCAGCAAATTGGGCAGGACAAGGACAACGACAGTGGACTGAGCAGGAGCAGAACGGAGGTCCAACGTGGCAAGAGTGGGCCCCAAGAGGGGGAAGAGGTGGGTACAGGGGCCGAAGAGGAGGACAAGGGTATGGAGGGATGGGAGGAAATGGGTGGCAGGGTCCCAGAGGTCCACAGGGGAGCTGCTGGAATTGTGGGAGATGGGGGCACTACTCAAGAGAGTGCAGGAGCAGACAAAACAACGGGTTCCAGGAGACAGAGCAGTACGGTCACCCCCACCCAGGAAGCCCCTACGGCCTCCCCATGGGACAATACCAGCAACCAGAAAATGTAGGACAAAGAAGTAACGCACAGCTACACGGACATCAGTACAGAACACAAAACCACCCACAGAATAATGACAATATGCAATACACGCCAGGTAACACTTTCGCCACAGTAGCTAATGGAGCGCCTGCCCCCGCACCTTACAGCGGGGTGTCAGTAGTTTCGGGGAACATTTTTGATCAAGGGGGGGCAATGAGACACCCCGCATAGGACAGCCCACAGAGAGCACTTGCGTGTCCAGTACTATCTACGACCCACAATGCATCAGAGGAACCATTGATAGGAGCGCAGATAGGAGACAAGCAGTTCATATTCATGGTGGATTCGGGAGCGGAGAAATCATGCATTAGAGAGGGCCGGTTCCCGTTATCTAATAGAACGTTAGAGACGCAGGGGTTCTCTGGGGCTGTAATTGAAGTTCCTTACACAGAGGCATTGGATGTGACAGTGGGGGGTAAAACAGTGAAAGCACCCTTACTGTACTATGAACACTCTCCCATTAATTTGCTGGGGAGAGATCTCTTAAGCAAACTAAATATGACAATATCATTCACAGGGAGCGGTATCGTATGTTCGACGCCAGGCATATGCCCCCTCCGCATATTAGCAGTAATACACGGCCACACAATCATGCAAGAGATCAGAGGGTTACCAAGAAACGAGGAGATGTTTGTTGAGGGCATGAGAACATTGGCTCTCATAGTACCAGAACTAAAAAGGATGGATTGGAGGATTCCAGCCGAATTCCTATTCCGCCCCATAGCAAGCCCCGACACTGCCCCCGGGTCAGTGCTATCGTTGGATTTACACGCAGTACACGTGTCAGCAAACAGAATATGTGTGATTGGCGTTGACACGGAAGGATGTGAGTGGCGGACAGTACTGTGTACAAATGCAAATATCCCACTGAGGGAGTTCTCGGACGAGGAGCTATTTTCTGACACTGAGACAGATGGCGAAATAGTGATGGAACTAGCAATGCCGTGCGACATTGTAGTTACAGCCAGAAAAACTAAAGTTAAATTAATGGCAGTAGTAGGAGCACCACATACATTTTTTGATGATGACATGAGGACAGTACCGACTAACCTATGGACAAATGGCCCCCACGATGTGGGGTTACTACATGGGGTTCAGCCTGTGGTAATAAAACTTAAACAGGGAGCAATCCTACCCCGGGTAAAACAATATCCATTGTCACGCGAAGCAGAAGAAGGGATCAGAGAGACAATAGATGCACTGCTAGCGCAAGGAATAATAGTGCCCTCAAACTCCCCATGCAACACATGCATTTACCCGATTAAGAAGGCGAAGGGAGGTTCATGGAGGATGATACAAGATTTACGCCCACTCAATGATGTGATTCAGAAGGAGTTCCCTTTAGTCCCGAACCCAGCGACAATACTGTGCAACATCCCGAAAACGGCATCCCACTTCACAGTTATTGACTTGAAAAATGCATTTTTCTCGATTCCCTTAGCAGAAGAGAGCAGGTACTTAACAGCGTTCACACTAGGGGGGAGGAGGTTCGAACACTGCAGACTACCACAAGGATATTGCGAGAGCCCAAGCATATTCAACAGGGTACTACATGAAGATTTGGGGAATTTGTCTGTAGAAAGCACAGTGATTCAGTACGTTGATGATTTATTGGTTTGTGCACAAACTGAGGAGGAGTGTAGAAAGGACTCAATAACACTCCTGACATTATTGGCCAACAAAGGGTACAAGGTGGACAAGGGGAAGTTACAATACTGTCTGACAGAGGTCCTATACTTGGGACAGCTGATATCAAAGGATGGCAAGCAGATCATACCAGACAGGGCACAGGCGATTAGAACAGTTGGGGAGCCCAAAACAGTAAAAGAGATGCAGAAATTTCTGGGTATGTGCAACTATTGCCGAGCATGGATATTGGATTATGCAGCGTACACAAGGCCCTTGTTACAGGCACTAAAAGAAGCACAGCAGGAAAACAAATACATAGAATGGACAGAAGAGATGAACACAGCATTTAACTCACTAAAAGAGCTGATATCAAGCGCTCCAGTACTGGCAAATCCAGATTATGGGCGCGAATTCTTCTTATTTTCACACTGCAAAGGAACACTGATGACAGCAGTACTGACACAGAAGACATCGTTAGGGCACAAACCACTGGCTTACTATAGTGGCACCCTGGACGCAGTAATGCAAGGTCATTTCGCGTGCGAGCAATCCCTAGCTGCAGCCGCGTTCGCTATTGAAAAAAGTGCCACGATAGTGATGGGCTGTCCTGTGACACTGTTTGTGGAACACTCACTCTTTGCAATATTAGAGCGATCAAAGAGCACATTGACGACACAGCGCGCCACAGCATATGAAATAATACTGTCCAGCGCAAACATCCACATAGTAAGATGTAAAACAGTGAACCCGGCCACATTCATCACAGAGGCGTGCACCGTAGAGGACATGCAGAACCACAACTGCGCTACGTACACAGGTGACGAAGGTCAGGATCAAGTGATTTTTGAGAATGCCTTGAACGAGGGAGAGGTGTATTTCGTGGACGGGTCAGCATCAATAGACATGGAGACAGGAGAGAAACATGTGGGTATGGCAGTTGTACGGTTAGAGGAAGATGAATACGAGACACTAGTGCAACACCGCCTCCCATCACACTATTCAGCCCAAGCAGCAGAACTAATAGCGCTAATAGAAGCATTGCATGCCGCCAAGGGGTGCGCAGTGACAATATATACAGATTCAGCATACATGACAACAACGGTACACGGCGGGTTGGCACGGTGGGGGCGGAGAGGGTTTCGACGAGCAGATGGAACACCGGTTCAGCATGCAGAATTATTGAAAGAACTGATTGAGGCCCTGCAAGACCCCACGGCAGTGGCCATTGTAAAATGCCAAGCCCACACCACAAATACAGATTTTATATCTTTGGGGAACGCGGCA